>NW_026517319.1:0-396974 GCF_026319265.1 Colletotrichum chrysophilum | reverse complement strand
TGTCAGGCCCACATTGCATAACCGAGTCAAGCATCTCGACTATGCATCGGCTATTGTTTCCTAACCCAAATATGGCTTATTTGCATCTGTTTCATGTAGTGTAGCACATCTCGATGTATCTGGCCAATTGGCCACTTATCCTTTACAACAACATAGAAAAATCAATCAAGACAGTTATGCCGTTACTCGCTGGTAGCCACGCTGTCGCCCTGACACCCCCCAAAGCGGGGTGAGTAGGGCAATCCCACAGTCCGAAGACTTTCTGCCGTAGGTCAATCTAGATCTGGGGGCGCAATACCACAGGACCCATGCGGTTGGTTCGGCCAAGCCGTGAGTTGGGATGGAGTTGGGACTTCAGACGGGCGCTGAAGGGCCCGAGTCATTGGACTTAACTGCGACTATCTAATGCCCCCTATTGTTGTTAATTCTTGTCTCCCCCTAACCTCGCTGCTCAACTCATGAATCTGCTTCTTTAATTCTGTATACGCGCTGAAAAGTTATTGGTCTGCAATGCTTTGCATATACCTCTAATCATCGTTGCTGCGGTGGTTGTCTAACAATGTTGACCAACCCGATCGGATGAACCAAGATCAAAAGTAAAGGACGACAATTGAGTCACTATGATTTGAGCCCACCGGGAGAAGCTGGTGCACATTTGCACAAAATCGATAGTTCACCAACGCCGTGATTTCATATTTCTGCAGTTGAGCCGACGGCAAGTTGCGATGATCGCGGGAACCTGTAAGCTTCCGGCACGAGTTAGCTCTCCACCGGAGTTTGTCCCCGCAGCTCCCACCGGCCCGGTGGAGAGGAGTCGGTGATCGGGACACGCATTTGCACTCACCCGGCAAATGTGATATGCACTACGGAGAGGCAGTGATTGGAACAGTCAATGACGAATGTTTGAAGAGGATCAAGGTCGGATGGATTCTGGAAAGTCAACCTCTAAGTACATGTACCTTTCGCCTCCGTACTTGGAAAGATGCTCGTCTTTTGACTGCCACTTCTTCAAGCCCGGTCACGCGCAGCGTCTTTCACGGATAGCACAATAACACAAAAAAATCAATTATCTACCTTGTTCTCGGAATCTTCTATATACAAGATGATGCAACATGATGATCACCGTCTCATCTACCGCTATGATGGCGAACAGGTGTGGATTGAGCCATGGGGCCCGGATGCATTTCGAATCCGGGCAACCAAGGCCCATGTGATGCCATCGGAAGCATGGGCTCTCGAAGAGAAACCTTCCAGCATTTCATCGGCCCCTCAGTTATCTATCGCTGATGATGGTTCGGCTACAATTACGAATGGCAATGCTAAAGCGTGCATCTCAAAACGAGGGAAGATTACTGTGATCAACTCCAGCGGCAAGGTCGTTCTCGAAGAGTACGCCAGAAACAGACGCGACCTCCTGGATGCAAAGTGCAGTGCCATAGAAGTCGAAGCCCGCGAGTTCAAACCTCTCCGGGGAGGCGACTACCATCTCACCATGCGCTTTGAGAGCCTGGATACAGACGAACGCATTTTCGGCATGGGGCAATACCAGTTGCCGCACTTGGATTTGAAAGGTCTCGACCTCGAACTTGCACACCGAAATTCGCAGGCCAGCGTGCCCTTTGCGCTTTCGTCTCTGGGATATGGCATACTGTGGAACAACCCAGCTATCGGTCGAGTGGTGTTCGGCAAGAACACGACATCCTTCGAGGCCTACGCTACGAAGGTTCTGGATTATTGGGTCGTTGTCGCTGACACGCCGGCTCAGATTGTGGAGAGGTATGCCGATGTTGCTGGCAAAGCACCTATGATGCCGGAACACGGTCTTGGTTTCTGGCAGTGTAAGCTTCGATATGAAACCCAGGACGGGCTGTTGGAGGTTGCAGAAGAGTATCGACGCCGAGAACTGCCCCTTGACCTGATCGTGGTGGATTTCTTTCACTGGCCAATGCAGGGCGAGTGGAAATTTGACCCCGTCTACTGGCCTGACCCAGGTAAGTCGGCGCTCGTGTCTGGGAGTGTGTTCTGTTGATTGCACTACCTGGTCCAACCAGTTTCATCACGACTAATGAGCAAGCAGACGCCATGATCAAACGCCTCAACGCTTTGGGGGTCGAGTTGATGGTCTCTATTTGGCCGACCGTTGACCAGAGATCATCCAACTTTCAAGAAATGCTGGAGCAAGGCTTTCTTGTTCGAACCGAGCGAGGAGTTCGGACAAACTTCGAATTTGAGGGTCAGACTGTTTACTATGATCCCACGAATCCTGATGCACGTCGATACGTCTGGAACAAGGCAAAGGAGAATTACTACACCAAGGGCATCAAAACGTTCTGGCTCGACCAAGCCGAGCCGGAATATTCAGTCTATGATTTCGACAATTATCGCTACTTTCTAGGGCCAAACTTGCAAGTTGGTAACATCTACCCTCGCGATTACGCGCGCACGTTTTTTGATGGCATGAGGGAGTCTGGACAAGAGAACCCCGTCAACCTTCTCAGGTGCGCCTGGGCGGGTAGTCAGAAGTATGGTGCTCTTGTCTGGAGCGGCGACATCGCCTCATCTTGGTCAAGCTTCCGCAACCAATTGGCTGCTGGACTCAACATGGGAATTGCTGGTTTGCCATGGTGGACGACCGACATTGGCGGATTTCATGGTGGCATCCCGGAAGATGAATCATTCCGCGAGCTTTTTGTCAGATGGTTTCAATGGGGTACTTTCTGTCCCGTGATGCGGTTGCACGGCGACCGCGAGCCCAAGAGCGGCAACCTGTCCTCCAGCAGCGGAGCGCCCAATGAAGTCTGGTCCTATGGGCCGGCTGTGTATGAAATCTGTCGGAAGTATCTGCTCATTCGTGAACAGCTGAGGAGTTACACTCGACGGCTTATGGCTGAGGCTCACGAAAAGGGCTCTCCGGTCATTCGCCCCCTATTTTACGAATTTCCTAACGACGCGCAATGCTGGAAGCTCGCGGCGACGCAGTACATGTATGGAGATGCGTATCTATGCTGCCCCGTTGTCGAGAAAGACATGAGGAAGATGAAGGTCTATCTCCCGATTTTGGAATCTGAAGAACAATGGACTTCTTTTACTGACGTTCAGTCCGAAATGCGAACTTGGGAGGGTGGCTCGACTGTCGAGGTAGACTGTCCCTTGGAGTTGATGCCGGTCTTTGTGAGGAAGTCGAGAGCGCAGATGACACTGGAGAGTTGATCCAAGGCTTCGATGCCTGTGCTAGAGTGCAGACAGATATCTTTCGTTAGGTTCTTATTCAATTCGTTCTGTTGTCATATGTCTTCCCCATATTCTCCAGGAAAGGAAAGGCCTGATTTGCACATGACGGTTTTGCTTTTGCCAGCGCGGACGCCAGGACAAATTGACAATCCAATTGCAAAATAGTCAACACCATTCATTACCCTAAACTGTTTTAGTCGTTGCCGCACGCGACGCCTCACATCCTTGCCAATCGCTAGCCTGCGCATGTAGATACGTATTCAGCACGTTGCATTACCCCATTACCCCGCGTGCGTGTATGTATATTACCCCAACCTCCTGCAGCAATCGAGCCGTAATTTCGACCGAACGTACCCTGAAAAACGTGCGACATGGTCAGTATCGCGGAACAATCGCCCGAAGCTCTTTCGACGCTGGACGCGGACTCCCCGTCAGATCAGTCAAGTCGAACGTCACGCCGCATCAGATCCCGCGAATTCGAAACCTCTGCTTGGTAGTAAAGCGGTAGACTTCGTCGAAACCAAGACATGGACTTCAGATGCGACTACTGCGGCAGCAGCTTTGGACGGCAGGAGCATCTAACACGGCACAAGCGTTCACATACCAGAGAAAAGCCCTTCAATTGTACCAAATGCGGTAAAAGCTTTTCTCGACTGTTTGTTTTACCCAACTTATTGATCGAGCTCACCTCTGACACATCAAAAGGGACGTCCTCACACGCCACACCGCTTCTCATAGCCAAGATGAAGAACAATCGCGTCGGCATGGAACATCGGCGAGAGCTTGCAGCGAGTGTGCATCGAGCCGAACTCGGTGCTCGAGGGAGAAACCGTGTCAACGTTGCACTAATCGAGGGCTACATTGCAACTATCCCATTCGACGACGACGACGAAAGGGACTTTTCAATGGGGCGCATGATGCCCCTGAGGATGTTGACGAAGACACCGAACATCACGATCGTACTACACCTGTGTCGGTCAATGATGATGTGGATACGTCTGAAGTTCCAGATGATTGTGGCGTGAATGTCCAGCCGGCCCTGGGGAATCGCGAGAATGACACTTCTATGATGCTTCCCGATGGTAATGCAAGCCCCAACGGGCGGGTTGCCGTTCAGTCCCATGCCATTGGATGGGAAGCGATGACGACCAACGACGGCGTTCAATACAATGCGCAGGACGCCAATGTCTCCTACGATGCAGAGCTTCTTGGCAACTTCGCTAATAGCGACTTCTTTGCGGATCAGTCCGTAGGAGTTTCTGGTATCAATTGGCTGTCTCCTGAGTACTTCACCAGCTTTGACTGGGCACAGCCCACAGCTGCCGACGGATCGACCATTCCGAGTTACGACCGCCTACAAATACTTCCCTCGGCTGGGAACCAGATTGTACAAGGTCCTTGGTTCAACCTTGTGGCAGAGCCCCTGCCTCAGATTCAAGAACCACCAGCGACATCTAGCCACGATATACACGATCCAGATCAAACGCTGGGAACTAGGCATGGCGGCAGCTCCAATGGGTCAGTCATGTCCACGTCAACAACGGGAACCTATTACGTCGATGGAGCGCCCACTAGAGCACCATTCAAAGGAGGTCCCGTCCAGATATATGGCGAAGAAGAAATCGAATGCCCGGGGCTTCCAAATGTTGTCCAAGCAGATGATTACAGCGAAGGCTCAAACAGTCTGACACCACTTCTTCTATCGACCAAAGCTTACGAAAGTCTAATCCACAAATTCAAAAATGAAGGCTGTTTTAAAGGGCTCGCACCCCACCCGACACAGCTTCCTTCTTTGTCGCACACAAGAGTCTACTTCAGGCTCTACTTCCATCGCTTTCATCCAGCGTATCCTTTCTTGAGGAAGTCAAGATCCATATATGACTCGGAATCTAATTGGCTTGTTCTTCTCGCTATATGTGCCATTGGATCGAGATATGCCCCAGGCGTCAACAATCACAGCCAAAAACAGACACTGTTCCTTTTGCTCGAAAAGGCTGTATTCCATCACAATTCGGAACACAATGGCTCAAGATTGCCCGCATGCTGGGGCTCGTTCTGCGAAGCTAGATCGGATGACAACTGGGCCATGGGAGTTGTCCAAGCAACAATTCTCTATCTCGTGTGCAAATCGCAGGATCCGAAGAAAGACCCCAACCGATTGGACGTGGTGGCGCGCCAATGTCTTCTTGAATGCTGCGGCGAACTCGGCCTGTTGAACATAGCAACTACAAAATCAACGAACATAGAATCTGCTCCAAAAGAGGACGTATTGAAAGCTTGGATTCAGAAGCAATCCCGTATCCGAACTGGGATGATGATATGGGTAAGACGTTCCACTCGGACTATTCCGACCTTGACTACTGTCTTGCTAGGGGAAAAGTTAACGAGTCTGAAATGCTGCAGATTCTTGACTCTATCTTGGCTTTGGAGTTCAATCAAGAACCTCTACTTAGGTTGGGCGACGTCAAAGGCGTTTTGCCTTGCCCGGAGCCGCTGTGGGAGAAACCAGACTTGGAAGAAATCTCAAGAGATAACTCCAAAACAGGTACGTGCTTTGGCGTCTTATAATCATAAAAGGAACCATTAATGACCATTGTTCATATGAAGTCCGAATCCATGATGCACTTAGCATGTTGTATACAGGAAAGAAGTTGCCTCCAAACATTGGAGATTTTGGCACAATTGTCTTGACCTACGCTGTTTGCCGACGGACGAAGGATGCTATATATCAACACCAATCAAAGCTTTCTTCGTGGACGCCAACAGCGGACGTCGCTAAGCATTCTGAGGAGGAACTCGTTGAAGAAACATGGCCACCATCGCTTCCAATTCTCTCAAGATGGAGAAACAGCGCATGCGACTGCTTAGACTTGCTTCATTGGAACGCCAACGCCATAATTGCGAAAGCCGGAGGCTGGGAGCATCCAGCATTATTACACCTACACCTCTCGCGACTGATTCTGTTAACACCGATAAACCACATGAGGACGCTTGCCGTGGCAGCCTCGCTGGGTACCTTCGGCAGATCGGTTGACAAGTCGAAGGTGGAAATAGCGAGAACGAGCATCGCCAAATGGGCGATAAACGATCAATACAAGGCCAGGTTATCGATCATCCACGCCGGGGCTCTTCTGTGGCATATTCGACGCTACAGCATTAAAAATGTTCTGGAGTCCTTCGCCATCTTCGCCTCTACTCTGGTTATCTGGTCTTACAGCACCATGATGCTATTTTTGAACCAGCATAACGCTGCATTAACACAGATGCCGGGAACTTCACGAGAGCATTCCCGGGATGGTTTCATGGCATCACAGGCAAGTCCAAACGACACAGGCGGAGCGGGAGATGAGTCTGAGGAACCAGAGCCGAAGTTCTTGCACCTGGATAGACCATGCGATGATGAGATGGTGCAGACGTACGTGAAGCTGGGGCACCGTATGTCGGGGCACGTTGCGAAAGTTGGCGATATTTGCCAAGAAGGTGCACCCAAGAAGATTTTACGTGAAGGAATTAGAATGTTGACTGGCAAATGTGGACAAGAGTCGGGGTTTTCGGGCGAGAACTCGGGGGAAAGAGGTTCGTTGGAGCAGCAGGGGATATGGGGGGTTGAGCAGCCCTTCGCAGACTTGCTAGCATCCCTTGTTCAGTCTAATTCCGACTGAGAATGAAACTGATTTTCTCCTCAGCAAATATTCACACTTTTATCCGTCATTTTCGTCCGATCTGATCTTGATAGCCTGATTATCTGACATCTCCACCGGAGAAACACAGATCAAGGGAAGCTGCTTGGAGAATCCACTTGCAGAACATCCCACATGCTCCAGTGGCACGACACCACTCCGGCGGGGGTGGAGCTCAGCACCGACGAAGCTGAAAGTCAGGTAAACCTATTCCGCAGTAGCAACGCTAACCGTAGTTTAGCTTCGTTCCGTATGCGAATTACCCCAGGTTTTATCCAGGATGCGTGCGGGGAATTCAACTACGCCCCTGGGCAGGAGAGCGAGACCGGCAAATTTCTGTCGACTGACCTTTACATGTATATATGACAGAAGTCTCCACAGAGTTTGTAACACTGTTTGCTGATCTTGTACGAATCATCTCGTCCTTTTCGGGTTGAGTGTCTTTCATTCGGTCCATCATCAACCGAAACCTTCCGTTATCAAACACAAACTGCTTGTCTCAAAGCCTACACAAAGTGCGACTCTCGCAATGGCACCCAAACATGACGACGATGCGGTCGATATCGCTGAGCATGAACAAGCTCATGCCAACGAGTACGAGATCAAGGACCTGGCCTTGGCTAAACAAGCCGCCGAGGACGAGCACAATCTTGGCTTCCTTGAAGCCATCCGCCTGTATCCCAAGGCTGCGCTGTGGTCCGTCCTAGTTTCCGCCTCGATTATCATGGAAGGATACGACATCGTCCTCATTTCATCCTTCTTCGCTCAACCTGCTTTCAGAGAGCATTATGGAGAATACATTCCAAGCAAAGGATCTTACGAAATCACCGCGGCCTGGCAAAACGGACTCAGCAACGCCGTGAGTGTTGGCACTATCATCGGGGCCTTCGCCAACGGCTACTTCACCCACCGTTTCGGATACCGAAAGGTTCTTCTGGTGTCCCTCGCTTCAATCTGCTGCTTCATCTTCATCTCTTTCTTCTCGCCAAATCTTCCAGTACTGCTCGTAGGCCAGTTCCTTTGTGGAATTCCATGGGGTGTCTTCGCAACAACAGCCCCAGCTTACGCATCAGAAGTTTGCCCTCTTGCACTACGCGGCTACCTGACAGTCTACGTCAATCTCTGCTGGGCTCTCGGCCAGCTCATTTCGGCCGGCGTTCAAGCTGGGTTCTCGGAGAGAGTCGGTCAATGGTCTTACCGGGTACCGTTTGCTATTCAATGGGTGTGGCCGCTCCCTCTTTTCGCCATCCTGTGGTTCGCACCAGAGTCGCCTTGGTACTTTGTCCGCCTGGGCAAATATGACCAAGCTGAAATGTCGATCCTCCGCCTCAGTTCGCCTTCACAGCGCAGCCAGGCGAAGCAGAAAGTGGCCATGATGATCCACACAAACGAGATCGAGGCCCAAATGGATGAAGGCACATCCTACATGGACTGCTTTCGAGGTGTCGACCTGCGCAGAACCGAGATCGCGTGCCTGGCCTTCGCTGCTCAGCCTTTTTGTGGATCCGCAATGGGAGGCACGCCAACCTACTTCTTTGTTCAGGCTGGGCTCTCCACCTCAATTTCATTCCAAATGTCTGTCGGGGGACTTGGAATCGCCTCAGTTGGCACGATCATGGCTTGGGGTCTTCTCCATATGTGTGGGCGCCGTACTCTGTACCTATGGGGCCTTGGCCTTTTGACCCTCATACTTGTCGTGGTCGGTTCGATCAGTGCCGGCGCACCCAACTCAGATGCCGCAAACTATGGTCAAGCCGGCATGATGCTTGCCTGGCTAGCTGTCTATTATCTTACCGTTGGCCCGATCTGTTACGCCATCATTTCCGAAGTCTCATCCACGCGCCTCCGCAATAAGAGCGTGTGTCTGAGCCGAATCACTTATTACGTTGCTCAGATCATCTGCAACGTCATTAATCCTTATATGGTGAGTATCTCATCACTGTCATTAGCTACAGCATTAAACGAGCATGATATTGACCCTGGACCTAGCTCAATCCGACAGCGGGAGGCTGGAAAGGCAAGACTGCATTCTTTTGGGGCGGATGTGCGTTTGTCTTCTTCGTCTGGACATACTTCCGGTTGCCTGAGCCTAAGGGCAAGACTTTTGAAGAGCTTGACATCCTGTTTGCTAGAGGTGTCAAGGCATCGGACTTTGCTTCCTACAAAGTCGATGCATATGCAGGCGGGGAGGAGGCTTTGACTAAAGAAGGTTGAGTTGGAATTCTCACCTCATCTTCCTGTCTTTTCTTATGCGGAGGGATGGATGATACGTTCGATTCCCTCTTCCGACAGGACCTGCTTAAGTTTGCTATTGTTGCTGCGAAGCAATGGTTTAGATAAATCACCTAATGAAGTTTTGTCTAATGAGAAGCCTGTTAAAGATTTTTGAAGCGTCACACTACTACTCATAAACCTACTGCTAGTCGCAATGTGTTGACTATTTTTTCATTTCATTTTTCAAAGAGTTTTGCTATCCGGGCAAATGACTATCGTATTAAGTCTAATAGTTTGTTCATGCTATGAGTTCTATTATAATATTATTCTGATCGTCCCTATTATCATCTATGCCTACTACCCGGCCGGATACCAATAATACTTTCAAAACTTTAGATTTCTTAAGTATCGCCAAATTGAGAAGATCGCACCATCAACGACATTTGTTTGCCGTCGTTCAAATCATTCACCCTTCAGTTGCGCTTAGCTTTTGCTGGAGTAAATCGAATTCTCCAAATAAGTACATTGATCCTCTCATAGTAGGGGTCAACAATCCGACGTCTGACATGATTTCCCGGCGGGGGTGGAGGGCGTCACCTTGGCAGTGGAGCTGATGGGGTGATCACACCCAAATACCACGAACCTTTTTCATCAGTACTTTGCGGGGTTGTTGCGGGGAAGCTTGAGTTGCGATGGGAATGGAGCCAACTTTCAAGCTCGAATATTGCCAAAAGTCGATGCTCCGATGGGGAACCTGGAATCCGGTGATGAACCAAACGTGAGATCGCCAAATCTTGCGATTGAAGATGAATGGGTTGGTATATAAGTCAGAGGGAATGATATGAAATTGTTTGAAACATCGTCAGCATCGTCCTTTCATACGTTCACAACACCAATACCATCATGAAGCTCGACAATTTTCTCCCAGCGCTCTTGGTGGCCCTGAACATTGGCCAAGCCACTGCCCTCATCGTTCCGCGTGCAACATCGGGCGCTGCGACTGTTGACCTCAGCAGTTCGACTGGAGACGCCCGATTTCTTGGATCAGCGTTCATCTACGGATTTCCTGACAATGGATCAAGCGCAGACAGCTCCATTCCCGATTACTTCGCCACTGACATCAAGTTCAATGCTTGCCGTGCCGGCGGCGCCCAAACACTATATGCTGGATGGGCTGGTGGTGGATATGACGGCTATATCGGACGTTTTAACTCTACCCTTTCCAATTACAGGACTACTCGCAAATATGGAGCGGGCTTTATCTTGCTTCCCCATGACCTGTGGGGCTCTGACGGTTCTTTGGGAGGAGACGGACTATATCCGGGAGACAATGGAGACTGGTCTGAGATGGAGGCTTTCCTCGCGCAAGTTGTCAAGGATCTTAAAGAAAACGACATGCTTGAGGGGCTGGTATTCGACATCTGGAACGAACCCGAGCTTGAAATCTTCTGGGCGCGCTCTTGGGACCAGTACTTAGAGTACTATGTTAGAGCTCACAGAATCATCAGGTCAGTACTGCCCACTTTGGCAACGAAGCCTGAGGCTAACATACATTCCAGAGCCGAACTTCCGAATACTCTCATCAGCGGGCCATCTGGTGCAACTGTACCTGACTTTCAGAGCTCGGCCTGGACTTCTTGGCTGGCCGCCATATCGGCAAACGATACAATCCCCGAGATATACTCTTGGCACCAGATTGGCGACACAGGTCGTGAGCTCGACAGGGTCATTCCTGATTTCAATGCACTCCTCAGTCAGCACAATCTCCCACAGAGAGCGATCGACATAAACGAGTATGCAGCGCCCGAAAGACAGAACCCTGCCAACTCTGCCTTCTATCTGGCCCAGCTTGAACGTCATAACCTGCGCGGTTTGAGGGCGAACTGGGGCAGTGGTGCAGGTCTACATGATCTGATGGCCGACCTGGTCTTCAAGGATTCCGACGGCAACTATAAGCCCAACGGCGATTGGCAGACGTACAAGTACTACGCCGGGATGACAGGCGATCGCGTTGCCACGACGGCATCACCGGACCTGAAATTCGATGTCTTTGGGACTATTTCTGAGAATAATGTCAAGCTTCTTGTAGGAACTCAGTCTCTTCAGGCCTCGTATGAGATCAGCATCTCGGGTTTGGGTCGTATTGGACTGCCTGCCGACGGGAGCGTTTCGATTCGTACTCTTCGGTTCGACTTCGATGGCCGCTCGGGCTTGATTGAAGGTCCTGTTGATCTTGGCACGGCCGAATACACATACACATCTGATACGGTAAGTCCAGTTCTTTTCACATCAGTTGTCTTTGGCTGATCTTCTCCTAGCTCATCATTGCTGTTGACACCCCGACAAACTCGACTGCGTTTGCATATGAGTTTTCTGGCGGCCAGTAAATCAAAATAGAGTAGAAAATGCATGGTCTGGGACAGTGCTATCTCCAGTACGACTTGACATATTGTGAGATCAGAAGGGATAGGCACGCCGCACTGCATGCAGAACATGGTCCAAGCTGGCTCTATGACTAGAAAATATCAATCACAAGTCTGGTGTGCACTGTATCCTTGACTATTCAACCTTACACATAATACGCACAGCGCCGCAAGGTGTCGCTTGAAAAAGAGCCGTAATGAGCTTTGCTACCTAGGCGGATCCAGCTAATCGGGCGGAACTCATAGCTTTTACCCAGGCACGTAGTAAACATATATCTATTTGATCTATCATGATTATGATTTTTGTTTTTGTTGGTATTGTCGTCGGTGTCGTTTTCGTCGTCATCGTCGTCGTTATGATTTCTATTGGCGTTACCGTTGTCATCGTATTATTAGCTTCAATGTTGCTAGCCTATCCGCCCAGAGAGCGGAATTCGCCGTAATCAGCCATGCTAAACATACCAGTTTGATGCGAAAAGTCTGGAAAGTCAACAGCTCACAAATGAGCACTTACTGGGAAGAAACCTTTACGGTTCGCGGATAAACACGAAGTGCACCTGGTGATAACCTTGTGAGGTTGCCACTCAGGTCCATACCTTAGGTGCTTCAGGTCTCCACTAGGAAGTCCAACAGCGTTCCCGTGCATCCTTTTCAACTGAACCCCCAAAAACACCCTTCCATCTCCAACTTACCGCAATCACCATCTTCTCCCATTTCAACTCAACTCAACCTGCGCAGGCCCATCACGAAGACCCCACTTAGCACCACAAACATGCATTTCACCAAACACTGCATCGAGCCTCGGGCGGCGCACACCCACACGGTTGTCTTTCTCCATGGCAGAGACAGCATCTGCAACGAGTTCGCAGATGAGCTTTTCGAGAGCGAAGCGTCAGAACCGGCAAACCAGCCAAGAACCCTTCCAGACCTGTTACCATCTATTCGATGGGTCTTCCCCGGAGCCGCTGTGATTCCATCTAAGAGGTTCGGCACCGACATATCACAGTGGTTTGATGTCTGGTCACTGGAAAACCCAGAGGAGCAGGCCGATATCCAGAAAGCCGGCCTGAGACGAAGTATCGAATTCCTAGTCAACTTAATCGAGAGCGAATCCAACTTCGTCTCCCTGGAAAAGATATTCTTATGCGGTATCAGCCAAGGATTTGTAACTTCAGTTGCCGCTTTGCTGTCTACGTCAAAGTTGGGCAGTTTGGGTGGGCTGATTGGCTGGTGCAGCTGGATGCCACCGGCAGTTGTCATCGAAGAATTGGCGGACAAACGTTCGCCGTATCACCAGAAAAGCGTTTCACAACCATCAATTAACCCCCCTATTTTCCTCGCTCACGCCGTGGATGATGAAGTTATTGATATCAATCTCGGCCGTCAGTTGCGGAGGACTCTTGGGTCATTTTGCAAGACAGTTGAATGGCATGAGTATGATTCAGGAGGTCACTGGGTCAACGAACCACAGGGTGTGGATGACATGGTGAGCTTTCTGAGGCTCAACATGCATTAGACAGAACAAGCCTATCAGAACTTCTCAATGGACACATTCTGATGAGGACGGATGGCTACGGGACGGTTGTATGTTGTCAATTGCGAAGTTCATTCCTCGAATCGTAGCTTCAAGTATCGGGGCATTTCAATGAGATGTGCGTGGGACTAGGCAATATATCCTTATGCGTGGATAGCGACATTGTAACTAGCGTCAAAATTCGTGCTCCGGTCTAGCATAAGACCCAATCAACCGTCCCTTCACACATACAAGGTGAAAAACAATTCGCAACCGTTAGCCCGGATCGTAGCATGCGATGCCGGTCCGGATGGGGCATGGGAACGGGCAGCATTCGAGCGATGCAGAATCCCCCTCAATGGGAGCCGACCAAGTAACGGTTTGATCGAAGCTAGGGCCGGGTCTCGCTAAATAGCGGGATACGTTTTGGGTTAGAGGTGATATATTTACGAAGTCTTGGCACTATCTGAACTCTTGTGGTGGCTGAGACAAAACCTCAAAATGGCAGATCTTGGTTTGCACTGGCTCCAAGCCGGGGAAATCGCACACATGTAAATTCAAAACCTTGAAGTTTGTTTGTCCCTTTCGTGACAATAAGACCTATGACATGTGTGCATAATAGGAGCATGGAGAACAGTAAAGAACACCAATTAAAGGAGTTGACGGAGCCTGTTCAAGTATCAATTCAATGGAGACAAAAGCTTCCAGCCACTTCCTGCAGCTGTAGCAGATGGATTTGTGACTGTGTACGTGTAACTCTTTAGAGCTCATTGGTTATCGGTATTTAATCATTAGGATTGGCTGTTGTAAGTTGCAAAGAAATGGCTTCCATTTTCTTTTAGATCACCAAACCTCATCCAGGAGCATGCTTTAGGAACGGTTTCATTCGGAGCCGAGCGAACATGAATTCAGGTGAGGCGAACAAGTAGATAGTCTGGAAGCGTTAGGCATCGATACAACGAAGCTGTGCTATCGTCTTTCATTGGACAGTCATTCACCCACCTCTTTCTTTTGCTTCTAATTTATCTCCATAGGGCCTAAGTGATTGGTCTGAAAGGGAGGGGAGGTGAGTCGACATCAGCCCCGGATGCGTCTAGACACCAAGCCACGTACGCAGATCTACCGTTATACCCATGACCGGAAGTTCAGAAGTCGGTCAATCATCTCCATGCCAAATGCCATTTAGAAATCTTCAACTGCCGGATACTCCTTAGCCTTCAGTGGCCGCTGGAATCCCGAGACAACTTGGGCCTGGTCTCCGCTTCGGTTAATAGTCGTGGAGTACTTACACATCAATCATGACGCGTCGCAGTGAGAACAACAAGACATCACTTTTGTGACAGCCTTGGACACCAGCTATCGAGAAAACAGCCCTCTTGAATAAAGTGGCTTGCGATGGATCTGAAGCAGTAGAGCGAAGCATATCGTCGCTTGATCGAGCAATGTACTCGACCGATCACTTGCATCTTATCTATGCTGCTGATCTGTCACGGTCTAAGCGTATTAAAGAATGTGGCGATCTATGAAGATGAGAGAAACTTTCCCATGCATGATGAAAACGAATGAGGTACGTTGTCCACCTTATCGAATGCTAGCCTACCGTGGCCTTGGGTCTGCGTGCTGGTATGGCTTACACGCAGTGAGGACTCATGGCTAACGGCGATCGACCATGATCTTCATTATTGGATATCTGTCACATGAGTGATCGAGAGGTCTTCGGAGAATCTTGCGATTAATGCTAGTCGCTGTGTCACCATTTCTGGAACCCGGTGAGCGTCGTCCCGAGGCTCTTAGCCCAGTCAATTACAAAGCCATGAATACTCATTATATGGCAATCATGCAAGAGTTAAGTAAGTACAGACCACAGCAACGGCGACGACATCAACGACAACAGAGATGATAGCATTCATACAAGAAGGGTCAACCCAGTACGAAAGAAAGGAAAGATACTCCATTACACGCCCAGTACTCCGCCCAATAAAGTCAAAGTATCCACCAAATTCACAAAATTATGAGTATGAAGCTTGCTCTTCGCTACGAAAGCACATTGAACGCTCATTCCACCCAACAACAATCACCACATATCCAACATCATGATGCCCCAAAGGGCCACAACGCCAATGCTTAGTGGGTTGTGAGCAAGATGGGGTAACTCAAAGGCTCTATGCGTCGAGCCAGCGTAGATCACGAAGCGAGGCGGGGGGCTTTCTGTTGGACTGCCAACCACTGTGGTTGGGGATCCTCCTTGAGTCTGGGTCGCAGAATCTGGATTTTTGCCGTTTCCAGTTGGGACGTTTTGGGAGAAGCCACCTCCGCCGTCGATCGGACCCGTTGCGCCGGGCCCAGCGGGAGGTTGAGGAGGCCCGCCGCCATTGGGCGATGCAGCTGGCACACTTCCACCCAAATTTGCGGTGGCAGAAGAATTGGGAACCGCGCCATCGGGCAAAATGCTAGGCGTTGCTCCCTGGTTCGGAACAGGTGCGTTTGGTCCAGGATTTTGTCCCGAATTTGGTGCAGGGTTTGATCCAAGATCCGAAGCAATGGGTGATGCTGTCGGAAGCGCCAGAGTGGGAGCCAGGTCTGCCTTGATCCATGGACAGCCGTCTTCTTGGGTCATGTCGATTATAATGGTCTGCACGGGAGCCATCATTGTATAGGTAACAGATGGAAGGCCCGTTACTCCGGCTGCACAGCCATCTTCCCGCGGGCTGATACGTGGTGCCGCGAGAGCCAGGCCGAACAGCAAAGGAAGAAATGCCGTGCGTGACGAACACATGGAGAGCATGATGTCGACTGCTGTGGAAATAATCAATATTGGAGTGATAAGGGGAACTGTTTGAAAAGGCAAGTCTCAGCATTTACAGAATAAGCATCTTATTATACGCCGGCTACTGAAAATCATGCAGCTCATTATGCTGGCCAGGAGACCTCGAGGAGCTCTTTGGGTGGATGTCTGCATCCGGCCTCGGCTTCTTACTTTCTAGGGGAATAGACGGAGCGATCTTCCCGGATTTTGGGAGTCGTGATAATCAAACGTCATTACTTTCAACCAAACTGCAACAGCCTTTAGCTGAAAGTGGCTTCGCTGGCGGCCCAGCGAAAACGGACTTTTCAAGCCACTGGAGACCAATTCCTTTAGTGCCCGAGACATAAGGTATTTCCAGCGGCTTCTCCTCAACTGCTCCAACGTCTACCAAGTTTTCTGTGGGCAATAGTGAGGCTAAACCTTATATACTACTAGTGCAACCGGAGGGCTTTGGGAAAGACTTACCGACTTGCACCATCTTTGTTGGGAATAGTACTAGTTAGTCCAAGAATGGCGCAATATCTCATTGGCCGATGGTAGGTACGCCTGTCTCGGGCCGACGAGATATCTCTGCCTCCCGGGTTGCCAACTTTGGTCACCTGGTAGGATCGCTAAGCATCGGGGGAGAAAAGGAGAGGTCCCGAGGACCAGGTTTGCGGCGCCATCGCCAAGGTGAAGTGTTCTAGATTCGGCAATTATATGACATCATGAGATCTTACAATGACCGTGAGTATGTCGCAAACTCACTGTCGCTCTTGAACGATTGTGATGACAGACTGTCGACCGATTCAGTCTACTATGCTCGGTGAGCCGCATAATAATCGGTGAAATTGTCATCTTCCGAGTAAAGCCCCAGGGGGGGAGTTTGCGATGAATTTTGTTGCAATGTAATGAGGCTAGTACAAAGCTCCGTGAAACAATTCGGGTCAAATAAGAATATTACCCTCCAACCGCACCTAGTTTGGCAGGGACAAACAGAAATTACCGAAGCCGTCACCTGAAGTTGATTTCAGCTGTGATTCAGATGAGCCTCACACTGAGCCTTTTGGTAAATTGGGCTTAGTACGTGCTTAGCGACGAAATCCTGAGACATTGATCGACGTTACGCTTGCGGCGAAGTTTCGGAGATCGTCATTTTCAAGCCGCGGGCCGTTGATGGTTAACATTATTCCCCGGATGCATTCCAACACGACCGGGTCGAGACTCAGCTCGGTTAAAACAGTCTAGACTCTTCAGCATATTGAGGGTCATGTGACACCTCCAACAATACATTGAGCAGGGTGTAAGGCCGACCTACAAGAGCCTTCGCAGGACCTGAGATATCACGAGAGTCCTTCGATGCTGATCCGTTGAAGTCTTCCTCGTTCACTGTTGTGGTCTTATTGCCCAAACTCTCGTTCAATAATTCCTCACTCACTGTCTGGCACAGATCGCAAAAATGCAAGATCTCCTTCAGCGTGGTGCCCTTGTCACCCTTTGCATGCTGCTATGGTTCAGATTAGCAAACTCGCAGTGCATCCTTCCTGATGATCAAGGTGTTATCAAGCAGTATGTCTTGGTGGTCGACCAGACTCCTGTGCGTCTGAGCGCCGCCATATGCTCAAATACCACGATTACCGTTGCTGGCACCACCGTGCCAGTGACAAATGCTCCCACAGTCTTGCTCTCCGACTTTATTGTCGAGAACACCATCACATATACCTCAACTCTGTAAGTAAGATCGACATGGATGCTTTCCTCCGTAAGGGACCAATTCTTGTACTAACTCATGCACAGAAGCCCAAGCGCCGCTTTCAATGGCCCAGTCTCAACAATCACGAGGGGAGTGCCTCAAGGCACTGCTCTCTCAACTATTGTTTTGGGACCACAAGAAAGTTCTGGAGTTGGCACGGAGATTATTTTGGAGCCGTTTCCCGCAGGCCAGCAAGGCCCATTTGATCCTCAGAACGCCATTTCGTCATCCTCCGATCCAGCCCAGTCAGCGCCTGGATCCATTCCTGAGAACGCATTTCCCGAACGTGTCGAGACCATGACTGCACCTTGGACCGGCACAGTCACGTCGACTTTGGTGCTTCCTCCCCAAGGCACAGATGAAATCGAAAGGCAGATCATCTTGACACCGGCCGCAGCGCCGTTCCCAGGCCCAATCACAGCTGCTACAGGCCCATGGACTGGCACAATGACTACGACATTGACGATACCACCTGTGGGTACAGACTCCATCGCCTTGCAGCTCGTCTTGACACCCACTGATGGAGCTTCGCCCACGGGAGGGGCCCCGGCTGGGTTGTTCACTACTCTGACAGCCATCGGTACTGAACCAACGACATCAACCGTCGTGTTGCCCCCAACGGGTAGCGATATTGTCGGAACGGAAATCATTGTGGTGCCAACTACTGTTGGGGATGATGATCCGGACATTTTCCCCGCAGTTTATGTTCCAACAACAGTAACCGGACCTGGGACACTAACAGCCACCTTCACAACCCCACCTGCTGGAACCGATACGACTGGAACTCTGTTAGTTCTCGATCCGGCCTTAACTCCATCACCTTCCAGCGATGGAAGCGATGGTGGCAGTGATGACGAGAACGACGATGGTCCTCTCAATGCCTTTTTGGGCCCGTTCACAACTGTTACTGCCCCCTTCACAGGCCTTGCGCCAACAACCATTGATCTTCCACCAAGCGGAGGTGATGGTACGGGGACCAGAGTCGTTCTGACTCCAACTCCCCAGCTCAGGCCGTTCAATGGGCCTGTTGTCAGAGTTGCGGCAACCGTTACTGGTACAATCTTCACCACCGTAACCATCCTACCGGCACTGGCGGATGGCACAGCTACTGCGATTGTTATCAATCCAGCAAACACAGACCCGGGCGTAGCTCCCGCTGGAAGCTTGCCGGGTACCCCAGCCGTGATTCCAGTAGGACCTACGGGACCACCAGACTTTGGCGTTCTAGATCCAAGCCCGGCACCAGCTGACCCAGTGTTGCCTGCAATAGTCTCACCTGTATTAGTTGCGGGAGGAAACAACATCTTTACAAGTACCTTCGACGGTTCCGTCACCTCTACGATCACATTCCCTCCTGGCCCCTCAGGCCAACCAGGTTCGACGGTGATACTTGTTCCAAGTAGCGTTCAAGTGCCCACCACCGCAGCTTCAATTCCGGTGGACCCGGCTCTTTTCTCCAGCAACAACGGCGGGCAAGCATCATCAGCCACAACTGGTTCCGTGGTTCCGTCTAATGGTCCTGGAAACACTGTTTCCCCTGCTCCTGGGCCCGTCACTTCGACAGGGCAGCCACTGCCTAGCAGCTTGGTACCCTCCCAAAGCGCTCCTCCAGCTGGCGGGTCTTCCGAAGTTCCACAAGACGCCAGCGTGTTGTCGCCCACCTCTCCTATAATCCCGGCTACATCCTCTTCAGCTGGACCCTCACAGGGAACCAATACTGCCAATACTGCCGTCTCAAGTTCTAGAGTTGCAACTTCCTCGCAAGGGGAACCATCCAGTCAGCCTATTGCTCCTACTTCAGTGGATCCGAACTCTCGTACTACTTCAACAACTTCGGACATAGTTTTTCCCGACTCACTTACTTCCGCCAGCAGCAACTCGGGCATCTCTCCATCCACGACTACCATTAGAGTAACAGTCACACAAAGTACGAGCGCGGCCAGAACTCCAGGTTCTAGTACGAACATCTCCAACATCCCTGCCACGCCGTCTACATCTTCGCCTTCGACGTCCCCCACTGGGAGTATAGTTCCAGACGTTTTGCAATCCACATCAAGTACCCAGTCAACTACTGCAACCTCGAGTATTACCGGACTTCAGACTTCGTCCACATCTAGAAGCTCTGTCTCAACCAGTGGCATTCCGGTCCCTCCAGGCTTGACCTCAACAACCTCGCAGTCTAGCATCAGCAGCACAGCCACTCTAGTATCTACCCGGTCGTCATCTACAAATAGCGCCGCATCAAGCAGTCCATCTGTTGCAACTTCGAGTTCTGCCGGTCCTCCGCCTTCTGCAACCTCCTCCGCCACACCCACAAGCCGGACAAGTGGGCCTGTCACGCCCGTCTTGTCAATTACACCTTCTAGCTCTAGCTCTGGTGGAAGCACCAGTCGGTCGGGATCCACAGCTAGCTCGCTATCAAGTGGCACTGGAAGTGTCACAGTTCGTTCTTCTACATTGTCGACGACTAGCTCTTCCACATCGGGCGCTGGTACATCCTCGGGACCATCGGCATCGGGTTCGTCCACTGTAGTCACCAGTCTATCAACAAGCTCCGTATTGCCGCCTGTCAGCACGTCTTCTGGGAACATCCAGACGACCTCGTCAACATCAACCAACCCTAGCAGCTCATCTCCAACTCCACCAGGAACAGTATCCAGTAGTACATCTCCCGGACCCCAGGGTACAACCTCTTCTGCATCTACTAGCTCATCCCCCCAGCCGACACCCTCAAGCTCTTCCGGGCTGTCTACCTCAAGTGCTTCTACGCCATCTACCCGTTCCTCTGAGTCACCAATCAGCTCTTCCTCAACTTCTTCAGGGGCGTCGTCAACTGTGTCCTCTAGTATCAGCTCGTCGACCTCTTCGTCTGGAAGTTCGTCTGTCGCACCAGCGTCTAGCTCTTCTGCGTCATCAACGGCTAGCACCTCGGCATTTTCAGTCTCGAGCTCCTCTACCTCATCCGCCGTGAGCTCTACAACTACTGGAACACCAAGCTCTAGCTCTTCTTCCTCGTCATCGACGACCTCTCAAGTGGCTGGCTCTACCACATCCCAAGCATCTACGTCTTCTACTTCATCTACCTCCTCATCTTCCTCTACTTCCTCATCCTCATCCACTCCAACATCCACCCCAGCCTCTACAACCTCATCTACAACCTCATCTACATCCTCTTCTAGCACCTCAACTAGCCTCTCATCCTCATCGTCAATTAGCTCATCAAGCTTGTCTAGCTCGTCTAGCTCATCTAGCTCCATCACATCCCTGACGCCCATCCCACCTATCTCGACCACGCGCATCGTCCCAACTACATCCTTCACCGGCTGTGTAGTAACTGCAACAGCGACAAGCGCACCAACATGCGGCGTCACCCTTCCTGGAGCTTGCGCCCAACTGCCAACTACCAACGGTCTCATCCCATTGACCCTGGTCACGGCGGATTGCTTGCTAGATCTTGGGCCTTTCGCCGTCGGGCCCGTCGCGCTCTGTCTCACAGCAAACCTCGGTCTCAATCCTCAGGGCCAGCCGATCGCAGACTGCCTTCTCCGGACACTCGGAGCATCCTGCCCGCAAACCATTCCCCAGCCCTGTGTCGATCTTCAAGTCTCCAATGGCATTGACCTGTTGGTCGATATTCCCACCTGTGTCGCTGCTCTTGGCCCTTACAACTCTGGTGCAGCTGCCGTCTGTCTTGCTCTGAACTCCATCACCAGCGCTACCACAGGACTGTCCATCTTCGGATGTCTCCAAGGCGCCTTCAGCACCACTCCAACCGTCACGACCACGGCTATCACCGACCCGGCACTGTGTCCCACCTCGGCCCCTGCACCACCGACACCGGTTTGTCCCACTGTCCCTGGCACATGTCTAAGTCTCTCTACGGTGAATGGCTTAGACCTTCTCGCGGATATCCCAGCATGTACCCAGGCCCTTGGAATCTTCGCCGTCGGCAACGTCGCAAACTGTCTCGTCACTGGTGCCATCAACATCCTCACCACCGGGCAATCCATCGTCGGCTGTCTCCAAACTGCGCTGGCGTCGAACTGCATAACGGCTTTGCCGCAGGTCTGCTTAGATCTCAGCGCACTGAACGGCGTGGTGGATACGTCCGCCTGTCTTGCGGCGCTGGGACCGTTGGCAGTAGGAGGTGCCGCGACCTGTCTTTCATCAGGTCTCACGAGTGGAAGCTCCATCGTCCAATGCTTGAATACCGCGCTGTTTTCGTAGAGGGCTACCTTCAGTGTTCTTTTCGGATTTTAATGCTTTTGTCATGTGTTGTCTTGATGATGAAGAGAATGGGGGGTTTGGATAATTGTAGTAAGTTCAGTTGAAGTGTATGCTTCAGTCATTGATTTGGAGTTCTGGCTATCTGTTCTGGGCAAGCTGCTTTACAGTTCTCGGATCTTTCTCGCTTTGGCGCATAGGAGTATCATTCGAGTGTGTTTTATTTCAGGGCAAAAAGCGGCGGTAGTTGATAATGCGAATGAACAGTCGGGTTACCGATAAAAGTCTTTTGCAAAGAACACTGTGAAAGTAAGAACAAGGACTCCCTGTGATAGGTTTTCCTGAGTTTGCTATGTATATCAACCCGTCGCCATCATGCAGCCGCCCTTCCTCGAGTCTCATAGGGCAACAGTAGAAACACAAACCCAGCCACAACGAACAACGCCGCAGAAATCCACACCGGTAAATCAGTATCGATCCCGACATAGGCTGCGATAATGGGCGCCATAAGCCCACTCATGCGGTTGAACAAGGCTACCAGGCCATTTGCCGAGCCTCGAACTGGCGCCGGGAAGAGCTCGGGGGTGTACGAGTACAGCAACCCATACACTAGGTTCTGGAAGAATGCGATGGCGCAGGTGAACCCCGTGACGCCGGCTGGTGTTGTCGCTCTGGTGAAGAGAAACAAGAAGACGCCAGTTCCAACGCAGGCAAAGGTACCTGTGCCTTTTCGGCCGATGCGCTTCATGTCGACGGTAAACCCACCGAGGATAGACGCTGGAATTCCACAGACTGCCTGGATAGCATAGTTTCGGTAAGTCGTTGAAAGCGACGAGTCTCCCTGGCTCGCGCCCTTATTCTCTAGGAATATCGGAATGAAGGAGTTATACAGCGGAAAGGCCATCCCGATCGAGCACCAGAGAAAAAGCACGAGCGTCGTCGAGAGCGCAAACCGTGGGGTAGAGAATAGCGTGAGGATCTTCTCGGGTTTGAAGTTCTCGAGCTGCCGGCGCATGACATTGCGAGTTTCCAACCGCGGCAAACTTGCCGCGGTCGCGTCATGAGTGACGCCCAACTCGGCATCGACAGCTTCGAAGTGCTCGAGGGTAATCCAAGTCGAGCCGCCGTTCCTCGCGGCAATCTTTTGGACAACCTCGACGGCCTCCCGATCCAACCCCCTTCCGAGAAGGTACTTGGGCGTCTCGTAAACTCTGAAAAGCAGTCGGAGCAGGAACATGATGAGGGTCAGACCGCCAAAGGCCCAGTATGTGTATCGCCATCCGAGGTTATCCTCGTACCGACACTCCCCTGCCGGCAGACCAGAAGGACAGGAGAAGTTGGCGATGAGAGGCCAGGCAATCAGGGCCGCAATAGCCTGACCAAAAGACCAGAACGCCGACTGCATGGTCAAGAGGTACTGGTGTGTAGCGGGGATGAACTCGAGGAAGATGGCGCTGTCGACAGGCTGGTTACCGCCGGTGCCCAAGCCAATGAATGCGCAGAAAGTGGCGATTGCGACAAAATTCGGCGCCCCTGCGCCAACTAGACCTGAGACAGCAGGGATGAGGAGGGTCACGTTGAAGGCGAGCTTGCGTCCGATGTAGTCCGCCGTCATGGGCCAGGCTGTCGAGCCGATGACCAGGCCGACGTACTTGGCCACTGTGAGAAAGGCGATCCGTTTGACGGCGAACTCGTTGCGGACCGGGGCGCTGATGATTGTGATGGCTTGCATCCAGAACAACGATAATCATCTAAGCAAAGCTTTAAGAATATTAGTGAAAAGGTCCTTACGTTGTCGACGAACCAGCCGAAGCCCGTCATGGCGAACACCTTCCACTGAAACGGACCCATGCCGATGTCTATGAGGGCTTGATTCATGATGGAGACTTTCTTTTCGTATACATAGTCGGATCCGACGTGGATGGCACGGGTGTCGATTGCATGGTGTAGCTGGCTGGCTCCGTGCTCAACGTCGCGACCTTTCGTTTGTGGTGAGTCGGAAACGGAGACGTCGAGGTTGTTGCTGGATGACGGATTGCGTCTTCCCACATCCGAGCTCGAATGGCCCATCTTCTTCTCTCCAACGTGGAATGTGTTGGAAAATTGATAGATCCAGCGGTGTAAGCCAGGAAAAGGGGAGAGAATTAGGAAAGCTGGTCGGGATTGAGATCCATTTTTGAAGAGGCTTCTCGCTCACCGCGGGATGTGAGCTTCTTTAATCAAGTTAGCGCATAAGCTGCAAAAGGCTTTGTGAGTCTCTGGACGATGAGAGCCATCTTTATCAATCGGATGAGCTCCCGACATGAAAGCTCCAGCATCGAAGCACCAACCATCAGGCCATGTCTCTGTTATCTCAACAGCTTTCAGCGACCGGCAGTCTTGGTAGCGTCTACGTCCAGCGGACGGCGGCTGCATGGCGTTGTGATACCCTTGTCTTTCTGCACCACAAGCCGTTGTTGGAGGAAAGATTGACGTTGGATTGGGCAAACAACGCCAACCCCGCACACATCTTCTGCAGTTTGCCTGAGGCTCAGGACGATGGGAGGATGTTGGACATGGGGGCCTCGCTTACGCTAGCTTCGTGAAAGCAAAGAGTTGACTTGGCTCTGGTGGTGGAGGCTTAGAACAGTACTCGTCCGGGGCTGAGACTTACGATTCCATTGTAGAGGCTTCGTAGACATAAGAATATTGCAACTTGGAGGCGGCCTGCGCCAGCATTTAAGCGCTACATTTTCCAGGCATTTGTAACGTTAAAAAGACATGTTGACTGGTGTATCGGAAAGCATTGAAGTTCAAAGACGTAATCAAATTATTCATTACAGGTCATTGGGACTATTTACACAGAATATAAGTCGCTAGGATCCTTTTGTCCTCCACTCTTCTTCAAGCGCTATCATTTAAGGAGCAGGAGTGGCAGCGGGCAAGCAAGCACAGGCGCTGCTAGCCTGAGCGACCTTGTCCTCCTTGGCACAGTTCTTCACCGCGTGCTCAGGCAGAACGCTGACGTCCTTGACCGGAGCGCTCAGGAAGGACTTGCAGAACTCCTGGGACTCCTGCAGACGGCCGGGGACGGACTCGGCGCGGAACGATCGCAGGCAGTTGTCGGCGTTGCATACGGGAGCCTTGGGGCAGTCCTTGCCGGTCAACTTGACGACGAAGGCGCCGCGCTCGATGGTGTTGATGAAGATGTAGCCAGAGGGGAAGTACGCGTACGAGGACCAGGTGCCAACAAAGCCGACGTAGCCGCCGCCCTCCATGTCGTCGTCCTCGGGATAGATATCGAACCAGGCAGCCTCGCAGACGCCAGCACCGGTGGGGTCGGAGGAGATGGAGCTCGCGTCGAGAACGCGCAAGCCGGCGCCGTAGTGAGACTGGTAGATGTAGTTATCGATAACGTACTGATTGTGGTCGATGGCCTTGGTGGGGGACTTGAAGAATCCGGTCTGCTTAGGCGCGGTCAGGTCGCGGATGTCCCAGAAGAAGCTGACCGGGTAGCCGTCGCCGCCGGGCCCGTTGCCGCGGACCTCGTCGAGCTCGTCGTCGAGAACGAGGAACTCTTGGTTGTTCACGTCGAGGACCCAGCCTTGGTGGGTGTAGGACGCGCCCTCGTACGAGATGCGGGAGATGATGTTGGTGACGTTGGCCTTGTCCGTGACGTCGTAGATGGTGAGGGTGTCCTCGTTGTAGCCGTAGCAAATGTCACGGCCCTCGAAGCGCTTGTCGGGGCCACGGTATACGAGGCACTGGGCATCGTGGACGTAGCCGTCACCGCTGGCGCAGCCCAGGGAGATGGGGTCGGCGGGGTTGGTGAGGTCAAAGAAGTTGAGACCGGAGGCGCAGATGGTGTCGTTGCGGGGTTGGGCGCCGACGGCAACACCGTAGCTGAGCTCCTCGTTGACCACAACGTTGTGGGCGCGGCCCAGCGGCAGCAGGGCGTTGAAGTGACTGGTCAGGTCGGCCTTGGCGTCGAAAGTGACGGGGCTGGCTGGGTCAATGTCCAGGAGCTTCTTCATGTCGAAGATCTGGATGCCGTGGCCGACGGCCTCGGAGCCGATGACCATGTAGTGCTTGTAGGAGCGGATCTCGCGCCACTCGGAGGGTACCGAGTACTGCGGGAGTCGACCCAAGTAGATGAGCTTGCCGTCGGAGTTGATCTCCGCGAAGGCGGTGCCCTGGTACTGACCGATGGCCACGAATTCGCGGCCGTCATCGGAGGTCCAACCCCATGATGAGGAACCCTCACCAAGCTCGTCACCGAGGGCGGCGTGGCTCAGGAAGGAGTGGAGGTCGGCGTTGTGGCAACGGAAGGTGTTGTTGCGGTCACCGGCGATGGCCTCGGCCCATCCGTTGACGCAAGGAGCGTAGCCAAGCTCGGGGTACTGCTCACTGGCGTAGGCACCGGCCTCTCTCTGGCGAGCGAACTCGGCCTGTCAAAGATGTCATTATGATTCATATTGATGATTAATTGTTCAGGGCTTGTTACCTTCTTGCTGGCGATGATCTGCTCGTGAATGACGCCAGAGTCGTAGAGCTCAGCAGCGAGATCCGCGTTGGGCTCAATTTCCTTGCCCACCGCCGAAGCAGCGAGGACGGCGAGGGAGCCGAGGTAAGAGGAAGCGCGAACCATTTTGCCTGACGTTCAATTCAAACAAAGATTGACAATCTTGTTTGTTTTGATGAGCAGATGGGCCTGGGCCTGGTAATTGAAGTAAGTGAGGGGAGGTGGTGGTACCTTGGGGGTTGAGTCTGTAGAACGGAGATTTCATTGAACTTATACTCTCACATACTAGAGCTTTCGCATCGCAGGCCGAGCGGCCGAAGCTCCAACAGCTCCCAGAGCTCTGGGCAGTCACTGTTTCCTGTCAATGGATTCTGACATGCAGAGCCCATGCCGGAATGCCTGCTAGCCATATGATCCATCGATCTGGGCATTTCTCGGCGCTGCGGGCAGCCAGACGGTCTCTTCGTGGGTTGCGACTCAGGGAAGCTCGGATGTGACCAAGACATGGCAGGCAGGCCGCATCAACGACAGCTGGAGCGCAACAGTGTAGCATCGGGGTGTGAGCGATAGATTTGCAAGCAATTCCGGCCGTTGGGGCGCTCGATTGTAGCTCCCAGCGAACGGTTCTTGGAGTCTCTTGGCGGGGGCTCGAAGGGGAAGGTCCCGGGATCAAGTGCTCCTTGGCGGACAGCGGTCCGGGGAAAGCTTTCGTGGCCACGGCGTAAGAAAAGCGGGACAAGGACTCCACTTCCCCCCGGACACTGGATGGCCTCCTTTTGCCGTCCTCTGTTCCCTTCCCAAAGTTCCATCATCAAGCGCTACTGTTGCATGGTAGCAGTCAACTTTTGCAGGCGTCAGCCGCCCGAACACTCGCCCGGGCCAGGCATCTTTGCAGCGTCTTCGCCGGAGTTAATTCTCATTCCATGGTGTTTGTCTGACGGAAGATGCTCCTGGATCGACGCGACACTCTTGGTACTCAGGTTGCCTGCGTTAGCATCATGTCGTGTTCGGGCCCAAGGCTGCAGACAGGTCTTGTACCGGCCGTGGTATTGGTGAAAACGCGCTTGAGCCCACGGATCCGTGCCATTGCACAGTGGTTACCAGTTGATCATCCAGTAATAATTCATCAGAGGCGCGAAAGGCTTTCTTGAAGCCTTGCCTATGTCCTGGAGCGCGTAAAGGGGCGTGAAATATCCATCAATTCAACCAAAACTCCGTTGTGCCGAAGGAAACATTGAAGAGGGGACCGATGCGGCTCGCCGATGCTCGGGTCATCACTGCCAAGCAACTGTGCCTGGACCAAGCATTTGATGATAAGCATGTCGATTGGCTGGTTGGCGTTGTGTCGATAGGCAGCTGCCAAGCAAACGGCTTGGCTGCTTGTCTTGACTTTGTAGAAGACGCGTCCAACGAGCAGACAGACGTCTACATTCTGAGAGCCGCGGGTGTTGATCGATCTAAAAGATGTTAGCTTCTTGTGACCCCGCTCCTTGATACGATGTAAACACCCGAACAGCACAATATGAGACACTCATCTCCCACCAACAAGATTGATTCAATTGTCCGACACTTAATACCATGGGGAAACAAAAGGCCTCCCGCACGCCGTGTGGTCAAAAATAAGCGACTCCGTCCGAAGTCTATCTCAAAGTTTAAAGAGTTTATTTCCTGTGACTGACCGCTATGCATGCGACCGAGACAGGGGAACGCGGTGGAGATTGCCCACTGGAAAGGCTCGGCTTTCACTCCACAGCGACCTGATGTGTCGCCCCTATCAGCATGTTTTCAGGTATGCACGTTATTCGTAATGAGTTATCCGCACCGCCTATCTCCCCCGCTTCAGCAACCAAGACTCCCCTATTCCTGATGAGGCAGGAGACCAGAACCACCGCCTTGGGCCATATCGCCAGCGAAAGTTCCATGTTCAACTCTTCCGTCATCGACTTGTCGGCCACTACCTTCGTATTGAAGTTGAATACATGCAGGCCAAGACCTTTGCACAGCCGCTTTGTTGACCAGTGCTGATGTGCCCATCCAGGTTCCTACAACTGGGCTCGACCGTAGTGTATCGGCCTGTCTCTCATGGATGACGGCGCAACCAACCCCAAAGAGATCATGCCTGGTCGTTTATTCGTCTTCGTCTTGAAATGGTAAGACTTGGAGCAGTTTTCTATCTTTTTTCGAAGACGTTCCAGGACGTCTCTTCCATGACGCTACAGGCGTAAAAGCTGTCCTCAACGCATCGCATCCGCGTGTTGAGACTGTCCTGACATGAGATGTTGGTTCTGGCCAAGGCAGCCTTAACCAGGATGAGAGGACTCCCTTGAGCAGCATCTGGGCTTCCCCATTGACCAAAGACGCCTGCACTGTGACCCTGTTCCTGCCTTTTCGGATCACTCCATCTTCCAAGAACCCTGGGCGTACGACGCCGCTTCCGTCTATCCGATGCATCCATGTTCGTCCCATGGTCGAGCTTCCCCCGCCTGTGCCCCCATGCCGCCCTAGTTCAACGACATGCAAACTCTTTGCGGGTCAAATCAGCCCCCAAAAGTGTCTGGAAATCTCTTCCTCGCCTAGTATCGGCATCTGCTGGTCGTTGCTGCCCAGGTAATCTTGCATCCCACCATTCCACGAATCTTCCGTCTGCCCAAACGCATCAAATAGGAACATTAAGTCGTTACCCAGTGAAAACGCATCAGGAGCCGCCGTTCCAAAATCCGCGGGTCCAACGCTCTGGCCAGACGATATGCCGCCCGGCCCTGGATCTATAGTGTCTGCAGACACCACCTGATGGCTGTTACTCGCCCCGAAAGATCGGCTGGATGAATCCAGGAACTGTCGCCCAAGCTCTTCTCTACGGCCGTTGCTGTCGTCGCCCCTCAAACCGATCCGTTGAGCGAGGGGTAACAGCCCGCGGATGCTCTTCCATAGCCTCCTGCTGGCAGTCCCTTGGCGAGAGAAGCCTTTCACTAACTCAGCAGCAGAGAGAAAGCTGTCTCTGCACGGCTCGGCAAATATGCGGGAGCCATGACATACCGCCAGAAAGAGGACGGCAACGGCGCTGAGGAGGAAGTAGTTGAATGCGCTCTGTTGGCGCATGTATATATCGCTCGTCTCGCTCAGGTGGACTAGGACGGATATACTGTCGATGGCAATGTCGACCACAAGACGAGCCTTTTGCGGATCAGCTTCGATGCTGGCCGAGCTTATGACATGGTGTCTGTGTATCAAGGTGCGGATATGATTGCCTCGCAGGTACAGCAAAGCCTGCAATCGTCGCAAGGCTCGAGGTGGCTGTGTACCTGCCGTACCCCGGTGTAGCGGATGTCGGAGCTGCAGGTCGTCCGGTATCGAGTTTGACCAGTTCTGGGCGGTGAAGTCGAGGAACGCGACAGTGTCCTTTGGAATGATTTGAGATGGTGCGCTGAATGGCGGTAAAGCGTCCCAAGCTTTCGAGCATAGTCGACCATAACCGATCAAACATCGAAGGTAGGGGAACTCGTCAGGCTGAGGTATGTCAGCAACATGGTCACTGATGGTAGGGTCTGCTTGACTAACTGGCTCAGGCAAATCTGGATCTATGTCTCGATCAATGAGAGCGAATGACAGACTCGTCCCGAAGCTCCACCTGCGATCCAGCACATAAACGCACCAAAACACACGGACTGCCAAACCCCGTTCTCGCTCGTCTGGAAAGTTCTCGACGAGGCTCAGGTTCTGGTGCAGGCCCATTTCCAGTGCCGCTCGGGCTGCAATACCAATGTTTCTCCATGCGAGAAGCTCTTCGTCAGAGAAGAAGTAGTAAATGCTCTGTTCTCTTGGTGAGTTTTGACATATGGTAAATCCTGAGTTGCAGACTTACAATCATAGTCATGATCTGGATGACCTTCAGATCAGCCTGGGCGTCAATCGATAGCTGATATATGAGATGCTTTAGTGGCTCTACGAGCTTATTGCTCGCGTGGTTCTTGCCGTGGGCTTCGACGACAATGCTCGTGGCAATGGCTACTTTCGCTAGAATGACATCTTTGATATCCACAGCCGGCGGCCCAGCTGTTGCCGGTCGATCTGAGGAGTCTTCGACGAAACACCTAATTTCCGCAGCCTTTGAAACTAGCTCTCCGGTATCGAGAAACGGGTAGACCGTCTCTACCTCTTCCTGGAAAACCTCTAATAATCTTACGACCTCATCCAGAGGCATGGTAAGAAGCACATCTGTTCCAGGAACTGAGAGTGCTGGCTCGGACTGTTCAGGCGTCGGGTAGCGGGTGGGTGCCAGTGACTCGCATACACCGGATGGGAGCGGGGTCTGCGCCGAAATACCCATTCTCGTAAGTGATGTCTCGGCGACTTTCAAGCTAAAGGCGGATCTCGTCGGGCCGACGAATTGCGGCTGCTTCGGCTCTTGTACTTGCGGCGATGAAGTGTCATGTATCGACATGTGGCGTTGCGAGCTGGGGGAGTTGGAGGATGTTTGGCGGGATTTGTCTGAGGCCAGTCTGCCTACGGTGTTGGCTAGACTGGCCACCTGCTCTCTCAGCATGGATATCTCATCCATGATTACATCATTCGGTAAGCTGGCAAAGACGTCAGAATAGCCCTGTGGTTGACCGCGTTTCAGATTCTCACCTGCTTCTTGCAGACCTCCGAGAAGCCCGAGGCCTTTCTCGCGGGGCAATACTGCCATCCTGAGAGGGGGCCGCCCCGAAGACGCACTGCACGCCGCTGGTCATGCATCTTCGGCATTCCTCCTCGTTTTCTTCTCTCACGCACTTGAGCTTTCGCTTCTTACATTCGGAACTAAACCAGGTTATGAGTTGGATCTTAGCAGGGTACAAGAAAAGAGTAACATACCAAGCGGCTGCCGCATACTTGGCGCGCTTTGATCTTGGCGGGTTGGACCCTGGCGGCGGTGATCTCCTCCGCACAGAGGACGTGGCTTCTGGCGATTGCGCATCCGAGTCGTCGTTGTCAGGAGCCATGGCTAATTGGGTCATAAGTCGTGAAAAGACATGAAGTCTGGACTCGCTGGCTGAAGTGAGGACAGCTGAGCTAAGGCTACTTAGAGTTCGCAGGAACGAGCGGGCGCAGAACCTGGGGAAGAGTGGGGGTTTTGTATCAACTGAAAGCCGGTTCAAGGTCCGGGAGCCGGCACATTCCCCGCAGGCGTCCCCGCCCCCTCATGACGGGGGTCACGGTGGGTATTGCGATGGGGGACACGACAGCGCAGCCATTACCAATCCTGATTTCTACTTGCAACAGGAGGCTACCGGTCAGAGACACTGAATTAATAGCAAACTCAACGAACCCGTCAACGCCGGTTATCATGGAGGATCACATCATTTAGGGCCTCACTCACTCCAAGATTGAAGGATCAGCTCGGGTATTTCTCGGTGTTCATGCTTGGCGAGTTCTTGGGCTCTGGGACTTCGTCCTTCACTTATTCTTTCGTCTTTGCATCTATTTTAAACAGTTATCGAATTCTACTGAACGCATTTGCTTTCACGTTTTCAAGTCTACGGACTCGTCTCGTCCGACCACACATGTCGCTAATCTAACTGCTAGACATAGACTCCCCTTCAATATCTCTTTCTCCAAATTGTTTCTCAAGTCCTACGCCTTTTCCGATTCCCTCAAAGCCTCGCTCAAAGTCTCAAGATCTCTAGGAATGAAACGTGCTTTGTACGGCCGCGGCATGGCCACCAAACTCGTGGGGTCCGCATTTCCGGAAATGGGGTGATGGTCGACATCGTCGTACTTTTCAATCTTGAAGCTGTTGAGCAGTCTCATGTAGACGAGATACAACTCCCTGTTAGCCAGAAGCGAGCCAGCGCACATTCGGTAGCCAACGCCGTAGGTGAATAGGGGCGCATCGGGCTGCTCCAGCCACCTTTCGGGGCGGAAGACTTCAGGATCAGCCCACACTTCGGAGTCTGTCAAACATTAGTGTCTAATTCGGGTCTCTTCTTAGGTGGGAAGACGAAACCTACCCATGTTGCACGCCCAGGCGTTGAGGAAGATGACCGATCCCTTGGGAATGAGCACCTCGCCGTAAGGCACATCGCGGACCGAGGCCCTGGGAAGAGCCAGGCGAAGAACAGTGTAGTATCTCAGAGACTCGCGGACCAACGCCACGATGTAGCGGCACTGCTGGTCATCCTCAGAGTCGCACATGGGCTGCTTCTCGCTGTAGAACTCGCGAATAGCTGCGACGGCCTTCTCCTGGATATCAGGTCTCTGAGACAGCATTGCCACGAACCAGGCAACTTGAGTCGTGACGGTGTCGAGTCCGCCAGAGAGCATCGTGAGACTGATGGAGGTCAGCTCCGCGTTGTTGAGCTTCGCATCCTGGTCCATGATGACGTTGGCTTGGATGCAGGGCTTGTGCGTTCCGTTAGCCATGCGCTCGTCGAGGCCCTTGTTCAGGTTGGTCAAATAGACGTCGCGTCTGCTCCGCATCTCTCGCGCCTTGGCTGAGTGCATGTTGATCGGGTTGAGACGGAGAAGGGGGATGTAATCTTGAAGGTTGCCGGTGGTGGAGCGGAAGCGGCTGATTTCCTCCTCGACGTGGGTGATCTCCTTAAAGAGACCGTCCTTCTGACTGCTCATGCGCACGCCCCAGTTGAGGGTTAGAGCAAGCGAGAGAGACAGGCGCTGAATCATCGGCATGGGGTCGACGGGTGCTTGACCGGCCTTTCCGTATTCATACAGCTCCTTGATGAAGTCTTTGGTTTCGACATCGAGGTGGGGGACAAAGGTGGCGACGGAGGGACGGTTCAAAGCGGACGCTGCACCTTTGCGACGGCGCTTGAGAGAGTCGCTGTAGGGAGATGTTCCAATGGTGGTTCCGGCGGTGTCTGAGAGAACCTATTCACTGATGTTAGAATAGCCACTCACATTATGAACATTTAAAGATATTAAAAACAAGAGGATGTACTAACCTTGTGAAAAGTATAGAATTCCGGACGAGAGCTGAGAGCCTGAGCGTTCTGTCCAAACAGGGCCCTCGCAGCGGAAGCAGAGTTGACAACGACGACGGGAACATTGCCAAGTTGAATCTGGTATACTGATCCAAACTTCTTCGCCCATCTGCGGTATTGCTCTGCTGCGTTGACTCGAATATCCCACAAGTTGCCAATCAGGGGTAGGCCTCGGGGTCCGTCTAACTTGGCGATGCGCGCTTGAGAGCGGATGAACTCATTTGCAATGACGTAGATGAGGGGTACCAAAAGAATGCCCGTGATGGTTGACTGCAGCGCGTGGTCAAAGACCCGCTGCTGGAAAGCTTGGATGGCGTTGGAGATGGCCATGGCTATGGAATTGGCACTTGTGATCGTAGTCTTTGTCAAGCTGAAGACACTCCGGTATCCAATTGCGATTCATGGGAAGATGATTACTACTGAGACGTGATATCTATACCGGTCTGATCTTGCCGCCCCTACCCGGGCCTCAGCTCCGTCACAGCACCAAGAGCAATGCCGTGCGGGTCCCGTCGGTACTGTCAGTTACCGCCGGCGTCAGCCAAACGCGTTCCTCTCGGAACTGACTGCCTGCTGAGCGGCTGCTGGGATCGCTGACTCCCCCGCATCTGCAACCCCAGGTTTTCCCCTGTGGGGGCGGGTAGCGACATGAACCCCGCACGGAACGTCGGGATGGCCGGCGGGTGCTGCAGGGTCTCTTCCGAGCGGAACCATGGGGTTTCCGAGGACGACTGGGCAGTGCCAGCAATGAAGCCTGCCTCTTCAATGGGTGTCACTTGCTTCCCCGCCGGATATTTTGTCTCAAATAGGTCTAGACTTATCTTTGAAGTCCGATAAGCAAGTGGCATGGGATGGATCCATGTCTGGTCTGTGCTATCTCGAACTCGGTCTTCCACAGGCATAATTCGAATTACCAATGTGACATGTCGTGGAGAAGGCCAAGCCTTGTGAACTTGGTCTCATCTGAGGATCTGGGCATTGTTTGTATCTGCGTTTGGTAGAGTCGTTTCACTACTACAGACATATCACTTCTCTCATAGGGTCTCAAGGATAGATACATGCACCGATAACATGACTCTTTTGCGTGTGTTATTGCCGTTGATCACGTCCAGTCCGGTTTCATTCTAAGCCCAAGCCACTGAGCTGCTGCCACTGTCCTTATCTCGGAACCCGGAAATCACACACACACACAGGCCACGTCCTGCCTCGTCACGCGTAGATGCCAACAGCCGGATTTGTGCGGTATGGAATGCCGTCGATGCTCAGGGGCTCACCGGTCCAGCATCGACATTGACCTGTCACAATTGCAGGATTATCAATAACATTTCCTCCACGTCGTATCGTGCATAACGCGGGGGAATGTTGATGAACAATTCCGCTGCATGCGTTGTGCAGGTCTTACAACGGAGCGGTCAAACAAGCCTAGCTACTGGGCATAGAGCATTCACAACTTACAACCCTCTTTACTTCCTACAACACGCCATACCTCCCGGAAAGCAAAACAAGTCGTACGATTGTCAACTGATTTTCCTGGCCACAGATGGACACAAAGTTTGATATGGACGTCAACGAGACGAAGACGGGCGAGCCCCTGAGGGCCATCAATTCCACGGCCGACAACGCCAACGCTATCTCCGATGAAGATCGCCTGGCGCAGCTTGGTCATGCACAGGAACTCAAGAGGCAGTTCTCGCTGCCGACCCTCGGGGCACTCTGCCTCTGTTTGATGGCAACATGGGAGGCACTCTCAACTGTCGTCGCTCAAGCTCTCTTGAGTGGAGGTGCGCCTTGCCTCTTTTACAACTAGTAAGTTTAGATGATGATTTTTTTTCCCTGGCAATAGACTTACAAGTGCTTTAGTGTCCTATCCTTCGTCTGTTCTGTATGCATTGCCGCCTCATTGGGTGAGATCGCATCCATTTACCCGACTGCAGGCGGTATGTCTCAATATCTTAAAGCTCCTCAATTTGTTTATAACGATCTAACGCGGTGACCTCAAGGACAATACCACTGGGTTGCCGCTCTATGTCCCCCAAAGACTCGGTCACTTGCGGCGTTCACCACAGGCTGGATCTCTGTCGGTGGCCTCACTGTCTTTTGCGCATCAGCTGCATTCGCCGCTGGTTTACAAACCCAAGCCTTGATTATACTGAATGATGATTCATATGAACCGCAACGCTGGCAGGGGATGCTGTTTTACTGGGCAGTCCTTTTCTACTCCTCTGCACTCAACATCTGGGGCTCAAGGATGTTGCCCCACGCGAACATGATCTCCGGTACGACCGCAAGTGCTGATGCTCGATAAGTATGCTGATTGACTTTTGAACAGGAGTTATTCACGTCGTGGCATTTGTTGCAATTCTCATTGTGCTCGGAGTCATGGCTCCGAAGAATACTTCATCATTTGTCTTCACTGAGTTCGTCAACAGCAGTGGATGGACCAATGATGGGGTATCATGGCTTGTAGGGCTCATCAGTGCGGTGTATCCATTTCTTGGGTAAGTCCATCCTTTTCGAAACACCATGTGAAAATTCACTGCAAATTAATATCGCAATTTCTAACGAAAGTATTTTGATAGATATGACGCAGCCTGTCACATGGCAGAAGAGATCCCCAACGCCACTCGGAACGTCCCAATCGCCATGGTAGGCAGTGTTGTCGCCAACGGCCTCATGGGTCTCGTATATGTCGTTGTTCTCCTCTTCTCCACGGGATCTCTCGAAACGCTGTTGGCAACCCCGACGGGGTTTCCCTTCATGCAGATATATCTTGATGCCACGAAGTCAAGGGCCGGAGCAACTGTGATGTCGCTTACCTTGATCACGGTTGCCATTGCAGCAACAGTGGGCTGTATCACGTCTGCTTCTCGCACTCTGTGGGCCTTCGCGCGCGATAAAGCAGTGCCCTTCGATGCCTATTTCAGTCATGTCCACAAGGACCTTCAGGTTCCAGTGAGGGCGATAGCTGTGGTTACGATCATGCAGCTTCTGCTGGGTTTCCTCTATCTTGGAAACACCACAGCCTTCAATGCTGTCCTTTCCATGGCGATTATTGGTATCTATCTTTCCTACAGCATCCCAATTGCGTATATGCTTCTTGTTGGACGGAATAGATTGACCCGCAAGGAATATGGGCCTTTCAGACTTGGGGGGTTTCTGGGTCCTGTGCTGAACGTTGTAAGCCTGGTCTGGATGACGGTCGTCATTATCTTCAGCACTTTCCCATCTGCGCAACCCGTGACGGCCCAGAATATGAATTATTCTACTGTGGTTATGGCTGGTTGGCTTGTGTCTGGACTTTGTTACTATTTCGCTCGCGGCCACGCAAAGTTTGAGGTTCCTGTTGTCATCTCCGAAGTTGTTGAGGGGGTTAGGGATACTTGAGCTGTGCTCTTGCTTTTGTCACTTGTATTGTTGGATTAGGAATCGCCTTTCGCAATCAAAATGGAAGCAAAGTCTCGTAAGAGTCTTTGCCTCACGCAACTCTGAGCTCAGCTAAGTTGGCAAATTTCACAAGTTGACAGATGCATGCAGCAGCATGCTACAATGACCATGAGATACTTGAGACCCATAACCAGTGCAGTGCGCCAGAAACTTATCGATGTAGGTCTTTGCATTTAAAGTTGACACACCTGACACACGAAATTCTTGTCTCTGATGAATACAACACCTCGAATGGACACTTCACGAAACAACTGCTCGAAAAATATCAGTTGGAATCCCTACTCATTTGAAAAGCTTGCATTCTCAACACTCGTAATAGGTTTCTTTTAGTCTTCTCGGTCAATCATGTTAATACAATCTCAATTTGGGGCTTAAATATTCCGATGACCAATGGTTAAATATTCAAGTATTCCTCTAAGTACCAACTTATTCTGGACGCTTGAAATGCCTCGCCAGACTTGACCAACTATCTTCGCTGTAACCATTCTGAACCTTCTGGCAAGTTTCCAGACCCCATTCCGTGACCCCAATCATAAGTGAGCTCTCAAACATGAACGCCATGCTCCCCTCCCCAATCTTCTGTGGCTTCAGCTCTGCGTTGGAGGCCCGCTCAAAAGTGCTTGCATCAGGGCCATGAGCGGACATGACATTGTGCAAACTTGCTCCCGCGGGACGGAAGCCCCCGCCAGTCTTCGCGTCGTAGTCACCACAAATCAGGCCCATGAACTCGGACATGGTGTTGCGGTGATACCAGGGCGGACGGAAGGTGTCTTCCTGTACTAGCCATCGGGGTGGAAAGATAACGAAGTCGGCGATAGCAGTGCCAGGATGGTCAGACGGGCCTGTAAGGACGGTGTAGATTGACGGGTCTGGGTGGTCGAATGAAATGCTGCCGATGACTGAGAACCGACCCAGGTCATATTTGAAAGGGTAGTATTTCCCATGCCACGCCACAACATCGAATGGCGTGTGTTTCTGCTTAGCGACAAAGAACGACCCGTTGAATTTGTTGACGATGGACCATTCGGACTCATCTTCGTCGAATGCTGCAACGGGAATCTGGAAGTCTCGGGGGTTTGCCAGGCAATTTGAGCCTATGGGGCCCAGCTCTGGCAGAGTGAAGTGACCTTGGTGAAGCTCAAGGATGTAACCTCTGACAGGGCCTTCCGGAAGATTGACCTGATATCGAATGCCCCGCGGTATGACGGCAATTTCATTGGGGCGGACCAGAATGTTTCCCAACTCCGTCTTGATGTCCAATACACCGTGCTGGAGTACAATGAGCATGTCGCCGTCCGACGAATACATCGCGGTTTTGGCGTCCATGCTCTTCCCGGCAGCGAAAATGAAGATGCCCAGGCCAGTTTTCATCGCTGGATCACCAGCACCGCCAACGGGCCTCAGACCGCTAATCCAATCGGTATCATTGCTGATGTCGAACGGATCCCAGCGAAGTTGGTTGGGGATCTGGTGGATCTGACCGCCAGATTTGGGGCCATTCTCCCGCAACGGCTCAAAGGAGGAGTGGGACGCAGCAGGGATGATGCGGTAGAGCCATGTCTGCAAGTTCTCATGTCGTGGTGCTGTGAATGCTGTGCCCGAGAGCTTCTCTGCATACAGGCCATATGGAGCTTTCTGGGGCGAGTTCGCTCCAACTGGCAGTGCACCTTTAATGGCCTCTGACCTAGAGTAACATTAGTGATGTTCATGATTGAAATATGCTAGACCGTTGGGTCGGACGTTGAGGCATCCTGAAGAACTTACTCATGGAATGAGTCAAAGCCGTTGAGATATTCGTATTTCTCTTGAACGGAGAAGTCGGTGACTGGCATGGTGAAAGAAGTATTTGAACTTTGATGAAACGATATTTGTGACGGAGGGCAACCAGCGGATCTAGTGACGGTGGGAGCGAAAAGATGATCTCCAAGGTAAGATGTATCAATCGCTGTAGGCCAGTTTGAGATTTCAGCAATTATTATCGCGACAAGTTTGCTGCAATAGCCTATTTGACAATGAAGCTTTGCCCTGTTTTCACATCGACCGTATGCAGAACAAGTCGACCTTAAAACTCATGTCTCCACAGGGCCGAGACTGAGAGTTTGGGTATTCCCACAGCCAAAGCCGAATTCACTGCCGGTTGATACAGTGAACGGCAGTAACTCGCTTCTACGGAAGAAGCGGAAAGTATTTCTCGGGGTGACGAGGACACCTCGCGGGGTCCGTTGGGTGAATCGAGATCTCGGAAGTTCGGAACGCAACCACTTCCGAGGTTGCTTAATCACCACGAGAATCTACAAGCCCTCGAGAAGTCGTGTTCGCTATCTCAAGTTGCCAAATTTAATGCAGACGCAGAAAACGTTACGACATTTCCATCGTTACGCAAGGGGATTGTGTGGGCAAAACTCTTCAGAGCCTTGTGGCGTCAAGCAACTAACTAACTTGGAAGCGTCTGAAAAAGCTGTGCAACCGTAAAAGCCCGAACAAGAGATTTCCGTCTCCAAAGATTGATCCAGGATAACTTGCCATTATTTGAACTTTCGAATGGTTTTTATTCATGAGCTGTATAAAATGCTCACACCATTGGTAATAGTTTCAGTTTGCACCTTCCCAAGACGTATGGTCCCTAAGCCTAGAGTCTAATGCCCAAGCGATGACCGCACTTAACATGCATCCTAAGGGAAAGCTTCTACAAGTTAGATTGTGTGACAGCTTTCTTCAACCTCATGATACTCTGCTGGCTCATGTGAGCTATCAAATTACCCTTATCGTCCCAAATACGTGACTCCGCAAACGTCCTGTTTCCCCCTGCCCTGATGGCATTCCTCTCCACAATGTGCCAATTCTCAAAGTTGACTTCTTTTGTAAAGAATCTCAGCGCCACGTCAATTGAAGAGCAGGCTGTGACGTCTTGAAACCACATGTGATCATGAGTCAGCGGAACGAACGAACATGTGCCATCCATGAGAAAAGCAACTGCCGCGAGGTTCTCGTTTAAGGTACGTAGCGGCGACCGTGAGCGGGACCATTCAGCGGACCTTTTGGAAGTCACTGGCAAGTGATCCTGGGTTGTGGGCACTTTGGAGGCCACCCCAGAAAGATTCTGTCCGGACACGCCGTTTGGGCAAATTCGTGTTTCGATAAATTTTTCATGCTGACGGAGAATTTGATCATATTCTTTTAGTTCATCATCGCTTGCAGTACCTCTGGCGTGTAGGGTTGAGAGGTTGTCAAAGCCAGTAGGACAGTCCTCGGGCTTCGGCCAAGCCAAGACGGGACTAGCGGAGTAGTCTAGGGACGATGGCTCTTGGGTATGGAAGTCAACTAAAACATCGAGGCAAGTACGAGACGTGCCGTCGGGTTGTTTCTGGTGAACTCGAACTCGTCTCGTTGAAAACGAACGAGTGTCTCTAGTGTTTTCGACAGTGCAGAGAAGCTTTTCATTGGGGGAGGCGGGCCCATGAAAATGACCAACAATTGAGTAGAGGTCAAGGGAGGGTTTAGTGGTTGCACAGGCTGCGCTTACAGCGACAGAGAGGGAGCATCCACCGTAGGCGACAGGTCTGGCATTGGCCATGCGCATGGGTAGCGTCTGAGAAATGAACTCGCCGTGACCAACACTTTCCACGCCTATTTGTTCTGAAAGAGAGGGACTCATTATTTTTGAAGCAGCCGTTTGCGAGAGAGAAAGTTATGTCGAAAAGAGGTAGACATAGTTGGAACGGGCACGTACTTGTAGCGACTTCGAACAAATGCTGAGATGCCTAATCGGGGAATACAACCTCGGCTGGTTTGCGACCGTCGGTGAGCATGACAGCCGACGACCGAGGACATTTTACGCTCCAACACTTATGAGAAGTTCTGTACACGGGCATATCCGTTATACTTGCGGACGTATCCGATTGTACGTTTCCTCCTTTTCTTCTTCCTATCATGACAGTTTTGATTATGGTTTCAATAGTTAATTTTACCTCCCTATTTAGAGGTGTATGATTGCTAATTCACAACTGAAAATCTCAATGCCACGCGCACCGTGCAGTTCCGACTACTGATCTTGGGGAGAGATCAAATTCGTCGTCATGTGAACTGACGGAGTCAAATAATGCATTGTGTATCACATGCCTACCGTGAATAAGCTCTGTAGTCTAATTTTTGGGGTACCGGGTAGGAATTACTACGCGTTCCCTAATCTTGAGAGTCCTAATGTGAATCTTCTAAAATGCTATCGGTGCCAAGATTTGGCCAGAACACTCTCCAAATCCGACTAGCTCGCCGTCTGCTCCACCAGCCCAGCCCTTGATGACAACTGTATCTCCGTCTTGGAGAAACTTACGTTCTTGTCCACCATTCAGCTTAATAGGGACCTTGCCGCCTTGCGACTGTTCTAAAAGGCTTCCTTGAGTGCCAGGTTCAGACCCAGAAACGGTCCCTGAGCCAAGCAAGTCCCCTGCACGAAGGTTACAGCCTGAGATTGAATGATGTGCTACCATCTGGGGCCAAGACCACAAAAGGTTCTTCGCAGAAGTTCGAGTGAGAATGGTTTCCTCACCTCCTGAGGCTAAATCACAAAAAAGCGACTCGGTTAGTCTTCATTTCATGTGAGTTTAGGATTGTGAACGTACCAGACAGAGAAACCTCCAAGTTGATGTCCAACACATTTTCAGCCCGGTTTTCTCGCAAATATGATTGCAGCTGCACATCATTCGGCAATCCTTTCGTTCGGAACGGCTCCAGCGCATCAGCGAGCACCACCCAGGGGCTGATTGAGGTGCCGAAATTCTTCGCATTGAATGGGCCAAGGGGAACGTATTCCCACTGCTGAATATCCCTTGCGCTCCAGTCGTTCATCAAAACATATCCAAAGATGTACTCCTCAGCGTCATTAACAGGAATCGGACTTCCAAGATTGTTGGGCTTGCAAATGAACATGCCCATTTCAAGCTCAATATCGAGACGCGCACAAGGCCGGAAGACCGGCTCGGTAGCGCCGGGTGCCGGCAAGGCCTGTCCCCATGGCCTCCGGAGCGGGGTGCCGGAGACTACAACGGAACTGGCTCGGCCGTGATAAGCGACCGGCAGGTGATTGTAGTTTGGCTGCAGTGCGTTGGCCGCTCCGCGAAACAGGGTGCCGACGTTGTGAGCGTGATTGCGCCCGGCGAAAAAGTCCGTGTAATCTCCTATCGCAAAAGGGAGTTGCAAAGATACTTCCGATACAAGACGCAAAGCCGATTTCTTCAGGGCGTTGTTGTCCTTAAGGACGTCTGGGTGAGGGGTGTTGTCTTGAAAGACCTCTTGCAAGTACGACCGGACGATTCGATGTACTGGCCGTCCCAATTCCGCAAATGAGTTGAGGGTAGGCTGCGAAAAGACTTTCAATTGATCTGCCGAGAGCGTAGGCGCTTTGCGAAAGCCACCGCCTTGAGCGAATGCGTCTAGGTCAAGAACATGGTCCCCAATAGCAACAGCCGGGCGATGCTGCTGCTTTTCGTTGCTGGATATCACCCCGAAAGGGATGTTTTGGAGCGAGAAGTGAGATCGTGGGGCAATCGGTAGCCAGGACTTCATCTTGAGAATAGCTTGGGTTGCACAACCACGACGGATGAAATGCATTAGATACTGCGTTTACAATCTATATCAAAATCTCACTTTTCTATTCAGAGATCAGAACTGTGCATATCATACGTCGCAGACGGAAGCCACTGCGACCCTGCCATTCCGAGTCTCGGAGCAAAGTCCGTTTCCGAAGTCTCGGAACGACAAGCCCCCCTCAAGCCCCTCTCGCAAGTGTAATGCTGAGCTGCAATGCAGAACCTCGGCAATTGCGCGTTCGAAGTCTTTGGTGACATTGAAACCATATCTAATCTTGGCCTTGATGTTGAATGCTTTTGTGTACACATTTGTCTTGAGATTATCCACAGACATACCAATCCTCCACCATCCTTCAAGCAGCACAGCCAGCCTAAACCCTCTTCAACACCGTTTGTAGCAAGACAATCTTTCAAAATGGCGGAAAAGATCACTAGAATTACTCTTTTCAAAATACCTGACGAGGAAAGTCAGAAGAAAGTCTTGGGCTTTTACCAACAGATGCCACAGAAAGCTCTCAAGGTAAGAGCTTTTCCGTCCAAGCCTAATTCTCATCTTCCTTTCGGCAAAGATGCACGACTTAGCCTTCAAAACAGAAACCAAGTCGCTAACGTACCGTAGGACGGAAAGCCCTATATCTTGTCTGTAAAAGCTGCTTTGGCCGTGGCTGATCAAAGAGCGCAAGGGTTCACCATAGCCGCCATCTCTACATTTGCATCTGCCGAAGATATGGCCTATTACGATAATGAGTGCGCAGCGCACGCAGAGCTGAAGGCTTTCGCAAAGGGGGCTCACCAAGGATTTGCAATGGTTTATTTCAAGGATTAAGCTTTGTTATTATTACTACCAAAACAAGATAACAAGAAAACCATTACACTCAGAAGGGAATGCCAACCCCAGAATCAAACTAACACACGTATCTGAAACTCTTCTTCTCCCAGTCCGTGAGGTCCTCCATGCTTTCTTCTACCGAAATGTTCCCCGCGATGACCTTCCCATAAGTCTTGTCTCTCCTGCGATTCTCATATTTGATGCCGACATAGTACACAGCCATTAGCGCCACGGCACTGCTCTCAAACCCCAAGATGCTGTTGTAACCGGTGGCGTAATGCGGTGCTTCGCTGGCACGAAATGTCTGTGGCGCAATAATGTTGGCGACGCAGTACGCCAGAAACACCATCGCGTTCACCGTCACCTTCTTCGTGTGCCCACTCGTGTTTGCCATAGGCAAGCTAAGTGCAACGGCGTAGGGACCCCAGAAGAAGTAGAAGAAGTAGTATGCGGTAAGTAGACCGGCCTTGTTTGAAGAGGGTAGTTCGCGAATGACGATGCTGCATACAAGGGGCACGATGCAGCAAGCGGCAGCAGAAATGCATCGAGTGTCCTTGATGTAGCGAGGGGGAATTGTGGCGAGGATGGAAGAAACTGCCTGGATAACGCCAGTGGGCATGCCAAGGAGAACGGTCTTGAGTGGGCCAAAGCCGAAGCTGGACACAATCTGCGCGGAGAAAGTGTTCAATCCACCGTTGGACACATTCATGCACAGGAAGAACAAGCACACAACCCAAGACTTCCAGTCGATGAGTGCCTCGCGGACTTGGTACCACTTGAACTCCTGCCGAGCATGGTCAGTACTTCATCTTCGGTTGAGTGACGCTCACACTAACCTTGTTTTCGATGCCGGTGTTGTCGTCAAGCTTCCGGTGCATCGCGATATATGCCTCCTTTGCTGATAAGAACTTGCCTTCTTCAGGTCTATCAGGAAAGAGAAAGAACATGAGTATAGAAAAGATGAAGCTAATGCCACCTAGAGCAATAAAAAGCAGGCGCCATGAAGCTATAGCCAGGGTGCTGTTTCCAATGCCGTAAGAGATAAGCCCAACGTATACCTGGCAGTGGTTAGTTTTGTTCACACGAAGAAGGCAAGAACCTGACGTACCGAGGCAACTGTTGAACTCCATATGGCCACGCGCAATGGCTGTTCTTTCTTCCGCCACCACATGACGGTGATCAGAGTCAACCCAGGTAGCGCTGGCGCTTCGCACATGCCCATAAAGAATCGAAGCGCCATCAGACCGGCGGCATTGTGGGTGACAGCCATGAGCAGCGTTGTAACAGACCAGCCCATGGCTGTAATTGCAAGAAACTTGCCGATTGGGAACCGAGCCATCAAATTCACAGCTGGAAACTCGGCTACAAGGTAACCAAAGTAGAAGATGGAGCCAACCCAGCTGTACTGCTGACCAACAAGGTTGTTGTCTTTCAACATGCCGTAGAGGGCTGCGTTCGAGATGATGACTTTCTGATGTTTTGGATAGTTAGCATAGCTCGAAGTATTTTTCGATTCCGGTGACCAAAGTTGTCTTACATCGACGGCCGAGAGAACAGCATAGCCCCAAAGAAATGGCATGATGCGCCAATCGACCTTACGCACTAAGCATTTGACATCGCTGGCGTCGTAGTCGAAATGCACCTCTATTGTTCCCGTAACTTGCGACTTTGCATCCTCTTTCACGTCGTCCGGGCCGTCGCAGAGGGACCCTGAAGCAGGGCGGCTGGTCATTTTCACTATTGATAACAAACGCAACCCAAAGTGATCGTAAATGTAGTGCTCGATGTGATGGTACTACCAGATGATTCTGGCTTGTCTGGACGAGGGTGACTTGTCGATAGATATCAGCTCCACCGTGTTGCTGCTAGTCAACGCAGGGCTCTGTGTTCCCCGTCCCATTCCCGGCATTGGAGAATCGATGCTTATCTAGGCTTGGGTAGCGATTGTGGCGCGACTCGGACAATATGCGACAAAGTCCGCCTCTGTGCAGGGATATCGCAGCAACCCCACGCTCCAGTTCATGATGACTTAGAGGCTACAATTTTGTCGATTGTGTCGGACATGAAGTCACAGTCAGGCGAGACTAAGTCCAGATCGGGCTTCGGACTTATTTTTCAAATTGAAGACTATGTCACGCCGACGAAATCGAGAAGACCCCATTGAAAGATGTAAATCCGACTTTGTCACATCATTCTTATCTTTGCACCTACTCAATTCAAGGGTGAGAAGCATGCGGGTGCAAGCTTCATCGATGAAGCACTTCTTTCAACTACGACTATGGTACTCGAAGCTTCCCTTCTTAGACGAGGTGGTCCATCTGTCGTCTTGAAAATATTCTTTTAGAAGATAGCAATTAAGACATATGTTCGTTGTGCTCGTACTGAATCCACTGCGTCTCCTCCACTGATGGCGACGTGAACGGCACCCGCCCCCTGCGCATAGTTTTGAGCATGTTGATTACTTTCTGTTGCACCTTCAGATCCTCCAGTTCAGTTATAAATAGCTGTAAGTTAGCCGATTGAGGAGGTGTGATAGACCAGGATTGAGATGGGTCGCCGAACTCCACGACGGGCACAGCCTCCATCAGCAACTCGAAAACATCACGGAAGACTTGAGCAGAGCTCCACTTGCTTGCAAAGTCAATCAAGGTTGCAAGACAGGCAAATAACGCTTGGCAGACTGGGCGGCGATCGTATAGCGCCATTTGCTGGTGTGTAGGCGTTGCCCACAGGCAAAAGACCACGCAGATGCCAGCTTGGAATTGATGAAGGAGCTAGACAATGTTAGTGAATGGATTTTATGGTTGCCGTACAGACATACTGCAGTCCAAGTATAGCATGTAGTGTGATCTCTGACCCGGAACCTCCGAAAAGATACGAGAACGGAGCAGGCTGCAGTCACAAGGTGTTTCGAGTCCCCTCCTCGAATGGCCAAGTGTGGGTTCGGGAACAACGAAATGGCTGTATAGTTGGCCAGCTTCTGTAGCCATGCGCTCGATTGAAACTTTCTTTGACGCTCCGCAGAGTCAGAAAGGGAGTCAATGTCGTGGATCCAACGATCCAAATCGTGCCGAGGCCACGAGCGCCATAGGTTGGGGACGGGATGGCCTTCTCTTTGCGCATCATGTTCCAATCTCCGCGTAATCTTCAGGATACGGTACTGAATCCGACGAAGCTGGAAAATGTGTTCTTCCAGGGCAACATCTGCAGGCGATGGAGCAGCTGAGTTGAACTCGAAGGGGTTGCCGAGCCTGAGCTCTTCGGAAGACACAGAGCCGTCTAGCTCTGACATGTTATCGTCATCCATCAATGAGTTTTCCGAACAAAGACTATGTTCCATCGTGTTAGATATGATAATATCTATTACGAGACATGTCCTTGTAACCATTTTCTGAACGACGTCGTCGATGCCATGCTGTTGCGTTGAAGGTGCTTTTCGCCGTGATCTTTGATACGAGAGGTCCGATAATGCACAGTTCTTCACTGATTCTGAGGCGCAATCGAAGAGGTCTCGGACGGAGTCGAGATGCATCGCGTGCACAGTCAGTAGTAGAGATGACTGCGTACGCAAAATAGGCGATGACTCTTGGATCTCATAAGACCTGTACTTCGCCATGGCTCGTTGAAAGGATGCCCGAGAAAGGTCCAGGTGTTCGGAAGAGGGGGTCGATCCATGAACCAGCAGAGCACCAATAGAAAGCACCATGTCCACGAAGAAAGTCTGCGAGCCTGGTGAGTTCATTTGTCTCGCCGGGCCAGACCAATACTTCCACCAGTCCTCCCATTGCTGGCGATGTAAGAACGGCCAGATGGGGTGAGCACTTGTGAAGTATTCCTTCACATAGCGACCAGCAACTGACAGAGGCAAGTATGACTCGGTCAGCCGTTCTTCTTGGATGGCGAGCTGAAGAGAAGGTGCGCCGGGTTCCATGTCTTGGATGTCATCGGCCTCAAACGTTGTGGGTTCTGATTGAGATTGATCCGTCATGCGGTCCCGTGGAGGATTTGTTAACGGTGAGATATCTCTGCCGCTCAATGCTGCAAGATCGAAGTCGATGGCTTCATCGAATGTCCCGAGCACCCAATCCGGAGTTGCCACTGGGCCGGCACCGGGTGGATCAGTGGGAGAAGCAGGCCCGTCGACATCCAGTGGCCCATCTGAAAGTCTGCTCAACATATTCAATGGAGGCACAGCATCATCTGCTATCAAATCCATCGAGGCTGGGGTGTTGACAGGTCTTGCTCTGGGGTCGCTCAGAAAATGGTCACCGGCAATCGACGGATTGGACTGTCGGAGGCGAGTTTCAAGTGTCGCTATATGTTCCTCGAGCAGATGAACGTATCTAATGGCCAATGACTATGAGAACTACATTCCCTGCATGATACAGTAGGTTGCTTACCCAGCTGGAAGTGTGGTCATGGCAGACTTCTTAGGGGCGAGTGGCACACATTCTGGACACAAGATCGAGTCAACTTCAGTGATGTGGGTAATGGAAATGCCTTCGACTCTCACCTGCACCGGACCTGGCACATTCGCCGCACAGCGGGCGGCGTTTATCACACTGGCATTTTGTCAGCTTGGGCGCCACAATTGCGCATCAATGTGATTTCCCAACCTTCTTCTTACGGCGACGACAGCGACAGCAGGCAATCTCACGTTGAGCGCGTAGCCACGGGATACCGTACAGCGTCTGGCTCATTTTTGCTGTATTGTTCTGCAATGAAGCATAACTCATGAGCATGAGCGTGACATGGCTCCGAATGTCTCACTGCCGCCGGTCTCAACCTCCGCACTCGATATCCCGATTAGGCGACTGAATCAGTCATCCGCTCCGGATGGATCCCTTGACTTGTCTTATCTCGGCAGTTCCCCGCTGTTATCAACACCGGCCCCACGGCGGACTTAATGTGCGATGTCCGCTGTGCCGCTGTCGAGCCGGTTTGTGGAGGTATATTCCCACCTTATTTATATCTGTTCGGTACATTTCGACAAGGTTAACCTGGGTATCGTCTTATCAAGGACATTATCTGTCTTCGAATTCCCAGCCAGCCAGAACTTACCCGAACCGAGACAACACCCCAGGATCATCATGACGGTAGTAACCCCACGCCGCAAACTCCGGATTGCGGTTCTCTGCTGCTTTCCTATTCCCGAGAACATTGCGAAAGATAGGGGCCAATTTGACGACATTTTCGCCAGCTGGATTCTAGCATCTGTCAATGCGTACAACGCCAAAAGGCCGAACGGCCAAATTATTGCCGAGGTTACTGGCTTCGATGTGATTCTCAAAGACGAGTATCCCTTGCCAGTGGAAGATTTCGATGCCCTCGTCGTCACTGGTTCCGTGGCTTCAGCATATGATGATGAGCCGTGGATTCACAAGCTAGCTGCCTTCCTCCGAGGTATGTCTTCGAGGATGTTGTTCAGCCATGGTTTACAATCACTGACTGGCCGCAGATGTCTATGAGAACTCTCCAAATGTGAAAATATTCGGGGGATGTTTTGGCCACCAACTCATTGGCCAGGCCTTTCTATCCAAACATGGCGCTCGGGTAGTGAAGAACCCCAAGGGTTGGGAGATTGGGGTTCATCAAGTGTCGCTTTCAGAGGACTTCGCATCCCATTTCCCTTGTCTGAAGGGCGACACCGTCTCGTACCAGTTTCTTCACCAAGATGTGGTACAACTGGACGTACCACTGCCTCCGAACTGGGTGCAGATGGGCACATCTCCCTTGTGCGAAGTTCAGGGATTCTTAGTGCCGGGCCGGGTGTTGACCTACCAGGGGCACCCGGAATTTGACACTTTCATCAACAAATGGAGCACATTAGCCGTGCAGCAATCTGGGATGATACCCGATGATGAGAAGATGAAGGAGTATTTGAGACTTGTAGATCAGGAAGATACAAGGTTGCTGGCTGGCGAGATGGCCATCCAGTTTTTCTTGTCGCAGCCGACACTTGTAGAGTAGAAAAGAGTACAGAAGTTGTAGAGTCGTGTGGAGATTTATCTTGCAACAATCTGCACATCCCTGAATTGAAGGCCGACTAAATGATGTCTATGAAATGTTGAAACTAAATCATGAATACTTCTTATTTCATGTATCTACTACACAAACAAGCGATTCAGACGCGATTCCACGTCCAGGAACGACTTCATACGAATCAACATCTAATGATCGATCCTGCTTCGGCTGGCATTCTGGCTCCAGCAGGAGGAGAGCTGCGAGACTTGAACTCATCGCAAATATCTTCCATCTTCACAAACTCCACACCAGGCTTCGTCATCAAATATTGAATCACCCTGACTAGCCATTAGTACACGTGTTGAAAAAGTCTCTTCCAGAAGTGTTACCTTTCCAGCATTTTTAGTGCGTGAGGGTGCCCCGAAACATCGGGATGAATTGTGACTGGGAAGCAGATATTGTCGTAGTTCTCGTAGAAGAAGTCAAAGTGGTCCTTCCACAGATCCTCGACAACCGATGGATGCACCCAGCCATGGCTGTTCTGCATGTTCTTAATGAACATCTGCATGTCTTAGCGCCTGTGTTAGACAGGGTTTCTTCCGTTTCGCTTACCATTGGAGGGAGATCATCCAGATACCAGCTTGCAGGAATCTCCACTAAGCCGGTCTCCTCACCTCTCACCAGCGGCTTCATCCATGTATCCGGATGCTTCGAGTAGTCAATCTTGGTCCACTCGTCACCGACACGCAGCCAGTAAGGTATCGCGTCGTGGTGAGAGAAAGAGTGATCGTATTCAAGGCCTTTCCCAGAAATAAGTCTTCTTGGAAGTTCTAGAGCCATTATCTTCGGGGTCTTACCGTACTCCAACATGAGCTCGGCGCCTTCCTTGGGAGTCTCCCACCACGGGACTACTGAGCCTCTAGGAGGCTTGCCACAGAACTCCGTAACAAGTCGGTACGTCTTGTCTAGAACTACTCGTTGCTGTTCAACTGTCATCTCTTTCGGATTCTCGTGCGAGTAGCCGTGCAGACCAATCTCATGGCCCGCATCCCTGATAAGAGCACACTCTTCGGGAAAAGTCTCTAAGGTGTGGCCGGGAATGAACCAAGTCGTTTTGATATTGTACTTCTTGAAGAGGTTCAGCAGACGCCGGACTCCAACAGTACCAGCAAAATAGCCTATTCATCCAGTCTAAGTATCCAGAAGCCATCACGTCAAGAGAATAGTGGATACCTCGTGAGATGTCAGAAACGGATTCTTCGCCTCCGTATGATCCGATCCAACCGCAAACAGCGTCAATGTCGACGGAAAAACAGCAAAGTGCCTTGGGTGCCATTTTGAATAGTGCTGTAATAAATCATGTGCTGCATCATACCCCAAGGTGTGCCACATCTGAGCATAACAACTCATAGCTTATGTATGCACGGTATCAATGCATGAGTTTGGGCTATTGGACGACCTGTCGGACTTTTGAGCTCTTCTCCGAATGATGTGGGGCATTCAGGACAGCTTCATCAAGTGCGCTTGGCCCGATTGCATTGAGATAAAGAAGCACGGGGCAAGATTGACAGACTAAGGTCTGAGACATTCGCTGTTCACTCTATCGAACATACGCAGAGCTTTCCGATGGATCCGACACCTGAAGCACTTGCGGCGCACTCTTTTGAGTATGACCCCTCGGCGTTGGACAAGCCTTTGGCCGAGTTTCTTCAACGTTTCTACACCTTCTCCGACGATAAAGAGAATGCAAATTCGTGGGCCGATTGCTTCACAGAAGATGGTGTCATGAAAAAGGCAGCAACTAATGTTCGGGGTCGCGCCAGTAAGTATACTTCTATCTGTGATGCGGGACAAGCAGTACTGATTCCCAGCGCCCGGGCAGAAATAGCTGAGGTAAATCTCGGCTCCTGGAAGGGTCAGGCATCGAGAAAGCACACTGTTTTCAAAGTCTTCCCTTTTAGCCCTGGTAATGCCAACGAGGTGATGCTCCATGGACAGAGCAACTACGTTTATGACGATGGGACGACGGGCGAGATGGGATGGGCAGCAAGACTCCATTTCCAACGATTTGATGATGGAAGAATACTCATTGACACTTATCATATCTTTCCTGTAAGTATCCCGAAAATTTGTCGAGTCGTAGCTAACAAGTGCTCAGAGTGCTCCTCCGCGAGCATCATGATTGTATTGATGAGGGTGATGCTGGATTGGTTTACCCATGCGGTTTGCTAGAGGACATATCTTGCCACGCAAAATAGACAAATCTTCCGAACTATGCTCCTCCTCAACCTTGCTGCACGCACAATGATGCGCTGACTTGATGTTACTCTGTGTCGCTGGATTTGCTGGTACTGCAGTCGCGCATATTCTACCTAGTAGAGCTGTACTCAAGCAAGCATTTCAAATTGCATCTAACAAAATGAAATTCATTGCAACTCAGTGTGGACCTTTTCTACCTAGTAGTGAGGAAAAGGCTCTTAACGTTGTCTGCTCATTGAACTACAATAATAGCTCTACTGAATGTGTCACGACCGAAATGGCGTCGCTAGTCACACATCCGCGAGGCGCTCCAGGCCTACGTAATTAATACGGTATGCCTTCTGTTCTTATCAGTCATATCCAAGGTGAGTGCGATCATTCTATCTCGAGCGGACTTTCAGAAATGATGTCCGACAATTGCGGGTCAAGTGAACACAGTGCCGGTTCCAATTCACGTGTAGCAAGGATTGCGTAGGGGAACGATGCCGCAGCGTAATCTGAGAGGCCTCGGACTCATGCCGCTTGGTATCAAAAAGAAACCAGCGTTGTGGAAATTCGTACCGCGGCCTATTTCCTAAAAGCCATGCCTACTGTCTTGACTGCATCCCACACAGAGTGCCGTTAGCCTTGCCCTCGTCATCCGGAATCATGATTGCCAAGTCTCCAGTCGATCAATCGCATATCAACCTCCAGGGCGGATGGCCTACGCCGCGTTTGCATCCGGTCGAGGCGCTAGAATCTGCATCTGCCGCAGTCTTCCGCCGAAACGACATCAACAAGCAGCTCCTCTACGGCCCTGAACTAGGAAGTACCAGCCTACGAGAGTCAATCGGGAAATGGCTCAACGACTTTTACGCTCCATCCGCTGGGTCCATCCCAGGCGAGCGCATCGTGATCACAAATGGCGCCTCTAACGGACTGGCAACCATCCTGCAGAAGTTCACGGACCCCAGCACACGCGCTGTCTGGATGGTCGAGCCGACGTACTTCCTCGCTTGTCCTATTTTGAGAGATGCTGGTCTGATGGCACGCATCCGTGGCGCACCCGAGAGTGAAGATGGCGTGGATTTGGACTTCTTAGCTAAAGCTCTCCAAGAAGTCGACAACGAATGGCCGGCAGACGCGTCTTTACCGCCAAGAAAGCTTGAAAAGGCTGGCTACCCAAAGATCTACAAACACGTCATCTACCTCATTCCGACTTTCTCCAATCCAAGTGGAAAGACTATGGGAATCGAGAACAGAAGGAAGCTTGTGCAGTTGGCACGCAAGCACGATGCATTGATTGTCACCGACGACGTGTACGATATGCTGAGATGGTATGCAGACGACAACGGCGATACCTCGTCTGAGGAAATACCTCAGTGTCAACCCCGAATTGTGGACGTTGATCGAGATATGGAAGGTGCTACTGTGTTTGGAAATTCTGTGAGCAATGGATCATTTTCCAAGATCGTGGCCCCAGGTATGAGGGTGGGCTGGCTAGAAGGCACTCCGGACTTTGTTGCCGCGATGGGAACCGTGTAAGTTGCGAGTCCCCAATTAGTTTTGTATGACACTGATTTGATCAAAGCGGAGCAAGCGTCTCCGGGGGTTGCCAAAGTCATTTCGCGTCACTCGTGATAGACAGAATGTTGCAGAACGGAGTTATGACAACACACATCAACGATTGTCTTATTCCAGTCTATCGCGAGCGCTACCATGCCTTGACCAACGCCATCAAACGATGCCTTTATCCTTTAGGTGCCAGGATGGTCGCTGAGAATAGCGACTCCAATGTGGCCGGTGGCTTTTTCCTTTACGTCTTCTTTGGGAAGTTCACAGGTGCGAAAATTGCGCAGGTTGCACTACAGGACTTCAATTTGAAGATTGCTCCTGGGTCAATATTCGCGGTGCCTGATGACCCATTGAGCATGAGCAGGGGGGAAACTTCATACTTGAATGGTGCAAGATTGTGCTGGGCCTGGCACGAAAAGGAAGAACTTGTGGAAGGTATTGAGAGGCTAGCGTCTGCCATCAGGAGAATCAGCGAGACTCGGGAGTGAAAACGCATCGTTCGTACTTCTGTGGGTTAATACAAACATCACTAATGTCTTGGTTGAATCCAAATTTTCAGCTGGGCAATTTGACATTAGAGCAGCTAGCAGCAATCGTGGTAGCTCCGAACAAGATTTCATCAACATTGCGATTCTTCTATTCTAGAAGTCCAAGTGTTTTCAATGATATTCTGACAAGCCATTTACACTGCTACCAAGTAAAGCTTCCAGAGTAAATCACCTGGGTTCGGGCACTAGTAGTACAAATCTCGAGGCTTGACGCGCCCTTCAATGATCAGATCCTTCTCAATCAACGATGTAACGCGTTTGCGGTCCGAGGGAATTGGCATCGTCCGACCGACGCATCTACAGTCCATCCCAGCGGACATTCTGCGTTAGTGTCCGACGACGCACAAATCCCCGCCTCTTATCTGATATCACCATTACATCGTCTCACGCCCGCAGCAAGTCTTCGACTGGTAGCAGTTATGCATGTGCCTGACTGCGAACATAGTACTGCCGGGTGCTAATGTTGAAGTGTGCCGAGTATCATCACGGGATACAGTGCCCCTGTCAACCGATTTTGTGGGATGGATTAAATAGCAACAGTATGTATGAATACAACAAGTGCCTCCCATACCAAGACACCCTCAGCTATCATCCGCGTGTCTCTTCATTGTCTCCCATGCGGCCATGACTCCTAATCTGTCTATTTTCTCTCGAAGGATCTCTTGGCAAGGCATCGTCCATGCCCTCGAGGTCCCTCAGAACCCGTATAGCGTCACGTCAGAAACAGCTCCTGAGCTCAGCAGCAACCAGCATGTATGGTCCAATCATGATCTCGACCCAACCGAACCTGCCCATCGAACTTGGACATGGTTACACTATACATCCTTTTGGCTCGCCTCTTCGTTTGCAACTGGCACTTGGACAACTGGGAGCGCGATGATTGCTCTGGGAATGCCATGGTACGCCGCGTGGCTCGCCGTGGTTGTTTCACACATCATCGGCGCCGTACTGCTCGTCGCCAATGGTCGAGGGCCAGCAGCATACCACATTGGTTTCCCTGTCTACGCCCGTGCCAGCTTTGGCATGTGGGGAAGCTACTTTGCAATCCTGTCACGCTGCGTCGTCGCCGCCATATGGTTTTCTGTGAACTCTTTCTATGGCGCCAACTTCGTTTCCATCTGCCTCCGTTGCATCTGGCCCTCCTGGCACAACATTCCCAACAACATCCCCGTCTCCGAGGGCATCACTACGCAGACTATGGTCGCGCTCTTTGTCTTCTGGGTTCTCTCCATGCCGTTCATCTTTATTCACCCGCGCAATCTCAACTGGTATTTCGTCGCCAAGTCATGCATGGTTGCCCCCGCTTGCTTTGCGGTGTTGATCTGGGCCATCGTATTGAACGGGGGCTCCATTGGGCCGAGCTTCCAAGTTTCCCCTAAGATCAGCAATCCTGGGTACTACGGTTGGCTCTGGATGAGTGCCCTGAACTCCAGTTTTGGGGGTTGCTCGGCGCTTATTGTGGCTCAAGCAGATATCGCTCGATGGGCTCGGAAGCCGAGTGACCAGTCATTGTCGCAGTTGCTCACATATCCGATCTTCAGCGCTCTTCCTGCGCTGTTCGGAATTTTGGTGGCCGGTGCAACTTCCAATGTCTGGGGAAAGGCCTACTGGAACTTATGGGATGTTCTGGGCGAGGCACTTGACTGCTACCAGATGAGCCCTGCATCGAGAGGGCTTGTGTTTCTCGCCTCTTTCGCTTTTGCCGTGGCAATTCTCGGCACCAACGTAGCTGCAAACTCTTTGCCTTTCGGTTCCGACATTGCAGGTCTTTTCCCTCGTTGGATAAACATTCGAAGGGGTCAGGTTCTTTGCGCAGTGCTGACATTCCCAATCGTTCCATGGCGCATCATCGAAAGTGCGAAGAGCTTGCTGACCTTTCTGTCCGGATATTCCATCTTGATGGGACCATTTGCTGCTATCTGCATCGTCGATTACTTCTTTGTCGCCAACGGTAACTTTTCCATCACGGAACTGTACGTCGGCAACGAGAGTTCCAGATATTGGTACTACAAAGGCTGGAATATACGCGCAATTGCCGCATGGATCCTCGGTGTTGCATTACCTTTCCCAGGGTTTGTCGGGACCTTCGGTACGGTGAACGTCACCTCTGGGGGGACACATTTGTGGGAGATGGGGTACCTTCTCAGTGTTATTGTGAGCGGGCTGGCCTATTATGCACTGAGTTTCTGGTTTCCTCCGGCTACAAAGGGAGTCGAATCTCGGTTTGAAACCATGGCTCAAGAGGTTGACATGGTCTTAGATGCCCACGAAATTGTGGACCATAGTCTTGACCAGAAAGAAGTACAGGATGAGGAAAGAAAGTCAGTTGTTGTCTAGCTAGGCGTTTGATGAACGAACAAAGTTTGCCCCAATCGAGAAAATGATGGATCGGTCTGTCAAACCCTAGCCTGAATTCTGAAAAAAATCGCTCCAGTCTTTGATGGTCGGGTGTATCCACCCTAAAGGTGAACTCCGTTTCAAACTTTACAGAGCAGGCCCTTAGGGTGTAGGCTAATTTGATCACACTTCATCCCTCGTTACCTGAAGGGTCCATTGAAGACAGAGACCGGCGCGAGTTCCTCCGGAAGGCCTATCGGCGTTGTTGGCATTCGGTCGACCTGCATCTGTGTCAGCTGAAATTCCTCAATATGATGGAAGAGATTTTTGCTTACATTTGAGCAACTCTTGCAATTGCTTCCGGCACTCCTGGACACCATCTTCCGACTGTAGCAGCTCTAGAGCTGTGTTCAGTTGGGCCCCTTTTCCTTCGGTGTCACACCATGCTTTCCTGTTGCCTTCATTCGCAGGCTTGACAGCATGAATGATGAACCTGAAAGACGACACCTTGTCGTCCTTCTGGTTTTCCCATACCGAGATGCCCTTCTGCTTGACCATCTTTCCGTCCGTAGCAGCACTGAACCATTTTTCATCCCAGGTGGCTTTCTTACAATACTCTTCGACAAAATCAGTGGCGGCATCCTTGTCGAACCGTAGTCCCCCCGGGTTGCAAGTCTGAGTCCAACGTGGTGGGACGGCTGTGGTTGAAGAAGGCTTGCTCTGTAGCGAAGTCTTTGGTGGAGGGGTCTTCATCGATGTACGCGTCGTCTGCGGTTGCGTTTCAGTAGATGCCGTCGATACGTATGACAACGTAGAAGTCTCCCATTTGAGAGGCTGGCAGCCACAAGCGTTTCCCCGCCCCAACGGCAAAGCCAAACAGGCACCCAAAGATCCATCAGAACATTGTATGCTTCTACACTCTTCATCTCTTGTGCATGAGCCAGCTGGATCTGTAATCATCTCCGAAGCAGATGACGAGGTGGTTGTGAAGGTGTTGGCATCGGTCGGGAGGCTGGTCTGGGTTGGTGCAAGAGACGATGCGATGGTCGATTCCGGAGGCATTGACATCGGCGGTGCGAAGTGGCACGCACCGAACTCCTCCCCGCCTCTTCGGGCAAGGGCGTCACATCTCAACCATGACCATGAAATCTGAATCTCCCATGTCGAACGGGGCAGGTTGCGAAGGTGCTCCCATTTCCTCTTTCCCAATTCGAAGTCCTGAGTGAGACCGGCTTTAGTAAATCGCTGGCTTCGGTCATTGAGAGACGCAAAGCCTGTTGCGATGACCTGCTTCATCGAATCCGCCGAGTTCATGACAAGTGCTTTCACTCCTGTCGCCGGATTATTGAGAAAGTCGTCCATGTACTTGCGAAAGCGTGCGCTCAGAAACCCCCCTTCCTGCGTGAAAGCTGCCACTCCAGGATTCTGTTCTGCCAGAATCTTGTCAATTTTGATACTGGTCACTCTTTTCGTTAGAGAAAGCTGTTCTTGAAGTTACAGAGGCATATCACCAAGAAAGAAAAGAAGAAGCACTAAATGACTCACAACTCGTTGTATACCCTATTGTTCGTTTGTTGCATAAGCTCAATGGCATCCTCGATATTGCTCGTCCAAACTCCTTGTTGTATTGTGAATAAAAAATTCATTTTTTCGTCCAAATTGGTCAATGCTTCGGCAACCGGCAGCTTGACCACATCTCCTCTCCTATCAGCCACCTCTTTTTTCAGTTCGTTTGGATGCCACACGAGCCCCTATCATAAGAATTAGCATGTGATTGATCGTACTCATCTTGATTAGGGATTGCAATTCAGTGTGTCTACTTACCTTGGCTTTTTCGTTGAGATCCTGAGTCATTCCAATAACTCCAAGTTCATCTTAGAGGGGCTTGCGTCGTAAACACTGGCAAGAAGGTTTTGTGTGCCTCTTTCCCCTTCATTCTGAGAGCTAAACATGTAAGCATTCAAGTCTTTGCAGTTCATCTTCTCAGCCCCACTGTATGGCAAGCCTGCCAAAGAAGCCGCTTCGGTGCTTAAGATGTCTTCCTCCAAGAACTCCGTCAGCCAACTTTTCTCCCAAATATGATCCAATGAAGGTCTGCTGCCTTGTCTGTTGAATTGCTTCTTGACGTCCTTAGGGTTCTCTTTCTCGACCTTCTTCAGTCGTTGCATGACATCATACATTTTTTCTGTTGTAAGTGTAATGGCGGTGGGAGTGCAAGCCGGTGCTTCAGCGCTCCTCAAGCTGTACCATCTAGGCACTTTCCCACTCAATTCCCTCCTCTTCTCGTCGAGGTTTGTAAAGCCTACTATGTCAGCTTCTAGGAACTCTGTACCAGAGAAATATGCAGGCGTCGCCACAGGTTTACCAGCTGGCCATGCGGTTTCGATTCGGCACCCCTTGATTTGTTGTATGTTTTTCTTCGCTGCACGCGGAATCAAGATACGTCCAGCCAGTGCAAAGTCTCTCTTCTTGGCGTCGGATTGATCATCATCCACAGGATTAGAGGGTTTCCAGTCGGACAGGCTCCACTGCGGACAACCCATTGGACAGCTGTCGCCAGCAAGGTCGCGACCTCCAACGTATTCGGCATTATCGTGGGTTGGGCAGGGCATCTTGGTCGTGGTGGATGTGACCCCGCTGACACTACATCCTGTGATCGTCGCGTGACATGCCGTTGTGAAACAGGTAATGGTACTAGTACTGTCGGTCGTTGTTGGGCTGCACGTAGCCACGCAATGACTAGCTGTCTGTGTAACTTCACAGGCTTCTGTCGAGGAAACTGTCGATGAGTATGTTGTCGTTGGTTGAGTCCTAGATGGTGTCTGTGAAGCAGTTGGTGAATTGCTCTTATGGTCTTCTTCCTGTTGGCCACCGTCTGTCGACTCGGTCACAGGGCCGGGACAGTTTCCTATCTCGAAGAACAGAACTTTTACACATGGTAAAAAGAACTGAGGTAGATTGGGGAGATTAGGAAACTTGAAAGATACGTTGGGTATTTGTGGGAGATTCCAAAGAAGCAAGCCCCCGCCGCTACGATCTTTGCAACCGGGGCACCCAACAATCACAGGAACCAGAGTGGGTGAACCATCAGCTCCAGTCGTTGTGACCCAGGTGTTCTCCTTCCATTCAGAGCCTGTCAAGGTCTGAATGAGAAGCCCCGATAGCACCGTGGTCATTGTGGATACTGGTGTTGGAATGTCGTGAACGGCGGGAGTGGTTGGAACAGGTTGACTCGTCTCGTGGGAAACATGAATGGCTTGAGTCGTGGAATACCTTTCACTGTCGCTAGTAGACCCGAGAGTCGAGACAGGGCGCTCAAAAGTAGTGGTCTGGCTGCCAGTGCTGACTTCGGGAGCCCATTCGCGGGTTGTCGGTGTCATCAGAACTCGGGACAGGTTTCCAGCGAGGCTGGAGGTAGGGAATGTCATAATAGAAGAGCCTCCTTCTCCTGAGATTGGTGGGTTGTCTCTCGCTGTCAAAACATTTTGGTTAATGCTGTGGGTCTCCTGGGGGTCGTGGAGGGACAAAGACTGACTTTCTTCTGAGCCTTCTCCGTAATCACGGAGGTTGATGGCGGTTGCAGAAGAAGCGCCAACAAGCACGCAAACAATGTAGAAAAGCTTCATGCTGAACACCAGCAATGGAACGAACGATTCTAGAAGGATGAAGTCCCAAGTTTGTTGCAAACGAAGTAAATTACACAGATTCGAAGCATCAAACCGCAACGAAAGCAACATGCCATTCCTACGCCCTCGAGCCTTTTATGGTCTAATAGAAGTATCACCTCTTGCTTCAGCAATACTAATTTAGTACCAACGACATTTGCGCTTCCGTAGAGCCTGGTCGACTGATCATCACGAAAGACCAACGACCAACAGGTCACCGCCCCCGCGAACTTGGGGCCGTTGGCCCCTTTACTTCGCGTCCCTCACTTTCATGCAGATGCGAGTTTCGATTCCGCTGGACAAGGGGTTGAGATGCCGCATCGGATTATTGCAGATACATCCATGGCACGGGATTAATAAGACGACGGTGCATGTACCCTCGTCAGGCTTTCCTTGTGAAGTACGAACCCAACATGCTTGCAGAGGTCAACAGAGCTAGTAAGCTGATAGCGGTACTACCAGAAGGTAGTGTCAGTGATCTCTTGTTAGTTATAGTAATTATGTAGTTGATTCCCACCGTTTAAGCCTTCCTTCAACCGCATTCAACAAGTTGATGGCAAGCACCAGAAGCTTGGGTTATTAAATACTTACTCTGCCAAGTCTCAAGTACCATAGGTCCGTCGTCCGAGCTGCTACTGATACATCACGGACTGAAAATACCTCAGGCCCTGAGATGCTGTGACCTTTGGGTGACTTTGACCTTTCGACTTCACAAACATGAAGGGATCAGCAGACAGCAATAGTCAATCACGATCGCAAAATCAGTGCCAGTGAAAGTACCATCCTAATTGGCGGCGAGCTTGGCCCCTCGGAAAGGAGAGGGATTTCCCCCTTAAATGCGCAGCTGACCAAACGCAGCATGGGTACCTGCGAGTGAACTGCAGACAAAGCGCCTGAAACTCACAGAAATGGACATGGCTTCCAAGCCCAAAGCGCCCCCAGGCACGCAGGTAGGTGTTCTATTTTCATTATTCGCGCAGATGCATGCTATTGTGTGGAGCAATGCAGTTTGCCGCTGGGGCTTCTCGGCCAACAACGCACCTCGAAAGTACTCGCGCATGTGTTGGGCCAACAGACCCCAAAATCAAGCGACATTCTCGCTTGGCTTCAGCTCTTGGGATCGGAATGCATGTTGGTACAAAGACCCCAAAGCCCATTCACCTCGCCCACTTGAATTGCGACATTCTCCTTTTCCCGTCGCTTTCGTCATTTCCTGCCACGTTGACGAAACAGAGGCAATCACTCACCCGGACTCTACGGCCGCAAAATCCAACATCGAATCTCTCAGACAGGACGTCTTGTCTTCACTATGGATGAGGACATGTCACCATGCCAGATATGTGGTCTCACTGTTAGTGGCAGCCCGTGTTTCAGCGATGAAAACGACCCTCGTCTTCCGGAAGATGAGCCTCTTCCCGAGTACTACAATGAATTGAATTGGATCCCCGAGGCTCGCTTGCTCTGCGACCCAGACGATGAGTTCGGGCAAATTCTGCGCGGCTTCGATGATCGTTACTGCCCCATGAATGAGATACGTTCGCGAGTTCGGCCAGATTTACAGGGGGTTCGGCCGCGATCACAAGCTTCCGATATTGAAGTGTATGAGGCGAACACCTCACACAGACATCAATACGATCGATTCGCACTTGATAACAAGATCACAGTCTGTTTCGCTTCCGATTATTGGGCTACGGACGACCGAGTCTATGCACTAGTACATGAAGCATGCTTGGAAATTGCAAAAAAGGTTTTCGCATCATCCCACGTCGCCTATATACGAGACTTGCGAGGGCTTTTCATGGCCTTGAGATGGAGACGGGCAGTCACAATGAAGTGTAGTGAACGGCACGGATGTTATTTTGAGCCAAATTACAGAATCTGGCGGAAATTTTCCTACAGACCTGACATCAACTGGCCAGAATATGCATGCCCTGGACTGGATTGGCCTGGGCCATTTCCATCAGCCAGAGCAAACCTGTTTTACGTACGTATTCTACTGCCTTACTACTGGAACTCCTATTATGATGGATACTGACCCATTCTGTAGACTTTGGGGGATAGTCCTCTAGAGATCGAAGGGCTAACGGAATGTCTTCTGAAGAATTTGCAGCAATGTCGCTCAAAGGTGGATTTTGCGAGTAATCATGCTACACGACTGATGGAAGGTTTGGCTGCGATGCCAATCGAAGTCCTGGGCCAGATCTGCAAGTCAATGGGGCCCGATCTACCACGGGTTTCCTCGCGAGTTTTATCCCAGAATATCTGGAAGAACACACTCAAGGCTGGCCGACGTGGTCTTCTTCCATGGCTCTGGGATATCGATCCAGCGCTCATCGACGCCAAAGACTGTCAGAGTTGCCCTGACTTCGAATGGGACTGGGAACTCTTGGTCCGGCAACTCAGTCGTGGGGTGGATTATGGTCTCAAGTCAGATCGCCTTGAACGTGGAAGGCTGGTTCATCAAATGGTCACTACGGGCTATCATAGCGACCTCTCTGACGTGCCTGCTGGGCTGCATAACCGACGTCGGATTTGGCAACTGTTGGAGGAGATGCTTGTGGGTGACGCTTTGCCTTACCCACGGAGAGCAAAGCGAGACGGGCCACAGCCCTCTCAGAAGGAGTGTTTCCCCCTCTGCTGGAGCAAATCTGGAGATATCTTGCCTTCTCCAATCTGGCTTCCCTCAATCGAAAGGTGCCATGTTAGCAGTGACAACCCTGATGAGGATGGCGGAGCCGTTTATTTCCGAAAGATTGGGGGAGAGATCATCGAGTTTGAGGGGCAGCGGCGTCCTCAATACTGGCAGCAAGGTACTGATAGCGAGAAGAACCACGAAGAAGAACAGGCGCATAATAAAGAAGGAGAAAACAAGGACGGCGGTGAGAATGGGCATGTACTGCCGGCTAGCTTAGAAGATATCTACGCCAAGCTTCGCCCACTGGGGTATCCTGTATGAGCCGGATGGGCGGGAGCATCACAGTCACAACGGCCGATTTTGTAAGCTTTTGGAACAGATTGACAATTTGAAAGTTTGACCCCAGGAACGCTTATAAGTGTTCCCGACGGGCGGTTGCCGGTCTGGGTGATTTAGTGTTGTCCGGAGCCACCGCTACCTGATCAGTAATCTTTGACTTCTTTACTCTGACGAGTGCTCGAGAGCGGGTGGAGAGGGATCCCTGTCCCGGGTGAGCTCAGACGAATTGGTACATGGAAACTTGTCAAAGTCAATGTATGCGGACCTACTATGTACAAAAAATATCGGCGTCTGAATTATGAGAGATGGTAATGCCAAGCGATGGATGGCCAGTCGATAGGGGTTTATGACTCTGTTGTTGCGTCTCTGATGTCAAAGGTATAAAGTGCACGACATGTAACTCACTCATTCTCGATTCTGACCATCTCTACACGAATAGTATGATACATCCCTCGCCTTGAATCTTCACTCTATCAACATGTCCGCCTCACTCATATTCATCACCGGAGCCACCGGCTTCATCGGCTCTCAGATCGCATCCTCCGTCTTGAAGACAGGTTACCGCGTCCGACTCAGCGTCCGCCGTGAAGAACAGATTCAGAAGCTCCAAGAAGCTTTCCCAACATTTGCAGACCAGCTTCAATTCATTCTCATCCCCGATTTCACAAAGACGAACGCGTTTGCCGATGCTGTCGTTGGCGTAGACTACGTGATCCACGTGGCATCGCCCATGGTGGGCCAGGGCGCCGACTTCCAAGATGACTACATCAATCCCGCTGTCCAGGGCACGCTCTCACTTCTTGACGCCGCCAAGGCGACGCCGTCCATCAAGAGAGTCCTCATCACCTCTTCTATCCTCGCGTTGATATCTTTAGAATCTCTGTTCACAATGGCTGGCAACGGGCTCGTCGTCCGAGGTAACTTCACCAGGATGCTTTCCATCTATGGCTCATTTGTCTAACCAAGTTCCAGAGCACGCTGGCATCGATCTTCCCGTCGACGTCAACATGGAGCTTCCTGAAGGCCTCCCAGGCCACACCATCAAATACCAAGGCTCCAAGATCCTCGCGCACCAAGCAACGGAAGACTGGGTCAAAAAGAACAGCCCCTCTTTCAAAGTCCTCACTTTCCACCCCAGCTTCGTTACTGGCCCAAGCCTCCTACAGAAGAAGGCCGAACAGATCGACAGCATCAACTACCTCTTCCTCGACGCCGTCCGCACGGGAAACATCACCTTTCCTCCCGTGCTAGTCGACGTCAGGGATGTCGCCGAGGCCTTCGCCCGGGCGCTGACGGCGCCCGTCCCGGCGGAGTTCCAGGAATTCATCCTCTCCGGCGTCACGACATCGTGGAATGAGATTGCGGAGGTGGTGCAGAAACTCTATCCCGCCGCCGACTACAAGCTCAAACCCCCGGTCGAGGGTGCGCCGACCATGAGCGCGGTGACCAAAGCGGCGGACGAGATTCTTGGGATGAAGTGGAGATCTTTGGAGGAGCTCATCCGCGGCGTCGTTGATGTCCAGCTGGCATTTAAAGCTTGAACCCGTCAGAATGACGTTGTTAGGCTGTAGTGGGATAGTATTCAACGTGTCGAGGACTCGGACTCCGTGCAGGACCGAATACGATCCCACCGGCTGTTTTCGAAAGAATTAGTGATTAATCAACATTTAAAATATTATGTTCTCATCAATGAACGTTCTGGGTTAGGAAACGTTAATTCACGAAAGTTTCGACCAAGGGCGTAAGTTGTAGGGTGTCTGTTCTAGGGCGCGTTCTTGCTTGCAGAGGTGACCGAGTGGATGGAGTCGCGACGCACATACTTCTTTATGCATCAAGTTGATAAAAGTCTCCTGATTCTCTCAGACTTTAAATAGAGAGCAGCGATTGGTTCGTTGATATGTCCATGTTGTTCAATAGCAATGACCAGTCGGGTAGAACAAAGGAGTGTCCTTAAACCACTGTCGTCTGCCATCACCTTAAGGTAATTACTAATGCTAGATTTTGCTCAACTTGAAACACCTGCCAAGACACATGGAGTTCAGTTGTTTAACTGCTCCATTTCATATAGGAATTTATTGACGATGAAGTTGTGAGTTTGGAGTAAGTAAAGAGTTCAATGGTAAATTTCTTAGCTTGCCCGTTTTCCGGGCTTTTCACGTTCAAACCCAAACATCCCCGTTGATGATGGGTTCGCAACCAGAAAAAAGAGAAATAGGTAGTGGAATATTCTCAATCAAGCATGCTGCTCATTTGCACTCTCGTCGTTGGAGTTCGATATAACGCTCGACCGAGCAACCAATCACGCTCGTTGTAGTGCCGCTGATGTTGGTGCCTAGCTGCATGTCCAAAACACACATCCATCTGACGTCCGACCTGATGCCTTGCTTCAGCAGCTTGATAATCTTTATTCTCCGATAATCTTGGTTCTTCTATTGTTTGTAAGATCAACTCTGAGCACCTCGACTTCACACATTCCTGGCAGATTTAATTGTAATAAATGGCCGTTCACGAGCATCTCGACCCCGACCGTCGCGAGATCAGGCTGGTCCGCCTGCAACAGCCTTGTGCGCCTTCCATCCTCTCCCTCGAGCTCCGGACGGTGTCTTTGGACGAGGAGGAAGCCTCATACAGCGCACTTTCATACGTCTGGGGCAACTCTTCTGAACCGCAGAAGATCGAAATCAACAGCCAGCCGTTTCATGTCACGCAAAACCTGCACGATGCTCTGCAACAGCTAGAGAGGAACGGCGTCAGCTCATGGATTTGGATCGACGCCATATGTATCGAACAGTCCGACCTTGAAGAGAAGACCCATGAGGTCGGCATGACGCGCGACATCTTTAGCAATGCAGCGATGGTGTACGTCTGGCTAGGACCCGGCACCGAGGAGACGGACCAGGCAATGGACCTCATTTTCAAGTACGGCCCCCGACTTCATGCCTCTGGTGCGCTTGAGATGCCCTCCAATAATGGGGAGATAATTAGTCTGCGCAACGGTGTCATGGGTCGGCTGGATCCGGCGTGGCAAGCTAAGTACGGCGCCCTTGGAATGGGCCCGGCGACAAAATTAGCCGCCACCGCCGTGGACTTGTTCACGGAGTATCACGAGAACGATAAAGTTCTCATTCCGGGTTTATCTGACATTCTGCATCGAAGTTATTGGTGCAGGATCTGGATCATACAAGAAGTCGCACTCGCACGGGAGGCGGCGGTCATGGTAGGCGGCAGGAGAGTCTCGCTAGATGCGTTCGAGGCGGCAGTAGTGACCATGTGGCACGGTGGGAACGTTGACGCCCTGAGACTCGAGTTAACATTACATCGTATCAAAGCGCTCCAAGTCCGAAGACTTCGTCGAGGCCGCCGTGAGCCTCTGCTGAGACGCGTGTTATGGGAGACAGGCGCCGCGCCGGGTCGACCCTTCTACGCTGCGTCTGACCCGCGCGATCTCCTCATTGGTCTTCTCGGGGTCCTAGACGAAGAGGAAAAGCACGGCATGAAATCAGACTACACGCAGTCGTTCGGGAAAACTTTTACGCAGGCGACAAGGGCCATGTTGCAAAGCTCTGGTGGACCGTATTTTAATATCGACTCCGTGAAGCCTGGGAAACTGGAAGCGGAGCTGCCTACGTGGGTTCCCGATTTCCGCGAGATCGGTCGTTCTGGCGTTAGGCCATACCCAATCAACTACGGTGGGAAGTATTTCTCCGCTGCCCGAGGAAAATCCCAGCCTCAAAGAGACGTGTCTCCGGGCTTCCGAGAGGGCAGCGCGCTCCATCGCCGGGGGTGTATAGTTGATGAAGTTACCGAAGTGCTCCAGTGGCTGAGACCGGCTCCAAGACCGACCAGGATTAAAGAGCCGGAGCGGTGGGCAAATTCTGTTGTTGATTTTGTTGGTTTGGGACCGGAATCTGGCCCAGGGGAGGATTACGTCTGGAGGACTGTCCTTCATGGGTTCGCGGGACTGTTCCAATTCTGCTGGAAGATGTACAATGACGGCAAGATGCACGACGTACCCCAAATGCTTCGCAAAGTCATGCGAAAAGATCCTCTTGACGTGGAGTGCTTGTCGAAAGAGGCTCTCACGGTTCTCCGCCACGAGGGGATGTGGGATGGCAAAGCGCTGAATAGCGTCGAGCCTGTGAAGGCTGAGGAGAGAGAACTTGCTGCGGACGAGCTTCGGGGTACGGTGTATTTTAGCGTTAGCCGTGATTCCCGAACACTGTTCAAATCGAGAAAAGGCATGTTTGGGCTCGGGCATATCGGGATCGCGCCAGGGGATGTGGTAACCCTGGTGTGGGGGGTTGGATCACCGATCGTTCTACGACCTCGAGCTGAAGGAGGATACTACTTCAAAGGCGATTCCTATGTCGATGGCATTATGCAAGGGGAGTTTCTCAAAACGCAGCCTCGGGAGCAAGAGCTGATCATTCACTGAGACGAGGTGCCTGTGCAGTAGTGTCAGCTCGGATGGTATTTTTAGCGGAGGCTGACTATCTGGATGTTCTCACCAGAGGTACGAAGCTTGCAAGCTTCCAATCAAAAATATCAGGCAGACGTACACAGATGGCAAGGAGCATCGAGCGTCATCTCAGACCCATCACATTGGCCTCGGCGACGAGACCGACGTGGACGGGGATGTGGAGACAACCCACTGATCATGGTCGGAGCGACGGAAGCCTCCGCGGGCCGAGTGCACCTTGTAACGGCCGAACTTGATCGGTGGCTGGATGATTGCTGGCCGATAGATGCTGTAGTTTGCCAGCCCAATTGATGTGGTTGGGCTGTGGGGCTTTGTGATGAGCTTCCGGCAGTGCCGGGTGCTCCAACTTTGATGCCCAAGATCGCGTCTTTGTGTGGTCTGGGAGGTTGGCGATTATCCTGGTTTTGAGTTTTCGTGTTCTCGAGAATCGAGGTCTGATTTGGCGGATCATGGCGAATAGGAACAGCTGGGTGTTGCCGGGCAGCGTAGAACACCTTAGCCCAGCCAACGAGACCGCCTTCAGGTCACGCTGCTGGTCAACAGGCCCAAAGAGCGGCAGGCTCCCCGTGAATCTTTCCAGAATTGCCGAGAGTCTGGTTGACATACGAACACCTATCGTGAGAATATTTTTCGATCAACACTGATGCTGCTTTCTTTTCGTAGGGCTGGCATGCCATCGCTGCCAAGACTTGTAGAGCTGCGGGTTGATGGCTTGGCAAGACGATCAATTTTCCGGAACGGAGGAGTCAATCGGGAATTTCTCATGTCGGCCAAGGCGTCGGCAATGCGTCCAAAGATGTTTCGAAGAGAATTTTCGACTGCTGAAACTTTTAGCGATACTGGGCGAGTCACGTTCTTGATCCTGTTGAGGTCGGTCAAAACGCCGAGACATTCGGGAGCGGCTCCAACGTCCCGCGGCGGGCAAGAGCCGTGGAGGGCCGATCCCGGGCCCCGCACGAGCCTCACGGAATGTCGCCTTGTTTCTTGTAGATCCGTCCTGTGCGCGAAACAGGATCCGCTGATCATCAAACTTTTGGTAATTGGAGATGTTGATGACCAAAACAGCCTGGAGAGTGATGCTGGTCGCGGCATTCACCGACAGCGGATGGAATGTTGTGATTTCCCGACTAATATCTGCTCCGACTTGTTTGGCAGGTGATATGTCGAGTCGCTGGACCGAGCGTCTGATAGTCTGACCACAGGTATCTAGAATGCCCCTCAGCAAGGATGCCTTCAACAACTCGTGTTCTCAGCAGCGAGTGCTTGAAGTCCGTACGCGTACCCATCTGCAAGGTAAGCCCCGGGCTGCTGACAGCATCTCCGAGGCTTGCATCGAGAGGCTGTTAATGTGCAGCTCGCGCCGCAGAGGCTATGCCAACAAGCTTGACAGACGGAGGTTAGACCAGCGTTGAGGCGTTCTGCCATCCCGCCGTGTTAACCGTGCTGAGATGGCTTACTGCAGACGGTAGTGCGACCTATTTTCATCCGAGGGGCTGGAGGAATCCCGCAAATCAGATCTGGAAATGAGGATAGTCGTATTTCACCGTGCCCTCGAAGGCCTCCAATTCGCGAAAGGCCATCACACCGAACAATTCTGGTACAGGCGATGTTGACAGAGGTTGCCATTTGGTCGAGGCCCGTGACGGTTTCCCGTCGCGGAACTGGACAGACGGCGGGCAGATCCCTTCGAGAGTGGTCGTCGGATCCCAGCGATCTGAAAGAATGGGGAAGCGCCGGTAAGAGATCCGTCTGGCATGCATGGCAGGCAGATGCAGGCTGAGGATTGTGACACAGTTGGTGCAGGTGAAAGGGTCCCTTGAATCGGTCGTGGCCAACGCATGGCGCGTGCAGCTGTAGTTGACTCGCTTGCTTGTTTGCTTGCTGGGTCAATGGAGGTGGAGGGGCTCAGTCGGCAGCCAATGGCTGACAGCTGGCAATGAATGTCAGCTTGAGGGGGAGGCGATGAGCGAATCCTCGCTGTTTTTGGCGGAGTGACATTGCGGAAGAGGGAGGTACGTACCGACTAGGTTGGGGATGATGGAGGTCGGGCTTGGTGGTGGGGTCGATTGGGCACACTCAGCTGAAGTAATTCAGCCAGAGGTGCATCATCCCAGCAGCGGCGAGTGTTCAATGAGCCAAGTGGGCTGTTCCTGGGATGAGCTCAGCTGCGCGGTGCTCCTCCTTCATCATTCCATCCATCGTGTTGAAGCTCTTCATCTCAAACCACGGATAAGACAACAACGCGGGACAAACGTGGTGATGGAGTCGAGTCGAGTGTTGCTGGAATGGATTGTTGACCTTGGCGCAAGGCTTGTTTCCGTTGCCACGGCGAGGAGGAGGGCGATGGAGGGCGAGGCAGCAGGGGTCTAAATTGGACTTGGTTGTCGCACGTTGAAGCGACACGGACCTATCACCCGTTGCAGAGAGCCACATTCCTGGCTGGCCTTGACATCACCGGCTGGGATGCTTGATGCGACGTTGTCGAGCGCTGCCCTCTCTGTCGGCACGGTATTCTGAATCCGAATCTGAACCTTGGAACCAACTGAACAGAGTATGGACGACGTATGCACCCACACAGATGCAAAAGGCCACTGACTGCTGTTGAATGCGGATTGACGTGTGTCGCATCGTATCAGAGTTCAGAGTTGGGGGAACCCCATGTGCGATGACAGCCAAAGAGGTGATGGCGTTGGTGGCTTGAGCAAAACAGGCGTCGCAAGGAGAAACGGGGCGACGTCGTCGAGGGGCCGCGGTTGGCGCCTTCGTCTGGTGGCCGAGTCCATAATTTTCGAGAATATTGCGAAACCAACATGGCGACGACACGGGACGGACTGCAGCACCTGCTAGTGCCAGTGCCAGTTCAAGTTCGAGCCCGAGTACGGCCAGCAAAAGTTTGTCGTGGCGAAGAAAGAAGGACGAGCGAGAACCAAGGCCTGTGTTCGAGACCGCCGCTGGGATCAAGCCTGCCGGGGATGGCGGTGTTGGTGCGGCACAAGCAGCGTGTTCGCATTCCCTCGTTCCCTGGACGGAAACTGGTGGGATGGTCCGACCAAAGACGGAAAGATGTGGTGTGCATGTCGTTGCCTTATGCGCATGGCAAGGCTTGTGAAGGTTTGTCTGTCAATCCAATGCAGTGTTGCGACAACGGTGTCTGTCCGCGATATGCATCCTTACCTCACTGGAGGTGTTGAGGAGGACAAATTGCCAGAGAGGGCTTGAGGTACCTACCTATCGATATGTTATCCACCTCAGCCATCTGTCAGGTAAGGTAACATATTGCCGACCAGCAAGTGAAGGCAGTGGCAGTTCATTTTATTTTTATACGGGTGCATCGCAGCAACTGCACCGGGGAAGGCTAAGGTAAAAAGAAGGACGACAGCGACGGGACTGGATGCAGAACACTGACACAGGTGGCAGGAAAGCCCCTGGGCTCCACTGCATCTCTTTCCAAGAACAGGGTGCGTCCCGCGCTGCGGGAAGGCGCTAACCAGACACAGCGAGCCCGCCCCCCACCAAAGTCCACCCACACGCTCATTTCTGTCCAATCAGCACCGCCAAAAGGCCGGGCTTCTAGACCAGCACCACCCTGTCCGTCGTGTTCTTTTCCATCCCAAATCCCAGCCTGCAGTCCCATCCAAGTCCAGTCCAGTCCAGCTCAGCGCACGTTTGTCTGGCTGTTGCCGCTGCTGCTGCCCTGGTGTTTTGCGCTTTCCCATACGAATGTCCCACTGTCCACCCAGCCATCGAGTCCGTTTCTGCAATTTCATGTCTTGGTTCTGTCACTTTCTTTTCTTCTCCCCGTTACCTACGCTCTGTCTCTCTTATCAGCTGAGCTCCCGCCGCTTCGTCACCTGCCTGATTTCTCAGAGAGGTGCTCTTTCCTGCAGCGAGACGACCGTGCCCTGTGTTGTCCGCCTGCACTCCGACTGAACTCGAGCTCGTCCGTCTGCGCTGTTCTGCATGTGTATTCTTTGCTCCTGCACATGTCCTAGAACAACATAGCTTCGGTTTCTCTGATCTCGACCTAACGAATTCACGATCTTTTTTACGAACGAACCTCCTCAGCTCTTCATGCAAGCGGGCTGACGCAAGCTGTTGTGGCGAAGACAAGCTCCCGCTGTAAACACCACCTGAACCCTACCTCCCACTGCGCGAACCCTTCTTACTCGACGGATCTCGACACAGCCTCCTTCGAGCCCCCCGACCTCACCAATTCCCACAACTCTCCGCGAAAAAGAGGCTCCCCGTCACCGACGGTCTTGTCTTTTAGACTCCTGTTCCGATCATACCGATCACAGCACCCTCAGCTTCTGTTGCGCACCCCTGCACGCCTCCGTGCCATATCGGCTCGACGCCCAAAACCCACCCGCTCCCCGCCGCTGTTGAAGCATTGCCAAGATTGTTGACAATCGCTTTTTCCGACTGCTGACGCCGTCTACCTACCTTTTCTCGCCAAAGCTTCACCCGTACAATCAGTCCATCCCATTCGACTACGAGTATCCTATGACGATTGTCCTCCCTGTATTGTCCAGAAAGCTCTCTCCGACCCTCGCGCATTGTAACGAAATTAAGCGAATGACCACGAATCTCGAGTAACGAAAGCCCCTCCAAATACATCACCCCGGCGACCACGTCGCCGGCGTTGCACACGCCGCCATGGAACAATCAGGAGAACTGCTTGTGGCAGCCCACGAAATATACGCCCGAATGGGCTCCTCCTCATCAGATACCTCAACGCGACCAGCCTCGTACAAAGCTATCGGTATTTCCCTGGCCGTCGCATCTGGCGCATTCATCGGATGCTCCTTCGTTATCAAGAAGGTTGGTCTCTTGAAAGCCAACGAGAAGTACAATGAAGCCCCTGGTGAGGGCTACGGTTATCTCAAGAATGCCTGGTGGTGGACCGGCATGATTTTGATGATCGTGGGGGAAATCTGCAATTTCGTCGCATACGCCTTTACCGATGCCATCCTCGTCACTCCTCTTGGTGCCCTGTCCGTCGTCCTGACTGCAGTCCTCTCGGCCATCTTTTTGAAGGAACGTTTGAGTATGGTGGGAAAAGTCGCTTGCTTCCTCTGCATCGTAGGATCCGTCGTCATTGTCATGAACGCGCCCGAGAACTCAGCCGTCGCCAATATCCAGCAGATGCAGAGCTACGTCATTCATCCCGCCTTTCTGAGTTACGCAGGTGTCATCATTATAGGTTCTGTCGCAACTGCTCTCTATGCCGGCCCACGATGGGGTAAGAAAAACATGTTGGTCTACATCTCCATCTGCAGTTGGGTCGGAGGCTTGAGTGTCGTTGCTACCCAAGGTCTCGGAGCCGCAATCGTGGCCCAGGCCGGAGGTCAGTCGCAGTTCAACCAGTGGTTTCTTTACGTGCTCCTCGTCTTCGTCATTGCGACCCTTTTGACTGAGATCATCTATCTGAATGTAAGCTCTCCGTACTGGTCTCTCAACCCCACACGCTGACCTCAAATTTAGAAAGCACTCAATCTGTTCAATGCCGCCCTGGTCACTCCGACATACTACGTTTACTTCACCAGCACGACCATTATCACTTCGGCTGTCCTGTTCAGAGGTTTCAAGGGCACGCCAACGGCCATCATCACTGTCGTCAATGGCTTTTTGACCATCTGCTCCGGTGTCGTATTGCTGCAACTTTCGAAATCGGCCAAGGATGTCCCCGACACGGCAGTCTTTTCTGGAGACCTTAACCAGATTCAAACCATCGCCGAGCAGGAGCAGCCCGAGACGGAACCCAAGGCAGACGCCATCCGTGGAGCCGCCGCCATCGTGCGTCGCTTGTCCTCGGCCAGACAGAAGATGGAAGAGGAGGAGTTCAAGCGATTGCACGAAGAGAAGTTGCGCGAGTCTCTTGAGCCTGTCAGCGAGGACGGTCAGCCGATGTACGAATGGGACGGATTGAGGAGACGCCGGACGATGACTGTGGGAAGCCGAAGCACGCGTGGCACTATCACCTCACCGTTCCCTCTCCCACACTCTGGTGTTCCTTCTGGCGTGCCCTCTGGCGTTCCTCGTACGCCCACTGTTATTCCCAGCTCCCCGCAAGCTCACCCGCCCCTCGGCATGTCTCACTTCCCGACCGAAGAAGAGTTGGCCGAACATGATCGTCCCTCATCCCCCGGCATGCTCTCGAGCATTGCAGGCACAATCCGAGAGCGAGCGCGAAGCGTTCTGTCACCGAACCAGCCCAGCTTCGCCCAGGATCCGAAGGTTCAGAGCCCGATGCATCCCGTTCCCTTAACCGAGATTGCCGTCGCCACCCTCAAGTCGGACGACGATCACTCTCCGTACTACGGCAGAAGCAGGGAGCACGTTTATGGACTTCCAGTTGGACAGCAGCACGGAGATATGGAGTACGCCGGTGCCGCAGGTGTTTACGATCAACGCGCTGTATCGCGAGGTAGCGCCTTCAGCGGCGCGAGCTCTCACTTGGCCCCGACCCCGCCGCCGCACTCAGCAAAGAGACAATTTTCCTTCTCAAACGTGTTCAAGAGGCATCACAACGACTCTCCGCATGCACATGCACACGCACATGAAGAGGAGGCGCATCGACCCACCAGCCGGTATGGTCTAGGATCGCGAGGTTACTCCAGCCCACAGGTTAAGAATGCGACTGAAGAGGAGCGACTTGGTCTTGTGAAGGGTGATTCCCGCTCGATGCCCGCTCTCCAGCACTACGACGATGAGGAAGAGGAGGAAGATGCGTACATTGATGAGGACAAGGTGCGGGCTATCGACTCGAGCCCCCCGCAAGCCTCGAGGTACGGGCGCGGTATCACAACGCCACCAAGAAGAGGCAGCGATCCAAGGGATCGTGACTATGAGTCGGAGGCACCCACACCTCCCCCACACCGGCCCCAGCCCGGTGGTAACAGGTTCTTATAAGCACATGAGTAGCATGATTTTGGATCGATTCGATGCCAGCGACGCCATAGTGGGGCAGGCTTCTGGTTGTCTGGCCCGGCGTTTATCACGACTGTAGGAATAATGGATCAGTAGGTACATATCAGCATTATGGGAGGCCATGGCCTCATCAGGTAGATGAGACGTTGCAGGTGTACATTAGATGGGGGAGAACGGGCCCATAGCCTGCAACTGGGCCGCAGTTGGACACCTGCAATTATATACAACACAAATACAAGTACGTGACACGAATCATATCAACCTCCTTTCATCGTCAGTGAACTGTGTCAGTATTTCGGCACATGTAGGCAGGGAGCTTCGGTTTTCGGTCAAATTAATGCGTCAAAATTGCGATTGACGGCCTGGAGAAGGGCCAAGCTACTCAATCAGAAGTTGAAAGTGAATATCAGTTGACCTGACTTAAAAGTTGCTGGCTGTGATGACGGCGATGCCTCAATCTTTCCCTGATGGGATGTCGTCTAAGGAAGCATCTTTCTGGATTCTTCAGCAGAAGGAGGTTATCCTCCTCGTCCATCTTCTCTGATCACCTTTATCTACAACTGCCCAGATACCGCTCTCTCTCTCTCAAACTTTTTTTTCCTTCTATCTCCCTCCATCTTCAAAGTCTTGAAGGGAAAGGAGTTGTCTCTCGCGCACCTTCCTCCCACAAGTCCATCCCACAACAACAAGAAAATCTCTGATAGACCGCCTTGCCTTTGTTGACCGGACCAGACCTCTCTTAAGCACCACCCTCACATTCACCAGACCAGACTTCACCTCAACTCTAGAAGGTGCTGATATTGAAAACTTTTCTCGCTTAAGGGTCGTCATTCTTGCCTTTCAAAGTCGATCAAGACCGCGCTAGCCTCTCACCTCTCACCTTTTCTTCGCCCACCCACCACCCCCCACAAAACCTTTCTCTCTCTCTCTCCCTCTCCCACACAAGACCTCCCTCTCCCTCTCTCTCCCACACAACAAAAACCCTTTCACTTCTACACCTTTCACAAATCCCTTCCACAAACAACTCTTCCAGGATCCAGGCACCTCAAACCTGAATCCCTTCACTTCTATCCTTCACCCCAAGACCATCACCATCTTCCCCTTCTGCGCGTCTTGCGATCCCCTCTGTTCACCCTATCACCTTGCCAACAATGGAGGCCTTCAACATCTTGCCCAAGGGCCATGGAGGTAGCCTGAAGACCCTTCTTCTCGGTACCATCACTCTCTGTGGTGCCGTCGCTGGGCTGGTACGAACACTGGCAACACTCAGCGCGGTGGCGTCATGTCTGTCAATGACTTCACCAACGGCGAGCTCGACCTCAATGATTTCATCGCCGGCCAGGTCATGGCTGGCAACCGCAAGGTTCCTGCCGAGTTCGCTGGTGTTGACCTCAACCTCACTCACCACATCGAGCCTGCCAACAACAAGAGTGTCGACAAGGTTGACTGGAACAACCCTCCCATGTGGGCTATTCGTCCTGAGGATCGCGCTGCCTTCCTTGCTGGTGGCCCTTCTGCCCTTTCTCTTCCGAAGCGTCCTAACCATGAGGGTGACATCACTCCCCCCTGCGAGGACAATCAGTCTCACAAGCTTTACTACACTTACTACAAGATCGACTGCCCCGCCAAGCTTCACACTGACGGCAAGCGCATCGCCACCAGCTCGTCTGGCACTTGCGAGAAGTGGAATGAGTTCAACGACCATCTCGAGTGTGCCAGCTTCTGCCAGGCTGAAACCACCTTCGAGTGGGCTGAGGAGAGACCTTTCCCTCACTCTGACTGCCACTACCCCATCGACTGCGGCATCACTGAGAGCGACTCCACCTCCTACAGCTGGGGCATCAGTCTCAAGCCCAAGCTGGCCTGGATCAAGGCGCTCAAGTTCGGCGTCTCCGGCGGCTACCACCAGAGCCAGTCCACGTCCACCGGTCGTAAGTTTGACATCAAGCTGAACGAGGAGAAGAAGTGCGGCTACTTCACCTGGGTCCCCATCAAGAAGACGGTCTGGTAAGTGTTAAAACTCCCCATTGGAGATTCTCCCAGCGGTGTGCTAACATTTCGGTTCAGTGGTGTCTTGTCCGAGTCCAAGCCCGGCCTCAAGACCAAGTGGGTTATGACTGATGACGGCTACCTCGAGGTCGGCTACTGTGATGTTTCCGAGGGCCCTGGCACCGAGGAGGATCCCGAGGCTGTCACCGACGGCAACTACTGCACCAGCATGCCCTGGTACATCCAGACCCCCTCCAAGAAGATGGTCCCCGACGGCACCGTCCTCTTCGTCTACACGGACTGCAACGACCGCTCCCCCCTCCCCATGGAGCAGCAAGACCCGATCTACGCCAAGTCCGGCGTCGCCCTGCACAGCCTGACCGTCCGCGCTCTGCACGACTCCTGGATCAAGAACTTCTGCCACTTCGAGAAGAACATCCCCTGGTTCGACCCCGCGACCGGCAAGACGGACAAGTACAAGACGCTCTACCTGCTCGGCACCGGCTTCTCCGACAACCAGATCGGCGGCGAGGACGGCAAGGGCCTCATCGAGAAGATCACCGCCTGCGCCAAGGGTGATATCAAGGAGGTCGCCTTCGGCTGGATCGACTTCGGCCACCCCGACGACGACAACGAGCTCCGCGGCGCCTACTGGTCCCTCCGCGCCCGCATGCCCAAGACCATGGACGGCGGATGCGTCGGCGACGTCCTCATGGACATTGACGGCACCACTGTCGACCGCTGCGGTGACGGCAGCTAGACGTCTCGCCTTGGATGTCTACTCACGCCTTCCTTTGGGAACGCAATCAAAATTGGTGGTATGGAATGGATGAATCATGGATCATGGAAGCACTCTCCTCGGAGGTCTTTTGGAGTTATGGCAACAATCAGGTAGCTAGACAAACTCTGCGATAGACACGAGAGATACGGAATCAGACTAAAAGTTCTACAAATGTTTTCATCGCGCCAGTGCCTTGTGAAGTGTGATATGCGTTCTCCAACCCCTCTCACCGACCAGCCTTTGTCGCTAACCCTGTCCGTCGTGCTTCTGTCGTTGCGGTCACGTTTCCTGCGTGAAGTAAATCGAAGCCCGAATTTATCCGCGCTCCTAGGACACGATTCCACGAGAAGTCCGCGCCGCCTCCTCACGCCTCTGAGGCGCAGCGCGAATTTCCCTCTGCCCAGCCGGGCCAGTCCGCTCCCACGGAATAGACCAAAACTTAATCTAGACGACGCCCAGGATGAGCCGCAGACACCCAGCTCAAAACAAATCGCATGTATCGGGGCATTTCCGAACAAGAGAACGAACACCTCATCGAGCTGCCTCACCCCAGACGAACCGCGTGTTCGGTTGCCTCGGGTTCGCACCTCAACCCCATCACGAACCCGACCGAAAAGCTTCTCCTCATCCCTTGGTTACTTTCGGCATGGAACCGCCGCCGGCGAAACCGCAAACCAGCACCCGCGTCGGCACACACAAAGAAGCTTGGGGCCCGAAAACAGCGAGCTGGTAGCTTTCTGGCTTGTGATCAGGCACCGAAGCTATGGCTCCCCCTCCCTGCCTGCGCGTAAGGCAGGCACACGGACGGGGTTCGGCGGGCGCTGTTTGCCGATGAAGCAAATCATCTGGAGGCGTAGGACATCAGAGTTCGGGCCAGGGCCAACTTTGGACGTCGCATCTGTGTCTGTGATTGGTGCGTACGGCGTAGAGATGTGATCTACCAGATTGGGAGGTCGTACTCCGCAGGGTGGGTTAACCTCGTCTCATCTCTTTTGCGCAAAGTTAAGATAGATTGCGAGTCCCTGTCGTGGATGCGAAACCGAGATGGGGACTGGATAAATAAGCTACGATCCCACGAGCGAATTATACGATTACCCAAATCAAGTTGCCTTGTCTGTAGCTTCAATTACCAGAAGGACTCAAAGCTGACCAGACCAAACACCATGGCCCTCGACACCCTCCCGGTTCTCGTGGTAATCGGCGGCGGCGGCATCGGCCTCGCAACCGCCCTCCGCCTCGGCCAAGGCCACCACATCCTCCTCGCCTCGCGCTCCGCCTCCACTCTCGCCAGCGCCTCCGAGGCCCTCAAACAGGCCGGCCACAAGTTCACCACGCATCAGGTCGACGTGACCTCCTACGCGTCCGTCCGCGCCGTCGCCAAGGCCGCGGCGTCCCTCGGTGGCGCCATCGCCGCCGTCGTGCTGACCTCCGCCATCTCGCCCTCCATGGGTGATGCAGCCAAGATCTACGAGGTCGACGTGCTCGGCACGGCGAACGTGATCGTTGCCTTTGGCGCGGAGGTCGAGATGCCAAGGGGCAGTAGCTTGGTCTGCGTGGGAAGTATGGCGCAGTACATGGGCCCGCCGATGTCCGACGCGCTGGAGCGGCATCTCGCGCTGGCGCCGCTGGGGGAGCTGTTGAATAATGAGGAGATGTGGGAGATGGGACGGGCGCATGAGGGGGCTGCGTATTGCATCGCGAAGAAGGCGAACGTGTTAAGGGTGGCGGCGGCGGCGGCGAGTAAGGAGTACGCGGGGAGGGGGGTGCGGGTGAATTGTGTGAGCCCCGGGTGTACTGAGACGAAGATGTTGAGGGAGGAGATGGCGAGCGGGAGCGGGGAGGGGATTCGGGCGATGATTGAGGGGTTGCCGGTGCCGAGGGCGGGGACGGCGGAGGAGATGGCGGAGGCGGTTACGTTTGTTGTCGGTTGTGGGTATATCAATGGTGTTGATATCCTCATTGATGGCGGGTGTATGGCGGCGCAGAGATGGGGGTCGTTAGTTGTTGGTGGTGTGAGGGAGACTTAGACTGGATTGATGCTACACGAGACAGATCTTAAGAGACACAAAGGGCTTGTAGAAATGGTCAGGTTTGCTTGGTTTAATGCACGAAGCGGTTGAAGTGTCTGTCAAAGAGAGATTCTTTGGCCTTGCTAGAACTGAGAACAGCCAACTGGCCGTTTCTGTCCACATACGTATAACTGCTAAGACAAAGAAACCCTACTTCTCTGTCTCCAGGCTCACGGTCTTGACCCCTGCATTCGCGTCGTCTGGCTCGCCAGCCAGCTCCTCCTTCACAGCCTCTTTCTGCTGCTTCTTCTCTTCCCACCTGAATCCGAAATGGATCCCGATGAAGATCACCACAGACACGAGTGCAAATGCGAGATACAGCTTTGATCCGATGCGCCAGTTGGGAGCCTCCGAAGCAGGGAACGCGGCAATGGGTATGAAGGCGCTCATGATGTAGGCCAGGACGGTGCCGCTGGCGAACAGGACGGTGCGGACCTCAGGCTCGTGCTGGAGATGTGCTGAGCCCCAAGAGCAGAGGAGCATGGTGGAAACACTATGCAACATGTCAGGTTATGGATATGACTGAAAATAGGGGTGGTCTTGACGTACGCTCCGATGTAGTTCATGTACCAGCCGGCCATGTAAGCGCCTTCGTTCTTTGGCCGGACGATGAGGATCACCTGAGAGGCAATGTTGATGGCCTACACTGCGTCAGCTTTCAAGTCTTCTCATCTCACAAGGAAGGGATGAGTTACGGAGTGAAGTAGCAGGAACGGCAGATGAACGCCAAAGTACCCGCTGAAGCCGCTGAACAGGAGTTCTGAGATGAGCTGCAGACCTTGGCCTGCTATCGGCAGGTAGTTGAGCATAGCCACGGAGCTTCGGATTTGATTAGCTTGGGCTGAAGGGTGAATGGAACAAATCTGAACGCACTATTTGACAGTTCCATCCGAGTTCTTTAGAGACTTGAGCCATAGGTTGAAGTAGCTGGCTGGCGTGAAGTTGCCACCGACAGGCCATGCAACTAAGATGAATGTCAGATCTGCAGTCGAGAACGTGGATCTATTCATGGGAAAGACCATGAGTCGGCACAGTACGTACTCGCAATAGCCCACAGCTGCCAGAATGTGAAGCATCGGAGGAATGACTTGACGGTGATGCCAATCTGCGGCTTACGTCCCACTCGACGGCCTCGCGCGACTGCTATCTCGATATGACGGTCCGTCATGTAGAACTTTGAAAGCGGATTGGGACGTTCGGGCTGTGATCGAGTTAGCCATGGTGGTGAGAAGATCGCATCGGGGAGAACCGACATAGCCAGGAAGGATGAAGAAGGCTGCGAGCGCCACGACGATGGTGCAAGCACCCCGTAATATTAATCAGCCTCTCAATTTAGCAATCATAGCACGGAATAGCTCTCACATTGATGATGAAGGCCCACCGCCAGCCTGACCTCCCGGCAACGCCTTCAAAGTTGGTAGACAGCGCGCCCTGCATCGCACCGGACAGCATGGCGCCCGCGGGCTGGGCGATGTTGTAGAGGCTCATGCGTAGAGCTACTTCGTGGGGCATGTACCACTGGCTGATGAGTGTGAAGTATCCCGGCCATGCGGTGCCTTCAAATAGGCCGATGAGGAATCGGAGGCCATAAACCTGGCATGCGTCAGTGGCCTGCCCGGCTGGGTGATTTGGGAGGCGGCGTTACCTGTTTGGAGCTCGTGACGACCGACAAGCAGCATGTTAGAACGCCCCAAATGAGCTACGTTTCGTTAGTACTTGCCCTTGAGAGAGAGAGAACAGCAATTCAAACCTCGCAAGCTGGAAGCCACTTTGATGGGCCAAAGTGGGAGATGATGATGCATGAAGGGTATAGCATGATCATGTATCCGATGCTGGAGCACATGGTCAGTTCTCAGGGCTCCGATACATGGCCTCGGAGGCAAACTCACTTGAAGAACGTGGTAAAATAATTCAACTCGTTGCCAAACAGGCTGAGATCCTCTTTCATGCCAGACACGTAGGCATTGCTCTAAGTTGCGGGTTAGTTGTCTAGCATCATGGCACATCGGTTTCCGGCTCACAATGTTTGTTTGGTCGATGTACTTGAACATATAGCCCAGGAACCCTATGGTGAGAAAGAACAAGTCGAGGCGCCCTGTTGATGTCAGTCAACCCGTGCGTGGGCCAATGTGCACAAAAGACCTGTCTTACAGACAAAAGCCCGTTCCTCCTTGGGATCGATGTAATCCTTTGGCTCGCTCTCCACGGGCGTAATGCCGCCATCAGACCCTGAAGATTGACCGATGGTCGTCGCATCCCGGGCGCCAGCATCGTTAGCGGCGACTTGGATGTTCAAATTATCTGCAACGCCCATCTTCACTGTTGGTGAATCAGGATGTTTGACGAACTGCAAGACATGCACTTTCCCACGTGGCACAGATGGAAAATGAGAAGGGTGATGATCTTTATCATATACAACATCTCTCGCGGCCGTCTTTGAACTGCTTGCCTGGCGGCGGACGTCGCCCGAAAATCCTCCAAGATGATATCAAAATGCAAGACGAAGACGTGCTTGGCGATAAGTTCCGCGTCGGTGGACCCATTCCTTCGCCCGCCGGCCCGCGGTTTATGTTGGCTCCTGTACGCTACGAACGTGGAAGCTCCCGTGCCGGACTTCCGTTCGTCGGGAACCGTCCGCGGTTGGTTGCTGAACTGGGCTAGACATCGCGGGTTGTACGCCGCGGTTTTTGGCGATGGTCATTGCGACATTGACTGGGGAGAAGATGCAATCCACCCGACATGAACCAGCAGCCCCCACACTACGCGCCAGCAGCTGGAATATTGCGCAACTCCATGACTCTGCGTTTGTCGGGTCTGGTCCGACGGCTTACCCTTTCTTAAAGAGGCTGGCTGGCCGACGTTCATTCCAGAGCTCGTCCACATGTTATGGTGTTTGCATCAACCAGAATCACTACCAGAATCACTTTCAATTATTTCCTCAACTAGCACAGTGCAAAATGATAGTCCATTGGCCGATGGTTTTGAACATTCTATTATTTTGCATCTACAAGCTATCACTTCGTTGACTTGCTGTTCGAACGCCTACTACACGAGGCTTACAGACGACTTAAAAGCTGACTCCGGTTGGTTACTTTTAATGTCCGATCCCTAGAAATTGTGCTTGTGGACATGCTCAATAAATAGGTCCCTTCGGCAGCCACAACAAGCTACATCGACCGCGAAGCAGCTTTGTCGCCATCTGCAACAACAAATGCTCGTGAAGTTGCGGTCCGCTTATAAACGAGTAGAAGATTTTCCTGGCGATTTTTGAATCAAGAGGTCATTCGCGTGGTAAGTTGAAGGTAAATATGTGACAGATTCAGTCATTTGATGTTTCGTTATGAGTGAACAGCAGAAGCATCAGAAGTCTTTGATAATGGAAGGTAGAGTGCCTGGTCGTTTTGACTACACATCGAGGTAAAAGATGACATATTCGCCATCTATGGATCTATATTCTTTTGTTGAGTGCAAGTTCGAAAACCAGCTAGCCTTCTGAAGCTGCTTCGGTTTAGGTTTCATCTTACACTAAGTGGGAGGAAAAGACCTTGAAAGAATTACGAAGAAGTTTCATGCTGCATTGTCTTTGTTCTTTTCTCGCTCATTACAAAACCTGGTCCTCGAACACGCTTTACCGCTGTTGTCCAGTCTCGCCCAAACTCACAATGTGTCCATGGTACCCATTGTCGTCTCAAAGAAATGACTGCACTGCTTAACAAAGTCTCCTGTTGCTAGCCTCCCAAGCAAGTACTATTTGAATTATGTGACGCATCTCAACTCATTATCGTACAATATGCATATGCGACCTGATTTTCCTGTACCGCCGAGCTGTCCAGAACAGGGCGGCAAGAGCCATGAACTCGAGAAGAGGTATGAGAGGGAATCCAACCCACCGCAACTGAGAAAACGATCCGTTCCAAGAATTTCCTATCTTTACTCCAAGATTTGCAGGTGGCTGGCTGCTTTGGGATGGCTGGAGGTACATAAAGTGGTCATGATCACCTATGCAGTCTCCAACTGTAGTTGGCTTGAAGCCTTTGCTGACAAAGCTGTGCACCAGGCTACCCACGTTGAGAGCAGTCTGCTCACTATCGTGCATCCTAATCAGGAAAGAGTCTTTTTCTGGATCCGCAGACTCCAAGTCATTGAGGAGAGATGTAGAGTTCATATCTCGCCCGTGGTCGTCGTATGGATCTTCTGAGTTGATGCCAGGGAATACAAGTCGTTGGCCGTCGAGAGTCAACTTTTCCACGCAGCCGTTTTGCATAGTACATTCTGGAGGCGCCCTCACGTACATAGGATGGCGTCCGCTTGAGGAAGTTGATGAAATGAAGATTCTGCCTATCCTCTCGCGGGCGTCGGCCAGGGCATGTTTGGTCTCGTCGTAATTTGGAGAGCCACCATCACATGACTCGGTTGTAAGTCCTATGAGATGCCCGTCCTCAACCATTCTTCTTACTAGTGACTCCCAGTAGCCGGAATGGTTTTCTTCTGTGAGCCATGACGAGGTATCAAGAAAGAACGTTGCAGTTGCATTGAACTGGGCTAACTCATGCAAGATGTAGTCTGTGTAGAAAGACGGCCCATCATCGAATGTGAAAGCAACAGTTCCTGGGATCTAGGAAGAGGTCAGAGTGAAATCCACGCCTGGAACAACTGTTCAACTGACTCTGCATTTTCGAATGACCTGCCCGTGTTTTGACACAAATGGGCGCTGTGTATTTCGCTTCGTTATGGGCATTTTAGTTTCTGTGACGGCGTAGCAAACAATAGCTTCCAATTCGGATCCGAAATGTTTTCAGACAGACAAGGATGGTACAGTTAATGTACTGAAGGATGGAACAGATCCAACATACACGTGTAAACTCTAACAGTTTTAAACGAGAAAGCAGTGCGGTACAATAGTCTCCGCGGGAGTACGAGCAATTCGGCATCCCATCGCTTAAAACAAGATTCTTGCTTGGCAGTTCGTCCGGAAGTTTAATAGATAGCGCGTCTATCACGCTGTTTGTCAAGAGTCTCATTGGCTCAAATCAATCAAGCTTACTGGATCCCGTCCCGGGGTGTCGATGTAACCCCCTCACTTCGGTGGCTGGACCTGGTCTTATTGAAGTCCAGAACTTGCCATGTTCAGCTGGAGTCGTCACCGATAATTGCTTGGCTGTAACGAAAACGAGAATCCATGAGGGTTGTGTTTACAACAGATTTACAAATCATGTGTTCATGATTATCGCGATAACAGAGATGTGATAAATGCAAGTGCTCCTTTATTTAGCACAGGCGTGCGCGTTAACCCAGCCATTCACATGGCAGCAACGTGCTTCTTACAGCGGTGGCAAGGGACACGATTCAGTTGCGGCAGGGTTCATTGCAGAATACGGAAACTTTCTGTGGCGAATATTGCTGGCGTGATCGGCTCAGAGAATAAAAAAAAAACGCGGGAGGGGCTGACGAGGATGGTGATAGTAGCAGCTGTAACCGCCGCAACCCTAACAAGGATGGGTCCGGCAACGATGCACGGGATAAATCTACTACATTCATTCTGACTACCGAGGGTGACTCCTGAAACAATGGTACAAGCCTGGTTCTCATATCACTGTAGACTTTTACGAGGTCTAAATCATATTGGATGAACCAAGCTGTCTGTCGTCTTCCAGTTCTAAGCTCCCTCTATCTAAATATCATCTTGTCAACCAACTTTGGCTTCTGAGTGTAAACAGTCCAAACACCGATGCCCAGCTCACAAAGAAGAAATTCGCAACCGTAGAAAAGTAAAAGTACTGCATCTTCTTCCTCAACCGCGGATATGAACTCTCTGACTGATCCGATGTCGGTTGTTGAAGTCCACTTTGAGGTATCGAGTCATCTTCGTTTCTGCTGAGTGCATCGGCCAATAAGAGAGGGCTAGACCAAGTCGCAAAGACGACGAGACAACAGACATTCATGGTCGTGACCCACGGAGAGCGGAAGGCCCCCCACACCCAAGAAAATGCCGCTTCCACGCAAGACAGGGTCGCGCAAGTTGCGCAGATGATCGTCAGCATCGGTGCAAAGTCCGGTTGTCGTGCATTTGCCACCCGCTTGCCGCGTTGCTTCTCCAAGTCGAGCGATGCGCCGGACTGACTCAGAGAAAGGAGGCCCAGCCGATTCAGAACCAGCCTCTTGGCGTCGGTGAAGGCGAGTTTGACAAGGCCAAGGATCCAGTAGGTGTAGTTGCTTCTTTCCCACCGGACGTACATCAGAAATGCCTTGCGCAAGGTCTCGGGCGCGACTGTGTAGACAACCGCATTGCTCTGATACCTGAGTCGCCAGCCGTCACTCAAAAGATTCATCGTGAGCTGTACATCCTCTCCGTGCCGCAAAGGCTTGCCGAGGAATTTAGCATCCACCAGATCTTGAGCATGCGGCTGAGAAGCTTCTCTTCGAACAGCGGAAATGGCACCTGGTAGAATGGTGACAAAACCGTATTTTGACTGTGCCGCCCGCGGGATGTTGCCGTTCTGCTCAAAAAGACAGTCCAGCGTCCGTGGAATGAAGCTCTTCCAGCCTTCAGAGTGAATGTTGAAGACGGAGAGATGGCCTGCGACTCCTCCAATATCGCTGTCGAGTACAAGAGGGCTGACCAGATTTCGAAGTGCTTGCTTCTCGAGGATGGTGTCAGAGTCGAGAGTCACGATGACTTCGTTAGTCGCAGCAGTGAAGGCTGTGGTCATAGCCTGTCGCTTCCCACGGTTGATCTCATGCTGTATGGCGGTGCATCTCAGCAGTGGCTCCGAACGAAGAGCTTCTTGCGCGGCGTGTTGAATGTGAGACCAAGTATCGTCTGATGAGCCGTCATCGACAACGATGATGTGAATCTTTTCCTTCGGGTAGTCCGAAGAAACAACAGAGGAGATCGAGTTTCTGACGAACTCAGACTCGTTGTATGCCGGAATGATGACATTGATCATAGGGAGACGGTGGTTATCTTTGATGCCCGGTATCGGCTCGTACTCAGTCCACCGGGTGATGATGAGAAGGAAGTTGAACACGATTATGCATGAGCTGAATTGAAAGAAGGCCTCATAAAAGCCGAATGAAGTTCTTGTTTGACTAGCAATGTACTGGAAAGTCAAGAAGGTGAGGACTGTCCCGAGAGCCACGAGACGACCGACGGCTGTCCGAAAGCTGTGGCCTGACATCGTGATCTTGGGTTTCTGGTAGAGGAGTCGCTTGCTTCGTGATCATCCCAAGTACTGCAACACCATCTTTATCTCCATTGGCTCCCCCTTCCCTTGCCTCTCCTATCACGCAGCGCACAGCAGAAGGCTGTTAGAGTTCCAGACCCAGCCATTCGTGTATGCATCTGGAATTGATATTCTCGTGATGTGCCTCGGGTAATACCCAAACGAAACGCCACATCATGCGCTGGCGACTTACACCCCCAGAGCGGATGGAACGACATGAATCGCGACACTCTTCACCGCTGTTCTTCTTTCCTAAACTGGCGACCGGTCTGGCTAGGGTCTTGCGTTGTTTTCTCTTGGAATTTAGGGGACCTCGATATTCAAATGCGGGCAGGCCCGAATGTAACCTGCACACGTTAACTCTAAACTGGGGAACCCTGTCAGATACGCGATCTGCTGCCCGCCTCCTCTTTGCTCACATTTTCCGACCGGGCCTATTAAGAACGAGGGGTCTCGCGAGCCGACAGAATAGTTCCGAGGGGGCAGAGTGGTTGTCAGTCAGTTTCTTTCTCCCAACTTCAGTGAATCCAAAATGCACCCAGCCCTTTCCGGCGTGATCACCGGGCTCGTCCTGCTCTCGGCAGGAGCAGAGGGGCACACCCTCATGCAACATCCTGTTCCGTTTCCAAGCCAGCTTCAAGACAATGGTCCTGTTGCTAAGGACGGGTCTGACTGGCCATGCAAAGGAGAGGTCGACTATGATGGCTTTGGCGTTTCCAACATTTGGAAGCGAGGATCAACTGAGTATTTACAGTACGTCAATGAAGGGGACTGTCCAGAGCTTGAGAATATTCGACTAACCAGCGAATCAACAAATTAGGGCCATGGGAGGCGCGTCACACGGAGGTGGCTCGTGCCAAATATCCGTCACAAGAGACCTCAAGCCGACGAGGAAAAGCGAGTGGAGGGTTATTCACTCTATCCACGGGGGCTGTCCTATTCGCAACTTGACGGACGTCAACTACGGAGACTCTCCCACCGTCGTTCTTCCCAGCGTCTACAACTTCACGGTTCCAAACTGGCTACCAGTCGGTCCTGCCGTGATGGCATGGACATGGTACGGCAGATGGAGCGTCCCGGAGATGTTCATGAATTGCGCGCCGATCGTCGTTCTCGGGCACGATCAGGATGCAGACGTGCCGGAGGAGGATTTAGCGGCCAAGTTTGAACAGGCACCTCTCATCTTCGAGGCAAACAACGGAAACGGCTGCTTGACGCAAAACAAGGGCAGTTGCGTTAAGTTTCCGGAGCCGGGAGACTCGCTCGTTGTTAACGAGGAGTGCTCCTTGGATGAGTCTACTATGTTCACGGGAGAATGTGGCCCGGGTATCACTCTGGCTAACATGCGTACCTGGCCGAGGTGGCCGTCTCCTTTGGAGATATTGCTTGGCTCCCTGTTCGTCGTTGCGGCGGTGGCCACCGTTCGTTTTGTGAGGCCGTGGATCAGCCAAAAGCCCGCTGTCTGGAGTAAATTAGGGGGAAGATTTCGACGTCACAGACATGGCTACGACAAGTGTACACAAGTTTAGTTACGGTCTTTCTTTCATAATGCCATCTCTTGAACAACGCATTTGCTTCGATTCGTCTGTCAAAGAAAGTTGAAAGCACAAAATAAACATTCCAGTCAACAACACCACAAACGGATGAAATGACGTGAATCAATATCAAGTTGATTCGCGCAAACGTTCGAATCCTCTTCAAGGCATGTTGAAGATGAAGACGAAACTAAAGGTTTGCTTTCACATCCCCCTCGACGACAGGCTTGTCCTCTCTGAACCAGAGCCTCTCCATCTCAGAGCCCGAAGGCGGCGGCACAATGCCGTTGATTTTCCACAAGTCTCTGTCCGACTCCTGAATGAAATACTCCCAATCCATGCCCTTTCCCCCAAGTCTCGGGTTCAAAATCGAGTCCACTTTCTTGAGGAAGCGCTGCTGGTTGAGCTCATTCTCAAAGCGCCTCGCGACGTGGTAGATTGAGATTGTGGTGAACTTGGAGCGTCGGGCACCTCCTAGGTACAGGTCGTGAGCGGGCATTTCGAAGAATTGCACGTTCACATAAAATGCGGGGAGGCCGATTCTGGTGTATATTTTGGTGATCTCTTGAGCCAGCGCCTCCTTTTCATCAGGAGAGAAGGCGTCTTTGCTGTGTGAGAAGACCCAGAGAGGCATTTTGAGAGCTTGCAATATGTGATTATGCTGGCTGTTTGGTTGTTCGCTGACGGACGGTTCTTCTCACTTTCTAGTTGGAAGTGCTCGTGTACTTATAGTTCGTCACAGTGTCGACGCCGATGGACTATTCTGCCTGAGGAAGACTAAGTGTGTTGAGGGGGCCAAAGCTGCGATGTGAAAACGCGATCACTAATCGTGATCGTGTTCGAGTGGAATCCCACTCCACGGTCACACGGCTGATGTGGGATCGGCCTGCATTGCGTTTTGAATACTAATCAATTCAGTCCATCAAAAGAGAGATCTACACGAAGTTGAATAATCGCCCCGCGCCGCTCCTCTTTGACAAGTCCGGGGCGCAAATGGATTCTCAAGTTTTGGTCCTTGGGCAACCAAGAAGCCGAGGCCTTGGTTGACGGATACAATCACCAGGTTGGCTATGCCTCAAGATTACTCGTCTCTGTCATGCGCACTTCCGAGCATCGGGCCTCTCTCTCATCCGTGCTGCCCTCTGCTTGGCGAGGACATGAGCTTTGAGATGCTTCGTAACGTTCGTTCGGGAAAACCGCCGTTGAGACAGTGGTTGTTTATGTTTTCGATGAAGTATGGTGAATTTGACTTCAGTATCTTTATGTCGGGGGAACGGAATTCGTGGAAGTGGTTTTGGAGGGAGAGCTTGACAAGGCGCCTCGCACACTCTTCACAAACCGTCAGTCGAAAAGTGTGAGCCCAGGCAGCAACGTGCTCAGGAAACTACAAACGAAAAGTTAGTTGTAAAAGGAGAAAAGCAAAGGACGCTCGCTTGGAAATGCCAAGTCAAGCAGATGACGCTCCTCGTCCGTCTCAGTCCCATCCCTCTCCCGATTCATCTGTTGCACCATGAGGAAAAATGCCGGGTGTCCCTTCCACGGTCTAGTGAGGTCCCAGGCCATCCCCACCAAAGAGTCTATCTTCCATGGCCTGTCAAAAAACAACGACCCATGCCAAAAGTACATGTCGATCTCGTCAAAATTCTTAGATGCATCGTCCGGGTTCTGTTTTCGGAGAACAGGCGTCACTTTGATCATCTGGAACTCTTCCCGCTGGAACTCGTTGTCTATTCGACGTCGTTGAGATGGGTTTGCTGGTTGGAGGATGAAGCCGTCCATGGTCTGTTTCTCATTTTTGATTGCGGCGAACCCCTCGAAGCCGTACATGACGCGACAAGTGTATCCGGGCACCCTGGCGGGGCGCAATTGGCCATCTTTCAAATCTCCTCCCGGGTGACGGCCTAGAATATTTGAAAGGGTAGGCTTGAAGCAGAGAGGTCCGTAGATGACAATTGGTTCCGGGGGTTCCGGGGATTCCGGAGGTTTCGCGTGCGATGACAAGAAAATGGGCAGGCAGCGCATTTCGCCCGCTTGCGGTGTCGAGCTTCGTTTTTGTTGTCGTTGTTGTTCTACTTTGCGACGTCAGACCTAGGCTGGCTCACAGGGGCATGCGTCATGTAGAGCAGCACCTACATGTCGAATCGTGAAGGCCTTTCGGCAACTTTGGCGACGAACGTACTCATGGAGCGAGTGACGTGAGACTTTCCTGGTTTGTGTCGTTGGAATTAAGGTCGCGTACAGCCTTGAATATTTCAATAAGGCATTGCCAGCTCCAGTCTATCAAGGGACACGCCTGGCGCCTCTGTCGTCAGACCCACAAAGATGCTTCAATATTTCCCAGCAAATATTGCCTTTCAATGGGGAGCAATAGAGCAGCACCTCATCTTTTAGGAATAATACGAGTCTTGAGTATCGGGCGGAGACTCCGAGGAATTTTTCTTGCCTTCCTCAATCCAGCACTCGAAGAAGAGCGGTCCAGCTTCAACGGACCGAAGTGGCGTGGTGGCAGCCCCACCAATGTTGGCGCCCGGCACTGGGTTTGTCTTGGACGCTGGTTGAAGAGACGGCTCAGAGGGAATCCAGGGTTGGGGATGCTAGAAGAGTGTTAGCTGCCGGGTTTCCCGAATGCGGACAGTCTGCAACATACACCTATGGGCGCGGGTGCTTCATCTCGTAATTCGACGGCCAGTGTGAAAGTACATCCCTCGGGCAAAGGATCCTTTATCTCTCCCGCATACGAAATGCGTCTCAAAGCGCCTCTGTACGCCTCATTCACGTCCACCCAGTTCACGGATCCATCGTCGTCCTCCTCTTCCCGTCGCTGGAATCTCGGGCCTGCGCCCAGCTTCTCCTTGCCCTTGCCGGTAGCCCAGACAGGGAAGTTTGTAACGTCAAACACCCATCGTTCAACTACGGCCATGGAGTCTGGCGCATGAATAACGATGCAGACTTTGGTGACGGCGCCGAGCGCAAGTTGGTCCTGGATGGCGGCCAGGGCCGAGTTGATCCACTCGCAAAGAGCTGGATGCCGGGATTGTGGGACAGGTAGGTTGTGCGCTTTGGTCATAAGAAACGTCCTTTGCGGGTATAGCCGGCGGTAGTAGAGGATCGTGTGGATGGTGATGGTCAAGAATGCGGTGAACGAAGTGAGTAGGGTGTTTGCCTGCGGGCGCGGGATGGGGACCGGGGCCCCGGTGGCTGAGTCTTGAGGCCTAGAGCTGGACGACATATTGCCTGAGCGAAGGTCGACCGAGAAATGGAAAATCGCATCCGAATGTCGTATTTGTCGTCTTAGCCACGATAGAACAATAGTCTCGACTACGGTGGGGCTGAACAGGAGATGCGATCGCGAAGCTTGGTGCCTGCTGACGTCGAGACCAGGGAAGCGCGACGGGGACGTGATGCGAATCCGACGCCTTTTCACGTGCAGGTCTGCCACCTCTTTTAATGCATACTTACATATCCGAGCCGACCGTCGAATTAGGTAGGGTAGACAAACAATCGAGTTCTCATGACATGTGTACGGATATTGAGTTACAGCGACAAGAACTTTCCCTGAGATTTTCTTCTGATCTTCTCATTTGCACTGTATTGTGCAAACTGTGATAAGATAGCTATGCCTCAAAAGAGTTCTTCAATATGCTCTAAATGAGGTGGATGCCGATAGGATGTAGGATGAGGGGTTACTCCACATATAGGGCTGAAGGCACCAGTCTGTGACGCCACCTGCCATCACCCGCATCCAGAGCTAAGCTCCCCCATCTCTGCAGGGTCGACACCAAAGTCCCGTCATCCAGGTACCCAATGACACCGAGAGGCCTCTTGAAGCCCAAACCCGCTCAGCCTCAATCACAGTGTACATAACCTCAACGGGCTCCCGTTCGAACCGCAACAAATCTTTTCTCTCAACAACTACAAATCGAGAGTCTCAATCACACAAGCACGCACGATGACGAACCCCCTCACACCGCAGTCGCTGCTGCAGTTGATGGCAGACGCCCTGCCAACGCACCCCCAAAATGACACAACCTCGGACTTGAGCAGCAGCTACGAGCTGCCCTCCCTTCTCGCCCACGCTTGCATGGCCGCCCTCAAGTTCCGCCTGCTCGGCTTTGACGAGGAGAAGAGGATAGGTATGTGTCCTGCCACCGTCCCTGTCTGCTCAAAGCTAATCCCTGTCGCAGAGGAGGAGATTCAGTCCCTTGCGCCCCGACTACCTCCCTCATGGAATGCCGGCTTCGGCGCCATCCGCTTCGTGTACGCGCACAAGCAGTCTTCAATGACATCCATCATCCGCATCAGCCGCGTCGGCGGCAAAGTCGAGATCAGCGGGATGGCGCAGGGCCACGACGTCATACACAGATTCGAGGTCACGACAAAGGATGTGGTCAACTCGTCGAAGCTTCCCCTGCGCATCACGCTGAACGAAGACGGGTCTGAGGATAGAAGCGACCTGGTGCAGAAGTTCAGAGATGCGTTCGTCTCTGAAGCAGCGATTGCCGACTTCATCGAGCAGTTCAAGACGAAGATTGTGCAGAAGCTCATCCCAAAGATGCAAGTGGAGGGGTATGAGGAGTCGCCCGACGACCGCGACGCAGCCGAGAATGTACAGCGCGAAGGCCGCGCGCAGTCTGGTCGGGAACCGGGAAGACCATTCCCTGGAGAGAGGCCGCAGCCAGGCCACCCGTTCCCCATTCACGATCCCCTGGCTGAGCCCCCTAGACGGCCCATCCCGGCGGGTGACTTCCCGCCGCCTGGGTTCGAAGATGAGCATGAGATCAACACACCTCTGCGACCTTTGGGTGTTCCTGGTCGATCACCCTACAATATTGGGCACGACGACCTGAACCCGCCCGGTCTTGGGCCACATGACCCCCTGAGACCATCTTTCATCGGCAGAGGTCTCCCTCGTCCAGGAGGCGGTGGCGGCATGCACCCGACCTTCGATGATCCTCTGTTCAGAGGTCAGGGTGGTCAGGGGGCCGGCTTCGACCCGCAAGCGCCGCCGGGAGCTAGGTGGGATCCTATCGGCCCCGGTGGTCTGCCCAGACAGGGTGGGCGAGGACGAGGCCCCTTTGGAGGCGGAGGCGGCTTCGGAGGAGGTTTCGGCGGAGGATTTGGCGGAGACATCATTTGATCTCCATCCTCGCGAAGTCAAGATTGTCCAAGTATTGTAATAGTTACGTATTAATGAGAAATGACAAGAATGGAATCCCCAAGGAAATGAATGCATCACCCCTTCAGAAATGAAATAGTCCGCCATGTGAATGTCTACAAATCAAGTCTACTCTAGTCATCTATCTACTGCGCCTCTCTACTCAGAAATCCCCAACGAAGACTCCGGCGCCCCAAGATATATCCACCTCAGCTTCTTTGCCTCTATCCCTTGAACACTAATCACCTTCTCGACGCCTGGCACAACATCAAACCCATTGTCGCTCAGCTTCATCCCCCTCTCCTCTTGAATGATGAAGCCCTTCACAGGCTTCTCCGCCGAGATAACCAACCTCCCCTCCCCCGCAACAACCTTCACCTTTCTATCAGAAAACTCCAGGTACTTCAATGGCTGCGGCCACGCAAAGTCCTCCGCAACAACAGCCCCGTCAACCACCAACGTCGCGTAAATCACAAACGGCACATCATTCTCCGGGTCGAACGGCACCCTCTCGTCCCCGAACTCCTCCTTCAAAGCCGCTATCTTCGTCTTCCCCAACACCTCAGTCGTCGCGTTCGCAGCAATCGTAACCGCCCTCTCAACCCGCTCCCTAACTTCCTCGCCGGTCTCAATCGACACAAACCTAACCTCAACAATCCCCTCAACGTCCACCGTCTTCCCACTCGCAACCCACACCTCAAACTCCGTCCCCCGCGCCCCCAATGTCGGGTCCGCATGGCACTTCGTCCACTCGTCCACCCTCCTCCCCACACACACATCCAGCCCCCTCAGCGCCCGCCCGATCGCGTAGAACGCCGGCTTCGGCACGAGCCAGTAGTCCACCACCGCCCAGGAGACGGTCGGCCAGCAGTCGTTGAGCTGCCACACCAGCACGCCGCCGCAGCCGCGCTGCCCGGGCCGGCCCCAGTCGCGCCGCCACGCCTTGTACGCGAAGGACATGGTCTCCGCCTGCATCAGCTGCGTGAGGTACGTGAACCACGCGAGGTCGTACTTGACGGAGAAGTTCTCGGCGATGTACGTCATCATCCGCCGCTCGTGGTCGTACGCCTTGTTGCGGAAGTCCATCGCCATGCTGCCCGGCCGCCGCTGGCTGGCGGAGGTGATCATCGCGGTGGTGGTGGAGAGGTGCGGGTAGCCTTCCTGGCCAAACTCGCTGATGAAGCGCCCCGTCATCTGGGCGGCGTCCTGGTACTTGTTCATGGTTCCGTGCCAAACTGGTTCAGGTCAGAAAGATAGCTCTGCATAACCGGTCTGGTCGAGACTTACTATTCCACTGGTGGATATCACCAACGCTCGGGTCCGCGGTCGGCTTCCCGTCGCCCCACGGACTACTCGGATGATACACCGTCCATGGGCTCTCCTCCCGCACCACCCTCGGCAGCAGCTCCTCATAGATATACCGCGCCGGGAAGCTCGACTTCAGCCACGACTGCGGATCTTTGTCCTCCTCGAACTTGTACTCCAGCTGGTACCGCTCCTGCACCTGGTAATCCTCATTATTCCCCGCCCAGATGACAATCGACGGGTGCCCCCGCATCCGCCTCAGATTCTCCCGCGCCTCCGCCTTGACGGACGCCAGGAAGGACGGGTACGTCGGGTAGCTCCCGCACGCGAAGCAGAAGTCGTGCCAGACCAGCACGCCCAGCTCGTCGCAGGCCTCGAGGAAGGCGGACGCCTCGTACACGCCGCCGCCCCAGATGCGCAGCATGACCTGGTTCGAGGCGACGAGCAAGCTCGCCCAGGCGCGGTAGCGATCCGCTGAAATGGTCGAGAGGAAGCTGTCGCCGGGGATCCAGCAGGAGCCGCCGGCGAAGACGTCCGTGTTGTTTATGCGGAAGTAGAAGGACTTGCCGCGGGAGTCGGGCTGCTGGACCAGCTCGACGCGGCGGAAGCCCGTTTTCTGCGTGTGCGTCGCGAGGATAGTGCTGCCGTCGGCGTGGATGAGGGTCGAGGTGATTGTGTAGAGGGGCTGTGGGCCGTGGGTGAAGGGGTACCAGAGCTGGGGGCTCTCGAGGCGGAACTCCGTCTCCGCGGCGCCGGTATCATCAGGCACGAGGTCTTTCTGGAGCACGACTTTGTCGTCGAGGGCGAATGTTACGGAGAGCTTCGTCGCGCCGCCGGAGGAGCCTTGCGTGCTGGCGATGATTCGCCCCGAGACGGAGCCGAGGTCCGGGCTGACTTCGCTCTTGACCCAGACGTCGTTGATGCGGGCGGCATACTGCTCCAGGTACACGGGCTTCCACACGCCAGCCGTGACGAGGATGGGGCCCCAGTCCCAGCCCCAGTGGTACTGCGCCTTGCGGACGGGGATGCGGCCCTGTTCCGTCTGGCGCGCGATGAAGCGGTGCTCGTGCGAGTGCTGCTCGGCGAGTTGCCTGCCTTTGAGAAGAGCAGAGGCGAAAACGATTTCGAGTGTGTTGGTGCCACTGGGGTTGAGGTGCTGCGAGACGTTCACACGGTGGCTGAGAAACATGTTGTCAGACGTGAGGATCTCTTTGCCGTTGAGGGTCACGGTGGCAAAGGTGTCGAGGCCCTCGAAGACGAGATCCGTGACAACATTGGAGGAGGATGATGAGGGTGGGGTTGGGAATGTGGTGCGGTAGACCCAGTCCTTTTCGGCGACCCATTGGACTGCGAGCTCGTTCATGTCCAGGAAGGGGTCTGAGACTCTGCAATGTTGTGTTAGAATGGGGGTTTCTGAGGGGCAACGAGTTTGGACTTACTGCTTGTTGGCGAGGAGGTCGACGTGGACTTCGCTGGGCACCTTGGCCACCGGGAGCCACGAAGTTTCTGAGGAATCATCTTTTTGCTTAAAGGACCAGCCAGTGCTGAGATCATGCCGGAGGACCGTCATCTTGAAGGTGAGAGTGATAAGCGGTTGAGGAGATGTTGTCTCAACTCTTGATGCCCAGACGAACCAAGACGGATGCGTGAGAGCTCTCGGTAGCTCTTCGCCTAAGATTTATAAAGAAATGAACAAATACAAGTCACGATGCCTCCGTTCAATGTCCAAGGTCACCGGGCCAAGACCGAGACTCGGGCGCACCCCACATTTTGAGGAGTCGCGACGGCCGGTTGGGTCGGGAGTCGTACGGCTCGGGGTAAGACTGTCCGCAATGTCACCACGATGTCGAATCAGCGACGGCAGAATCCAGAAATCTGCCAAGTAGGGTAGTTGACGGACGGAAGTTTGAAGCTCCTTACCGCTGAAGGCTTCTACCCATCCACTTGCACGGCAATTTAAACTCCCGACCCACTGATGATCGATTTGGTGCCGGAGGCTTATTATGCCGGGTCGTGTAAGTCGACGATGGCTTGTCTGCCATTGTTCTTGTTCTAAATGCATTTTTAAATTGCAAGAAAACGAGAGAATCCGTCTTGTATTTTTTTTTTTTTTTTTTTTAAGAGGCTTCTGTGTTGTTTCCTGTTGTCGCGCCGCTCTAGAAGTTTCTCGCCTCCTTGCCACCGATATGCTTCTCCACCCACTCAAAGACAGTCTGGTGCCAGATCATCGAGTTCTCGGGGTTGAGAACCCAATGACACTCGTCGCTGAATGTCAAAAAACGACTCTTTACACCCTGAGCCTGCAAGGTGTTGAACGCTGCCAGGCCCTCGGTGATGGGACATCGGTAGTCCTTCTCGCTGTGGATGATCAACGTCGGGGGCGCATGCTTCCAATTCCGCAACAGCTCCGGACGCGCCGGGTTCCACTTCTCCATCTCCTCGCCGTTGCTCCATAAGAACGGCGCACCCCCGAATTCCGGCCCGCCGCCGGTGGCGTCACTCTGCAGCATGAACACCGGCAGGTTGAAGATGCCGTCATGCCAAATTGCGCACGCAAACTTCTTGATCATGTCTTGTCCGAACATCCAGGACACCATGTAACCGCCGTATGATGCTCCCGCGACGATAGCGCGGCTGTGGTCGAGGTACGGCAGCGGCTTGAGGTACTCCATCAAGTTGACGAGATCTTGATAGGGTGCACCACCCCATTGGCGATAGATTCGTGCTGTAAAGTCAACGCCGTAGCCTGTACTGCCGGCGATGTTGGGTGCGACGAGAACGTAACCCTGCTGTGCCCAGAGAGCCATGTTCCACTGTGGTGTCGTTAGTTTCGTAACCGCGGTAGGGCTGTTAGTCACGTACCCTTGTTGACCAAGAGTCTAGCCAAGAAGAAACCGGTCCCCCATGGGGTAAGAGGATCCAGGGGTACTTCTTCGTCTCGTCAAAGTTGGACGGCTTAATGATAAAGGAATGCACGACAGCATCATTGACACCCTCGTACCAGAATTCAGAAACCATGCCATGCGACAACCCATACTTGGCGCCATGCTTGGTTGCCGACGAGATGACTCTTGCTTGGGTGGTCATCGAGACGTCAACAATTTGCCACAGACTGCTGTCAACTATGTTGTTGCTGGTGACAAGAAGCCTCTCGTAGTTACCCTCTTGTAGGGGATAGAAGGCGGTCACGACACCACTTTCCACGAGTGACGTAGCTTCGGCGTCGTGGCGAAGCTCGAGATGTGACAGTTTCACTCGCCCGCAGTCCTCAGTCGTGATCAGCAGAGAATCAGAATCGCCCGCGAACTCAAAAGCTTTTGGGGGCAGGCGAGGCCTCTTTCCAAAGATCATTCTGTGCACATCGTATGCGCCGAAAGAGCTTGTATGGCCCATGTACAGCCTCACATCTGACGGGCTATCATAGGACGAGTGCAAAAAGGCAATCTTGGAGCCGTCAGGCGAGAATCTAACGTTGGCATAGAAGGCCTTGGTCTCGGAGATGCCCATGACAATGGCTCTCGGGCGGACAGTGGGCGCCGCGGTGAATGAGGTAAGGGGAACATAGTAGACATGGGAGATGCCAGAGTACTCTGGTGACGAAGGCGCGGTGTCCTCAGCGATGAAGGTGATGCCCTTCTCGCTGATGTCGAAGCTGTCTCCCGGGTCGGCGACATCGTACATGCCGTAGGGCGCTTCGAGAGTGGTGCCTCTGATGGCGTTTTGCAACTCTCCGGCAACTCCCCACTTACCGTGTGCATTGATGAGAGTCGAGTACCAGAGAGCGTACTTTTGCGCCTTGTACAGCTCGTTCCACTGACATACGTGTTAGTCACAGCAAGACACGTCTTGGCAAGGCCGAGTCAACCTACAACTCTGACATGGTAATCGTCAAAGATGCGACCGGTCGACTTCTTCTCGTCTGTCTTGTCATTGAACAGACCTCCGTCGGGGCCGACCAATCCGGCAACGACGAAGGCGACGCTCCCATCTGCGAGGGCCTTCACTTTGAGAGCACTGATGGGCGCATCATACTCGGCAGCAACGTAGTGGTCCTTGGCAGGGTCGGCGCCATCAGCAATCCATATCTGAGTGGTCCCCTTATCACCCGACTTCAAGTAGATGATGTCGGTGCGAGTCCCTGGGATCCATTGGGCATCATGGACCTTGTCGTCGTCGGCGAGCTGCTCCGAAGCCCCACTCTCGACGGCCATGAGCCGGACCTCCTTGAGGGTCTTGTTGTCGTCGAAGCTGTGGGCCGACTGGGTATAGAGAATCAAGGAGCCGTCTGGACTGGGAACGGCAGGGCCGCGGCGGGGAGCACTCAGCAGCACCTCGGGGGTGAATTGCTTGGCCACGCGCATTTTGAGCTGGGGTTGAGGGTGATGCCGGGTGGTGAGAATATGAGAAGTGAATGAGCGCGTGACGGCGATGCAACGCAAGGGAACAAGCACTTGCTGCTGCTGTGTAATGCGAATGACGGACGCGGGCAGGACCAGAAACAGCAAGAAGAATATTCACACGAGAAGCAAAAGTTGAAGTAGAAGTCGTCTTGGCTTTGAATTGGCGCGATGTTCTGCTCTGTCAGACGTACGAATGTTGCTGACGCACTCTGCTTCGTGGGACGCGACAGCACTCAGAGTTGGCTTGGGTTCCTGAGGTTGCTGCTGCCTTTGCGGCCTCTGAGCTTCCTTCCACCTTCCCCGTTGGGATGGGGACTTGTGAGGCAGCAGCCATTGGGAGAAAGGGCAGGTACGCAGTCAGGTACGTGCCTCCCTTACCTTCCTTTGCTATCGCACAGGCGCCGGGCAAGAACTTTGCCGTGTGCCGTTGGAGAGCTCTGGATTGGATCCAATTGGGTTCATTCGGCTGAAGTGTGGTGTTAATTGTTAGTGCATCCATCAACCACTGATCAGGCGTACTTCTCCAGCGAAGGATTGGGTCATGTTCAGAAAGTTACGGTGTGTTTCCAGTTGTCTCTTTTTTCCGACCTGTCAACTCCGTCAATGTGCGTCTTATTAATGGTATTTAATGCTTTCAACCTTTTTTTACGAATAAACCCTGCCAAGCCCTGCGGGTTGGAAACATTTTGCTGCATTTTTGGCACCTACCGCACGCCACGCGGCCCCCTGGTTGGGTCTGTCTGGTAGGGTAGGTACCCAAGGAATGGCACCGAGGACTGAGGTGGTGGGTTGTCACAGGCATTCGTCCTGAGCTGTCTCAAGCCCGGAAGAGAACCGGACGGGCAACGGCATGCACGCCGAATGGCAGGGCCCACCCTCAGTTAAGCAGAATTGCCCGTTTTGTCCTTTTAAGCACTTGTCCGAAGGGAATCATGCGATATCACGAGTATGACCCCCACTGATGGGCACGAAACTCCAGTCTCCAGGTCCCGACTGACTCCCATCGTCTCCACGCTCTTTTGTCGACAACCCCAGAAACCCAGTTTTTATAGTGTACTCCTACACTACCTGCCCAGGAGGACGGGTGTACTGCCGTAGTACTTTTGCTGCTGCATTGCGCTACACAGCCCATCGGCCGTCGCTCCGACTCAGGCCCTTCAGGAATGCGCTCCGATGCCGTGACTGACAGAAAGGCGCCCAAGTGGCTGCTGCTGCTTGTGCTGTTTCCCTCCACCGGGGCCATTATCACACCGGAACTTCGGGCTAACATGGCCCAAAGTCTCGCAAAGTCTCTTTAATAATACCTTGGTAGCAAAAGGTAATAATAATACCTCGACTCGAGACCACCAGACCAGCACAAGACACAGAGACACAGACCTGTCCCGCCCGCAATCCCACGCTGTCACCCATTCCTTCGGGGTCCTCGTACCGATTATCTCCGACTTCGGTCCCCAGTAAGCTGAAATTTTCGACCGTCGATTCGTCAAACACCCGACCAGGGGATCCGAAATGCCCACTCTGCTTCACTAAACTCCTACCCGTCATTTGCTGAATGCTGCTTTTTCCGGGGTCTCAAGACACAAAAAAATAAATCGGGCGCCTCCCGGTCAAGCTCCGTTTTAGCACCAGGACCTAGGACCTAGGACCCAACCTGAGCAGCACCAAAGCAGAGTAGCAGCAGCGCCAGTCACGAAACCGATCCCCCCGTTCGTTTCGTTCGTCTGTTTCCCTTCTCACAATGGAATCATAGCTTTCCCCATAAGCTGGTCCTCTTCCCCAGCTTGCCTTCCTTCTTTGGGTTCCTGTCCCTCTGAACTCTTCTTCTACTACTTCTCACCCATCTCCCCTCCTCCGCCTCGCCTTCCTTGACTCTCCTTCCCCAACAGGAAAATCGAGACTACCTTAGTTCCGTCCTTTGCATTCGTCCAAGTGAGGTTGTGTGTGCTTTGTTTAGCTCCGGCCGGTTCCCTCCACGACGTCACCCATCCTACAGACGTCACACCTTCTCCAAATTCTGGGCGTATTATTTATTGCTCAGGAAAGCCGTCGCAAAGCGCGAAAGCGACGTCGGGAATACCGCAGCCAACTCCAAGTCGCCGGGGATCTGCTCGTCGCCAGCAGCAGCAGCAGCAGCAGCATATAACGATCTCGAGGCGTCTGGCTCCGAGAGCCAACACCCAAACACACACCCTCACAACAAGGCCCGTATGGCTGAGAGGGACACCAGACCAGAGGGGCTCGCTCCCGCAACAACCGTCGCGCCGCCAGACCTCAAGATCAAACCGCCAAACCCGCTGGCGCTCGCCCAAAAAGTTGACATTGAGGCCAAGATGCGCGAGGGCACCAAATGGAACACAAAGAACCTGGGCCCGCGCCTCGGCGTCGACTTCTTCAGCGCCGCATGCGCCGGCACCCTCGTGGCTCCTCTTGTGTCCATCATTGATCGGTAAGGCACCCTCACAAACACAATCTCCTCCCAAACAAACAGAACCAAAGAAAAAGCTGACCGCAAACCCAACAGCTCTATCATGGAAAACGCCTCCGGCCGCCGCAGCCTCGGCGACTGCGTAAAGTCCTGCCTCCGCGAGCTCCTCCTCCGCCCCCACCACGTCGTCTTCAGCAAGCCCTTCGCCCTCATCTTCGCTCTCTACGGCGGCACCTACCTCACCGCAAACACCCTCGACACCGCCGTCGCGACCGCCCAGAACAAGCCCGCCTCGCACGTCACCGCCGGCACCGCAAAGTTCGCCGCCTCGAGCACCGCCAACATCGGCATCTGCATGTACAAGGACCAGGTCTTCGTCCGCATGTTCGGCCCGCCAGGCGCCACGCCCCGCCCCGTGCCCATGCTCTCCTACGCCCTCTTCGGCCTGCGCGACTGCCTCACCATCTTCGCGAGCTTCAACGTCCCGCCCCGCATGGGCCCCTGGCTGAACGAGCGAATGGGCGAGGAGGTCGCGAAGAAGGTCAGCGGGTTGACTGTCATGCAGTTCGCCGCCCCGGCCATGGTGCAGTTCGTCAGCACGCCGCTGCACCTGCTGGGTCTGGACATCTACAACCGCCCCAGCGCGCCGGCGGCCCTCGTGACGTGGAAGGACCGCTGGCAGGTGGTGGCCAAGAACTGGGGTATCAGCACCATGGCGAGAATCTGCCGTATCATCCCGGCCTACGGTGTTGGTGGTGTTGTCAACCGCAAAGTAAGAGGGAGCCTCATGGAGAAACTTTCATGAGCTGGGCGGGGTGTGCGTGTGCGTGCGTGCGTGTTTTGAACCTTTGAACGTCTTGATCTGATCTGGAATGCGGCCAACGAATTGGTTTTCTCTTTGGTTGTCAGTATTACCCTTGGGCATAGGTTCATATGGGCGGCGTTCAGGAACTTCAACTTTTATTTTATGCGTCTGGGATAGAGAATAGATTGGGGCGGTAAAGACCCTGTCGGTGGAAGCAAGACCGGGGGTACACTTAGACGGCAGACCGCGCGGGAAACCCAGGACTCATGTAGAATATAATGCGCTTTAATGTCTGCAGACGCGCCGACGCGGCGCATGATAGATATCCAAGTCAACAATACATTTCCCTCACATCAGCCCACTCTCCTTCAGCGCTTTCAACACCTCGTCCTCTTCCCAGCGGTGCTTCTTACGCCTGCGCCTCGTATCTCCCGTGTCAATGTAGTTCTTCCAGAACTTGAGGCCCTCGATACCCTCTTCGCGGCACAGGACCCCGCGCTCTTCAGCCATTTCCAATTCTTCCTCTGCCACGCCGATACTCCAGCCAAATCTCTCGGCGGCATCGCGAGCAGTGACTCCGCGACCGAACTGCCGCCAGTCCCAGGGCAGCTCTTTTTCAGGCGGGAATTCGTGTAAGTCGTCCAGCCAGGACACCAGACCCTTGATCGTGGTCTCGTCCGTGCGGTCACTGCTCTGAACAACAAGCACACCGCTCTTGAACTTGCGAAGCCGGACAGGCAGCTTGAGCGACTCCCACATCTGCGCAGCTTTCTCAAAGTCCATCGGACTGACGAGTTCGACACCGCCGCGGGCGCGGTTGAACATGGCCCACAGGTCAACCAAGTTAATGATTCCTCCGGCCTTCTTCAAAACGCCGCGAGCGTCGTCTGTCAAGAACTCTGCGAGATTGCGCGCGAGTTCCGACAGGTACAGAGTTTCGGAGCTGCTGCCGCCCACGATGTCCTTTGTGGTGACCAGACCAAGCTGGCTTGCGGATTCGGCCAGAAGCGCGTTGGCTTCAGATGCCGCAGCGCCACTCCCGCCATTCGCTTGTCTTGCAAATCGTTCGGCCAGTGCCACAATCTCCTTAGCAGACGCCATCAAGGCGTCGAGGTCTTCAAAAGCGCTACCTATCATCACCTCGTTGTTCTTGCGCATGTCGAGACCGCGCTGTTCGAGACCTGCAATGCCAACACCTTTGGGGCGCTCAGGGGCAGCAGCGGGGGCTCTCACGACAGCGCCATTATCATCGATTGTCCGGTTGCTCTGAGGAATAGGTGGAGCACCTTGGAGAAGCCATTTCCGTTGCGTCATCGAGCCTTTCAGCCTTTCGTAAAAGATCTTTTCACCGCCGCCTCTGAAGGAGATCTTGACGCTCTCTGCTGTATCCGGCACAGCAGCACTCGAGTTGAGGGTGGGCCCCGGAGACTCTGTCCGCTGCGTTTGCTCCTGTGCAACTGCTTGTGGTATATCCTGCGATATGAGCGGTGCCCCGCAAATCTCGCACGAGAGAAGAGACGGGTGGTTGAGGAAGGTACATCGAGGGCACTGGAATGTCGCGCTCGGGTCGGAGGACTTTTGCGGGGAGCCTGAAATGTTGGAGGCGGCAGGCCAGGGAGGTAATGATCCCCCATCTTCTGGCCTGGTGGATGTAGGTCGCGGTCGCACTGCGAGAGGCGAGCCGACAGTAGGGCTCGCTGGGGCAGGTGTCCGGCTCGTAGCATTAGATATGGATGCTTTCAACACATGCGCCAAGCTGGGTTTGATGCCACAGGCGAGACATGGCGGCAGAGGAGTATGGATGTTTGCTGTCGTCGGATCGAAGTTGGACGGCACCGGATTGGAGAAACTGCAGATGGTGCACACCCAAGTCGCAGAGGCAGCTGCAGGGTCTGGCGGGGGCCGATATGGACTGTCCGCTCGGGCAGGGGAGCCAGCGCCAGGTCGAGGAGACGAAATGGCAGATGCTCTCGTCTGAAGAGAGGATCGCTTGAGAGGTTTTGGTATCAACGTAATCTTTGCCGATGACTTGAGGAAGCCCGCATAGAATTCGTACCGATCAACATCCTTCAGATCGAGGGCAACGGAGTGTTTGCGCGGCTCTTCCTTGTCGACGTAGCAGATTCGATGGGAGGTCAGGTAGACTTGTCCATTTTGCTGGTGAGGAAGCTTGAACTTGCTAGAGAACAACAACCTTTGTTAGCCATTCGCCCAGCTTTGATGTCAACTTGAGTGCGGTGGCGTACCCCTCATAGAGCCCGACGTTGTCTTGGACGAACAACAAGACTTCATCCGGAAGATAGGAGGGCCGGAGAGCGGTCGTGAGGTCGATGTGTTTTAGAAACATCCGTCATATCTGTTCGGAGGGAATCCGGGGATAGGACAACATGCGCAAGCACTGCGTCGATCTGAGGATCTGGTGGGGGGACAACGGGCCGCGAGGTCAGGTACGGTCTCGGGCTGTGGGGAGGGTCGGCGTCCTGCTTGTGGATTGTTCAAGAATCGAACATTATTCTGGCTGAAGAAAAGGCGACTGCTAATGTCAGGTCTGTAAGCTGGAGAAGCAGCACAGGTGCCTAGGTTGATTCAAAGTCGGGATTTGTAACTGATGGCGTAGCTAACTTCAAGGCGTCAGTTTATCTCGCAGAACTACCCCACGGTTGCTGCGAACGCTAACCCGACGGAACGTGGGCGCCTCTTATCGCCGATAAGCCACATCAGCGATAAGGTATGCCTTATGTAAGTCGCATTGTCGTCGCGAGCTCAGGCGGCTATTTTGGCCTTGGACACACACATTCTTGGTCCCCACTCCACGCGGTCCCATGCCTGAAATCCCTCGCCCACAGACCACCGTCATTTCCACCGCCTTTCACTGAACCTCCCCAGCCTCACTTCGTCCATCTCTTTCTCACATCCGCAACACCAACGACCGCCGCCGACCACACGTCGACCCAAAAAGCTCTTGCTTGTCGAAATTCGTCCAACAAACTAATCCACGCCAGAAACAGCCATTTTCACCGCCGACACGATGATGCCCACCAGCTGGCCGGCGCCGCCACCAGGCGTCCCCTACGCGGCACCTCCTGCCAACTACGCCTATCCTCCCAGTGAGTTCCCCCGAGATGGCCTCATCGTTGCTCTTCGCAAGTCCGTTTACTGACTGCACTTTCCAGATCCAGCATACACCGCAGTCCAGGCTCGCCAGAGCTTCGGCCAGTATCCTCCTCCCCCTGCCGCAGCCCCCGTCTACAGCTCGCCATCCCAGACCACGGTAGCCTACGAACAAAACGCTCAAGTCCCGCCACCTCAACCTCAGCGCAAGGTTGAGTGGCCGCCCTCTGTCCGCGACTATGTCCAAAAGTCCTTTTTGCCTGCCAACATGGATCCCTCTGTGTCTCGCCCCGAGATTGAAGCCAAGCTGAAGGAGACCATCTCCCATCACATGGAAAATGGCACTCTCGAGTCCACCGACTGGACAAACGTGCCGTTTCCTGCCGCTTTGATTAAGAACGAGCGACAAGTCCAGCTGAACTCCACTCCGAGTGCTGCCTTTTCCTATGATGCACGATATGACACTTCGACGCCCAACCCGAAGAAGCGCAAGTCCAATGAATTTACTGCGGATGACAAGACTGTTCCTTGGCGCTCTACTAACAGCAACCGATCCAACGCCCTGGAAGACCGCATCTCTTTCGCGTCCCCCGACAAACGAGCCAGCTTCGACGAACCTCTGCCCAAGTCAAGTAAGTTTCAGAAGCAGTTGGAGAAGCGACAACGCCGTTTCGATGGTGGATATAAGTCATCCTATCGATCGCCCAGTCCTCCGCCTTCAGATGGTCCCGTTGTCGGCACCAGTGAGACCTTGGAGAAGAGGTACCTTCGCTTGACAGCTCCTCCCGTGCCCTCCCAGGTTCGTCCGGAGCGTGTCTTACACAAGACGATGGATCTCCTCAAGAAGAAGTGGAAGAAAGAGGGCAACTACTCTTACATCTGCGATCAGCTCAAGTCCATGCGTCAAGACCTGACAGTGCAACGGATCAAGAACGACTTCACAGTTTCCGTCTACGAACTCCACGCTCGCATCGCCTTGGAGAAGGGGGACCTTGGTGAGTATAATCAGTGCCAGACCCAGTTGCGTACCCTGTACGCCAAAGGCCTGAAAGGGAACCCCATCGAATTCAAGGCATACCGCATTTTGTATTTTATTCACACCGCCAACCGCACCGGTCTTAATGATACGTTGGCAGATCTAACCACAGCAGAGAAGGAGGAGCGGCCCATCAAGCACGCAATGCAGGTGCGGTCCGCTCTCGCCTTGGGAAACTACCACAAATTCTTCCAGCTTTACCTGGATACTCCCAATATGGGAGCGTACCTCATGGACATGTTCGTCGTTCGTGAGCGTCTCGCTGCTCTGTGCAACATTTGCAAGGCGTAAGTTTCGTCCGCCCGTCTTTCGCTCGCACATATGCTAATTATCGAGCAGATACAAGCCAGACGTAAAGTTACGGTTCATTACTGAGGAGCTCGGCTTCGAGTCCGACGTTGATGCGGCTCAATTCATTGTCGACTACAATGGTCAGCATCTTCTCGAAGAACGATCAGAGTACATCGCTCTGTTGACCGGCAAAGCCGGACCACTGTTCGAATCTGCGAGGACCGAAGCTTTCCGCAAGGTTGACATCAAAGGCCAGATCTGAGCTGCTCGCCCATCTTTCTCTTCTCATCACAACTTGCTCTACACCTCCTAACTCTCATCGTACCACCGACCTCAGGCCTTGCGCATGGCCATCCTTTCCAAACCTTTCCAACCCGTTCACATCTCACAAAAAGGACCTCTCGGGTACCCGAATTTCCTCGTAGACCTCATTTTTATTGTTTTCTCCCCCTCTCTCGATTGTCACTTCACCGCGCTTGTTCACCATGCATTTCCTGCGACTCATCGAAGTACCAAACCTCGTTGTTGGTTACGAACTCACGATTTTACCGATCTGCCTTTCTGCCCCTTTGCACGGCATTGACGCTTACGCATAGCTTCAAATAGCGGGATACCTCTCGGGGGCTCGTGGGAGGCAAAAGACGAACGAAACAAATAATCGACGACACTAGGCGGAGCTGCCGCTGGTGTTCGAACGATGTTGGCCGGCCCTGGGTGGCCGGCAGTTGGCTCTGGGGGCTTTCGGGCTTGACCCCGGCTTGCCGCGTTGCAGCGCAGGCGAGCTGGAAGGCGTTTGGGGTGGGAAAAAGATGGACATAGCTGGGTTGAAGGATAGAAGGCGCCAGGTGTTACATCGGTTTTGGGTCTTGGGGCAAAAGGCGTTTGCATATACGTCGCTATATCACAAGATATCTGCTGAAGTTGAGCTTGGGCAGCGGAGCGGTCCATAGTCTTTTCGACTTAATGCTCAAAGCATTTACTGTTACAATGGCCTCGAGGGTCTACATGGCCTGGCACCTCGTCCCCTGATCAAAGACCCCCCGTGATCATAATTCCTGGGTTCCAAGCCACACTGGAGCTGCTGCTACGTGGTCGCAGTATTTATCAACCTGGTCATGCTTGCAATTCACGCTATTTAGAAAATCGTTCTTGCAGAGAAGAGTTGCTTAAGAGTCAAGCAACACCTGAACGGTTCACTTTAATCCGTTGGGAAGAATAAGCTATCTTGCCTGATGGGTCCCGCGCTCTTCTACTTTGGTCCAATTTACCTCAGTAAAGAGGAAATGGAGACAGCGTACACAGAAGAAAGTGGACGATCCCATGTTCGGTGCGAGAGTCTTCTCATGGCACCTTGGCCGAGCCAGTCCAACGTGGAGGCATAACAGACAGAGAGCTTGGTGATACCAGCTATCCACAGCCCCGACCTCAACTATTTGGCGATTAAAATATGAACGGTGCACTGAACACAAACGCCCTTCCTCAGTACGCGAGAAGAAAACCAATCTTTGCAAGATGCGGGAGACAGCTTTTAGGAAGTGCCTCCCTGCTCCCAGCGATGAGTAGGTTGCCCGAAACGGAAGAAAGATCTGATTCCGCACGAGGACTTTCTTAGCAGCAGCAGCAGCGCGTTCTAACTCTCGGACCGTCTGGACTGCCGCTGCTCACGGCCACAGCTGTCACTTTCTTGACAGACGAGCAGACACCCCCCAAGACGAACTCAGCATGAGCGCGCATGGTGTCCTTGGAGTGGCATCATCTTTCAGACTTTGCGTGTTCGCACTTGGGCAGGATTTCGGGAGCGCGGGCAGACGGATCTGCCCGACGTGGGCCGAGAAGAAGGAGGGGGGAGAGGGCGCATCTGCCACCTCCAACTGCACTCATCCGAGAGGTGAGGAGCGTTTGCTTCTCCCACTCTCGCATGGCACATTGCAGTTTTTACCAAGGCGTACAGTTTGTTTAGGGGTGCGTACGGATGACAAGTTCCGGCTGAAGAAAGCTCCGTCATGACAAGTGAACTGACTGGACAGAAGGAAGAGGGAGAGAAAATCTTCCTAGTGTATGAAAGGCTCGGTTCACCCATTTCCCCCGCGGTCCAGAGCGGTCCTTCCGAAAGATGAGCCAAATCTTACAGGCGCTCACTCTCCCAATCTTTGCTCGTTTTCCCCCTCACCACAGCCCCTCGACGGCACGCCTTAACGGCCCTGGTGATCTGCCGTGCGTGAGATATGCCCGTGCCCGCGACCCTTGCCCATGCCGGCGCTGGGGCGTTTTTGGAGAAGGAAGCTTCTGTTTGCGATGTGAATGGAAGCTCGCCTGTCAACTGATTCTTATTTATTTCTTGTGCTGTTTGATAGCCGGAGCGTTGTCAATAGGAGGGTGCGCTTTGATTGGCGATTGGCAGCCCGGGACTTGAGGTCCCTCAAACCCGGATTGAATGGGTTGACAGGGTGCCGAGCTGCCGCTGCAAGAACGCGATGCTTCCGGGCTATTTACGGTTGACCTACGATAGTTCCGGTGACCGGAGGGGGGGCCAGGAATAGACGGCCTGCCGGGCACGTCAGCATTTGCAATAATTGGCGTGGTACAGAAAAAGGCATAATTACAGATATTCCTAGCTTCTTGTCGTCTCTCAGTGTAACCATCCAGTATCATGGGCCATACCGCCGAACCCGGATGAAGACCGAGCTGAGCCTTGATATTGGCAGGCCTGCCAATATGTTTATGCCCTCTTCAGGTCGTGGACTCCGCGGAGCTTGTGGCCTTTGGACATAGTGTACAAGTGTGAATGGGAATTATAGTCAAGATTCCGCCGTAGTTGAAGTCCCCGATATCCCATCGCAAGCAGCTATTTTCGAACATCGCATCACAGATATCCCCGCCGGTCGCCGACCCGGAGCGAGCGTCTCCATCTGACCGGGGACTTAGGCATGGTGAGATTCTCGGCGGGAGGGGCCGCCGTGGACTCGCAACTCCGATGGAGTGAACTCTTCGCGCGAGCAGCTGCATAGATTCAAGTGAAATGGTGCCGTCGCGTTGATGGGACGGAGACCCCGTTTCACCGTGCCAAGACGACTGTTCTCCGCGACCTCGACCTCCACATTCTCGCTAGGCCGCGGATCGAAAACCACAAATCGGCGCTACGGAATGGTGTGGACGGGTTTGTTGCATGCCGACTTATTGTCGAACGTTTCGAAGTCAGGTGCTGGTGATGGCTCATCGGTATCATTCGATAGTCATGGATGTATTTGCCGTATTCCAAAAAACCCGTAACGCGACGGCTCAAGACTTCAGTGTGACATCATGGCGTCCCGGGAAGAAGAGCTCGGCCATGCGTATGAACTGATGGTCACATCGAACAATTGTAAACGTGTAAGTCGTCATGCTGCTGGCGTATCTCTCAGTGAGACTGTGTGGGAGGTCTGGAGCTCCGGCTGATCGTGCAACAAAGCCCCGTCTTCCCTCCTTGGTCCGTGGAGCTCTACCCTCGCCTCGTGCCGGAAAATTGTCAAGGCATCCCAAGTGGTGGTGAACCTGACCTGTCGATCACCAGCCATAAACTCAGGGTTCCTCCTAATGTCTGGAACTCGATGAAGAATAATCAAAAGGAAAAGACGTGTGGCCGATGCTGGCATTCCATTGGTGAAAGTCGTGACCTCTGCCCCGTTTCAGGCGACATGGGACGTCCAGTTTCAAGTTGTGTTGTGTCCGCGAACGGGACGGGCTGGATCCGAACACAGCTGCGGCATGAAGTTAAAGCTTGACCCTATTCTTCGCATGTAAAGACTGGCTACAGACCCTAGATGTGGGCTCGCTGGCCGTTTAGTATTTGGAATCTCACACTCGCTATCGGTATTGGAGTGAGTGCCCTTGTTCCCTTGGGGAAGTGGGCTTCGTCCCCAGTCATGGTTGGCATTGGTCGTTGGGCGGTTTTCTGCTAACCAAATCGTGGGGAATGTTGGTGAAGGTTCTGGAAGGTGACTGACAACCACCGGATGCGTGACCACGGCACCGGGGAGCTGCGTCTTGATGCGGGACCAGCTGCGGGATGGCACGTTGGCATGGGGTCGGCAGACAACGAGGCTGCGATGCCAACGTCCCAGCATACGTCATCCCCTGCCAAGAGCTTGAAATGCCATGATTGTGTGCAGTAGCCCAGGGTCGATAAACCTAACCGCACCATGGATGGATGATAACGCCGGTTTAGAAGTGACACCATGCGGGTAAGAATGGATTTAAGATATTTCCCGCTATCTTTGACTCTCGCCGCCGAGCTCCCGCAGACAGGTGACAGGCTGCAGTGATCAACAGGAACGAGACGACACAGCGCTGATATCAAGACTGCCACCTCCGTCACTCACTGGCAGAGCCAAGAGAGGCGGGGATGTGGTTCCTGAACCGTCCCGCTGAAACGGGACGTTAACAAGGATTCTTGCACCAGCCTTAACGCTTTCTGTGCTAGGCGAAGCTAAGGCGACATCATAAGCACCAGGGGTGGGCGAATGGAGAAGCAGCAATTTATTCGAAGCGTTGGAAAGTTGGGACGGAGAGAGAAGGCGCCGTCGCCGAGGCTGTCCTCGGATGAGGTCATTCTGAGGAGATGCGCATGGTTTCTGCCATACAAGGTACAACGCGGTCGCCGTGATGAGCATTCTGTAGAATGATACGGCGTTGAAGAGCCGGACTCTGTCCAACTTGAATTGACCTTCATTTCAACAAGCCAGTGGGTGTCGTGTTTTTGTGGACGCGCGCGCCAAGTTGCTCAACCGACGCGTTGGCGCGTAAGCTGGTCCGCAACTTGTTGATCAATTGGCTGGGGCGTCTTCTAGCCCGGCCTAGACTTTGAAATCCTCTCTAGGTTAGCTCAGAAGTACTTCTTTTAGCTTGAACACAAAGCACACAAAGACCAAGAGCCAACGGTAGGGCGAGATCGCCATGCCGTTAGGATGCACAATCCGATTAGGTTTCGGCCGCGTGACTGGTGGAGGTAACGCCTGGGAAAAGATTGGCGAGAGGGCGCATAGCAGTACTGCGTAGAGTCGCCATTAATGGGCGCTGTATCAGTCGACGATATTCGCATAACCAGTCAGAGACAACTGTAGAAAGATTCGCGATGTACCCGTAAGCTTGGCAAGGATCGCGTTGGATCCACGACACCCTTGCAATACAGCTCGGGATATTTACCATGGCATTCCTCGCTTGATGAACAGGCTTTCGTGAGATTCAAACCTGGTTCATCGAGTACGCCAGCTTGCTGTGAATTTGCGAAGCCTGCGTCGCATTGAACCAATTTGTGACTCCATTAGTTCCTTATTCCTCAAGTCTCGATGAAGAGGCGCGTTAGAGGCTGAAGGAAATACCCCGAGACTGCCGCGTACGCCTTGTGCCCTCAGCCTGCAAATCCTTAGCATCCAGTGCAATCGCTTGTCGCTTGTAGCGAATCCAGCCAGCCGGGGAAGGATTCCGTGTGGCAAGGTTCGACGGTCGTTGGGTTGAGACCGAAATGGCACCTTGACTGGGCCGTTGCAGTCATTAGGCTGGAACTCAATGGGTCCTGTGAAAAACCGTCCGGGTCCGCCGCAAAGAACAGGGGTCGCAGGAGAGAGGCATTTCTTGGTGCTGGATGGTAAGCTGTTCCTGGCTGCGAAGAAGGAAGAACTCTGTTAGACTGTGGCCGATAGATGGAGGGAGGTACAGGATACCCCGTCCTGCTGCATTGCTCGGGATCACAAGGGAGCGAGAGAGTCTTTGCGTTAATCGATAAGATGCCGCTCCAAGTCTCTTCTCTTGTCCAGTCCCCTGCGTCGCACTGCGATATGAGCCAAGCTTGACAATTCGGCCATTGAAGGGATAAGCTGTTTAAAAGAAGAGGTCAGTTCATGCAAAAGCAAGTGTCAAAAGCTCAACACTGATGCTATTGGCTGCATGCCGTTGTTTCGCATGGGGCGTGTAAGGTCAATGTCATTCGGATGGGGTGTTGATGGAGAGCAGAAGGTCTGTGTTTTAGCGGAGGAGATGCCATGTGCGTGCCCAGGAAGACAGTGGCAAAAGCTGTGCAACCGCGGGGGAAAAGAATGACCATGAGTGTTGACGAGGGGAGGCTAAGATAAGCCTTAGATCCATCTGCTGGTTGATAATTGTCCTTCTAGCCGCAGAACGAGAATTCGGTTAGCTACAAGACAGTTAGGTGCACTTGTTGGCTTGCTGAAGAAGGTGAACGGCACGAGATGCTAGTCGTCGTCTTGCGATGGAATGCCGATGGGAGTATCACAGAGAAGGGCTGAGCAAACGGAATGGTGTGTCTTGGAACTGCGCTGCGATGCGATGCGATGCTGCTTGCTCAGTGGTGACCCAGCCATACCTCGTGTCAGTTGTGCGAGTCGTCGTGTGTCTCCTGCTGTTAGCCACGGTGCTGTGCCCTGTAAGAATACGACAGTGCCGTCATAGGGCACAGCACCGGGATTTCTGGTGGTTTGGGGCCTGGGCTGCCCTGCCCTGCCGTTTCCACGGATCCATCAGGTCCTCTCCGAGCATCCCCAGATGCGTTGCTTCGGCTTGGAGAGCCGGTGCAGCCACCGGCATGAGGCTTGGGAGCATGAAGGCGAGACATGCATCTGCACGATATGACTGGCAGAGAGGAAGCCGTCCCTGAACTCTGTCGTTGGCCAAGCTGCAAGTGGCATGCGACCAGAGCTGCCCGTAGGACGCGGGCGAGGCACAAGACTGTCGCGTTAACATACAGGCTATCCACTGAGAGCCGAGGATTGACAGTAGAAGTCAGGAGCACATGTAGCTTCTTTCGTTATCACCGTCTCCCGTTCGACCATACTCCGTAGGCCCTCTTAGCGATTAAGCTTTCCATCTGAGGTGAGGGCTGCTAATGTGGTTGCCACGCCCGCTGAGTTTCGCGCAATGCCCGATCCGTACACAAGTCGGTTTAGTCTCCGTGCCTGTGAGCCGCCGCTGTCTGGCTGCTGTCTAGCTGTCCAGCAACGGGTGAGTCCCGAACGTTACTGCGTTACGGGATGGCGCGAAGGGCTTTTTAGTCTGGTCAGCGCCGGTCATGCGATGGCAGTGGTGACAGCCGCCGGGAAAGGTTGAGAGCGCAAGGCATGAATATGGACTGATATCCGGATGGGAATAAGAATCTGATGAGAAGTGGGAGCAGCAATTCCAAGGTTAGAAAAGAAACATTTGCTAGCCAGGCTGTGTCAAGAGCACTCACCCTCGTCGACGTCGACAGGACCGAGAGACGCACACGAAGGTCGCATCACCCATAATCTGCAGGCCGACACCCTCGTTGGAGTCAGGACACCCACCCGCAACCCTAGCGCAATTTACCCATCCACGCCCAGCGAACGGACAGGCCAGGACGGGTAAGGTACTGTGTACCATACAGACCAGGGTATCTCGCGGGCATGGTCTTGGAGTGGTAACTGGGTTGGTGACTGCGCAGACGGGGAGTCCCACCAGGCAAGCCCATTACCAACCGTTGCGGTGCAGCTGTGCCCCCCTCTCCGGGCCCTCCCCCCCTTCCTGGGCTTCGTGGACTTCCCTTTCGTCTGTTCTTGTGGGATTTGGGAGCGCATCCCGGGGATTGGAAGTGCGTACTAAGTACGGCGGGCTGCGTGGGCGTAGGGTAGTATTAGCGTGTGGTGCGTACCCAGGTACCCCGGCTTGGGCAGCTGGTCTGCCAGAGGTAAAGAGGCTTGGGTTGGGCGAACGAGCCTTTTCTACCCTCGCCCGTCCGCCGTCCTTTCTTGACGTGTTTCCCTTGCCTTCACTTCACCCCTCCAGGTCGATTCACTTCGCTCACAGCCGGCCCGCCGCATTCCAGCGCAATCTTTGCACTTCGCCGAGTAGTCGAACTTCAACTTTGGACCTTGGACGACAGTCATAGACTGAGGAGTGACGCTTAGGTGTATACGCACTGCCAACTCTTGCGACCCCAACGAGCAGCACTGTGTAGCCCGAGTTGATTTGCGGGCATCTTGTTTCGGAGGCCGAGAGCGAGAGACAGACAGCCAACTTCCGAGTCGGAATAAGAAAGCCAGGGAGAGACAGCCTAGCACGCCGGTCAGTCGATCGATCAGCCAGAGGACAGAAAGACAACTGGACAACGTTGCCTCAAAGCGGGAAAGCCGGAAGGACTTGTTGGTCGACAAAAGGAGACTGTGTTTGCGTGGAAACGTTCGGCATCAGCACACAGAGAATCCGAGTTTTGGAACCGAGAAGAAGAAGCAGAGCAGCGTAGGAAGTTTGTAAGGGAACGAACAACCAACACTTTCGAACAAAGTCCGACTTCGACGTCAACTTTCTGAAGGAAGGCGACGTCCCAATCTCAGCCGTTCCTTTTTCGGGTTTTCCTTTCTTTCTACATTCTTCTCCCTCCTTTTTCGGAATTTTCCCTCAGACGCCCAACGGCATCGACTCAGCGAACAGCGCAATTTCCAGGAAAGTGCGACCCGGTCATCATCGCCCCTCCCTTCCTGCTTCCTTCCCGTCTGCACCGGCATCAATCAGCCCGGCCCCTCCCCTCCTTCCTCAGTTGGGTACCAGGGAAGAAAAAAAAAACAAGCAACAACCACCACCACCACATCCGCACCTTCTCACCAGCGCCTTCTCCGTGCGTCATTCGGCTTGTTTTGCAACAGAGCAGGAACTGCTTTAGCCTCTGCGACTGCGACACCGACACCCTCCCGCAGCAGCAGCAGCAGCAGCAGCAGCCGCAGCATCGACGTCCAGTAGCGACACACGCAAAACGAGACATAGACACCACACCTCAAGCACTTCCTGCCTGTTGTCGTCGTCGTCTTCGTCGTCCTCGTCGTCGCACCGATTCTCTGCTGCAACCCCTGTTTGCGCCCAATCAGGCTGTGCGGAAGGAACATTTCGCTCCCTAACCTCCTATCGATTCTCCGTGGTGCCACAGGGTCCCCCGTCCCGTCCCCCGTACCCCCCCGTCACCACTTCCATTTCGAGCTTCGCATTCAATTTCCATCTCGCCAGGTTACGGTTACCAGTCTCTACACGCCTGCGACTGCCCTCGCCCTCACTCTTACCCTCATCCAGAGGGAGTGTCACACAAGATGAAGGTTCGTGATTCATCGTCCCCTCTGGTACCTGCCGCTGTGCTTCTTCCTAATCTTGCCTGCCACCGCCGCTGCATTGCGCTGCGCTGCGCTGCATTCCGTCTCATTCCCCCCCTCCCCCCATTTCAACCACACACACCCCCCTCGTCTTCCCTCGTATGAAGCCAGATGCGCGCATATCACCATCACCACGTGTGCTTGCGATTTCCTCCACAACACATCACTGCGCGATTGACATTTTCATGCCGAAAGCTGGATTGCTCATATCGGCTCTGCGACTTTGTCACTTACTCTGCTTCCTTCTTTCCTCGTCCTCCTGACCCCGCATGCGCTCAAGCAAGATGTCTCGCGAATCGATAGCCAGAAATCGCTTCTCCGATCACCTACTAACGGTGCCTCACCTACTACAGGCCCTCCGTCGCTCCATCAAGGGCGAAAAGGATAACGCCAAAATCAGCATCGCCCCAAAGTCCGCCGTTGCCATCGTCCCTCCGAAGAAGGTGTGTAAATTATCTGCCCGCTCCACCATCCTCCCCAGTGCTGGATGCCGCGCCCAACCCAACCAGGGGGCAACCGGGGGGGAAAGCTTACGACGCCCAGCTTGCTGACCAAAGACCCGCCTCCAGGTTATCCGAGCCCTATACGATTATGAAGCCCAGTCCAACCAGGAATTAAGCTTCTCCCGAGGCGACTTTTTCCACGTAATCGGAAGAGAAAACGACCCCGACTGGTACGAAGCCTGCAACCCAGCCTTGCCCGACGCTCGCGGTCTCGTGCCTGTCGCGTTTTTCCAGGCTTTGGGCCGTACAGAGAGAGACAGCGGCCAGTCCGACGGTGGCGGCTTGCCCCGACCCCCAACAATGTCACCGACTATTTCCAAGAACCCCGACCACGATTCCGGCTATGCCGAAGCCGCACCGCCTCCAGGTGCCATGCAATCACCTCCTGCGATGCAGCGCATGTCCAGATCTGCTGGCAAGGGATCTGGCGCGATGGTTTACGGCATCGTAATGTACGACTTTGTTGCAGAGCGCGCCGACGAACTGGAAGCCAAGGCTGGTGAAGCCATCATCGTCATCGCGCAATCCAACCCCGAGTGGTTCGTTGCAAAGCCTATCGGTCGACTTGGTGGGCCAGGTCTTATCCCCGTGTCATTTGTCGAAATTCGCGACATGGCGACGGACAGCGCTGTTGGCAATGCTTCAGACGCTATCAAGAAGGCGGGTATCCCCAAGGTTGAGGAATGGAAGAAGATGGCTGCCGACTACAAGAACAGCAGCATTACGCTGGGCAAGTTCGATGTCGGCGGTGCGCCACAGCAAGGTTCTCTGGAGCAAGGCATGGAGCGCATGAGCATCCAGCAAGGCCAACGTCGTGGCTCCCAGCAGACCGGTAACAGTTTCGTAAGCCAAACCCACCTCATTCTCATTTGTATCAAACTAACTTGTCGTGCAGCCGCAGCAACAACAGGCGAATTACCAACAATCACGAACTTCCCAACAGGCGGCATCGCAGCCGACTACCCCCTACACCAAATCCGCCGACCAGCTGTATGCCCCGATCTCAGCCCGCATCCCCAGATATTGCTTTGCCGAGGACAAGTATTGGTTTGTCATCGAGGCTGTGCTGGAGGATGGCCGTCACTGGGAGCTCTCTCGATACTACGAGGACTTTTACGACTTCCAAATCGCGCTCCTCACCGAGTTTCCCGCAGAGGCAGGCAACACAGGAACGCAAAAGCGCACCTTGCCGTACATGCCGGGGCCCGTCAACTACGTTACTGATGCCATTACCGAGGGTCGCCTACACAATCTGGACGCCTACGTTAAGAACCTCCTCGCACAACCTGCGTATATCGCCAGGTGCCCCCTCGTCAGACAGTTTTTCGCTCCTAGAGAGGGCGACTACGAAATCGACCCCAACGCACCGAACGAAGATGAGTACAGACTATCGGGCGGCTCCCAGCCATCGTCAACGGATTCGCCGGCGGACGGTGCGTCGCGACAATCGTCGAGGAATAACCTGAACGGAAACGGCTACGCGGGGCTTTCCGCAGCGCCACAGCAAAGATCTATGGGCCAGCCAGGCATGACTCGGCAGCCATCATCGCTGTCCCAATCCCAGCCATCTGTCTCACCTGGTATTGCCCAAGCCCAGGCCATGAAGATTAAGCTTTACTTCAACGGTGACCTCATCGCCATCCGAGTGCCGAATGACATCTCGTTCCAGCAGCTCTACGACAAGATCTCAGACAGACTCAAGATTCCTGTTGGAGAAGAGATCCAACTCTTTTACAAGGACGACCGAACTGGAGAAAAGCCGAATCTCATGAGCGACAACGATCTCGACACTGCTCTGGACCGTAACGACAAGCTCTTGCTATACATTGAGCAAGTATGATTCAGGCGCACGCGAGCTTGTGGTCCCCAATGGTTTCTGCGACTGTCTACGAAGAAAAGCATATTCCCGACCGCCATTGCATTCTTGTTTCATGATTCCCAGCGCACGCGACGCATTGCCACACTCTGTCTTGTTATACAGGCGATGGCCGAATTTCACTTCTATATTGTTTTCTCTTAGTAGCTGGACTTGATATACATGCGACCATGATGCCAGTGGATCGACTTTCCTTCACGCGCCAGCGACTACCTTTCTTTTCTTTTACGCTTCTTTGGCCTCGGCAGGTCCCCTATTTACGATTTTCCTCGACTGATGTTGATGTTGATGACGGGAAAACAAAAAGAATTATTGATGCGGCCCCCGGGGGTCCATTTGTCCAAGAGTTTCTCAAAAGACGAAAGACGGAATTGCTTCCATCATGAGGATATGGGAAATGGGGACATTGGCGGGCGTTATATTTGGGCAAACGGCAGACTTGACTTGCCATATTTCTTCCCATTTTATCGACACGGGAGTTTGCCAAGGGCCCTTTCTCTGGTCCCTCACGCTCTGCGTCACAGGAGAAGGCCAGAGGATAGAAGGGCTCTTTTGATGATGAGTGGATGATGCGGATGAGCCAGAAAGTCAGTGGATGATAGTGCAACACCAGTACTTGAGCGAGAAAGAGACAAAGATCAACCAGTTCAACATTCTTCGACCACAAAATGTGACGAAGTGTATGCATGTGTGCAATAAAGTGACTAGTTTTAACAGTCTGACGAGTAATGAGCGCCTTCGAGCGAACTTCTCATCTTGGTGTTGCAAAGCAGGCAGAGAGGAATATACAGTGAACGTAAAAAAACCTTCATTATAAGGCTACATACAGGGTAGCGAATAAAAACTCCCTTCGTGCGCCATGCCGCGCCCTGCTCCTGATCTCATGCATTGCTCATGATTCCTGCGAAATAAACCTGCGCTTGGCGGTGAGAGAAGAAGCAGCCGGCCTCTCCTTTTTTCGATGGGTTGGGAAAGTCCGCAAGCTTGTTCAAGAGCACGTGAGTTTGCTCCCGTAGAAAATAAAAGTACTCCAGACGATCCGAGTCGCCAGTATTGATAATCACAAAGTTGGGTATTTCTCATTCGTTTCTCTTCTCTCCTCCTTTCCTCCTTTCCTCCTCCAGGGGAGCCGGCTGTAATCAAACTCCCGTGCTTCACTCAAATCCTCAAATCAGACCACTACGTGTGTAGACATGTGCTCCACGGCCTCCTTGATCGTCCGAAGCATCCTCTGGTTCACGCAGAACGGACACCGCAGGGGCCGCTCGTTCGCCGAGACAGGATCGTCATTCTTAATTGGCGTCAGGTTGAGCTCGGGCGTCGATGGGACGAATCGCGAGGCCGTGGAGGCGGCCCGCTGGATGGCGGGCGTCGCCAGCGCAGCAGCGGCCGTACCCTGGGCGCGTTCACGCTGCTCGCGCTCCTCTCGAGCCGCGGCCGCGTTGGCCTCTGCTTCCGCCTCCTCCTGCTGCAGCTGGCGCAGCGCGTTCTGCAGCACAATGTCGGGGTCCTCGTCGCCGTACATGGGCGTGTCGCTGCCGGGGGGTGCGACCATGCTCGCGTCCGCGCTGTGTGGGTCCGGAGGCGGGACGGCTGCTGCTGCTGCCGCCGCCGTGGTGGGCGACAGCGGGCCTGTTGAGGACGCGTTGCTGATTCTGCGGAGGACCTCGTCGCGGACGAGGGCACAGGTCTGCAAACTTGCCTCGACACCCAGAGCTCGCATGACGGACTCGCGAATGGCGGCGGGGCTGGTCTCGGCGGAGAGCGCCATCAGTCGCGGTACGCAGTCGGCGAGGTATCCGATGTCGTCGGCAGGGTTCATCCCGCCCTCGCCATGACGTCTCTGCCGCCTAATAAGCAGTCCGTACCGCTTCTTGAACCTGTGAATCCAGCCGGGGGAGAACTCGGGCGGGGTCTCGTCCTTGTAGCGTGGCAAAGCCGTGAAGATGGCTTTGGCCTTCTCCCCGAGCTCCTCGTTCGTCGGATGGCGTCCCGTGGCCTGGACCTGCTGGTACCACCTAAGCACGAGCTTCTCGACATCAGGCCAGTTGCCAAAGCGCAGCCGCGACCCGCTGAGTTGGGGGTTGTCGCCGTCGAGCCGCGAATACTTTGGGCTGAGGGAGTGGGATACGGTAGACTGAGAAATGTGTTGGCCGTACTGGTTGTAGAACCAGTCTATACAGGCCTTGTGACTGGGCCGGATGGTCTGCGCGTTGGCCCAGCGGCGGAGGGCGCGGCGTTGGTCGAGGGTGAGGGAGTGGCGCTCTTTCGGGGTGGATACGGGGGAGTCGACGCCATCGGGACCAGGACCGCCAAGGGCGCTGGCATCGGGATCGGAGGAGTGGAGGTCGTGGGCGGCATCGTGCTGCGCGTCGTGCCCGTTGTGTGGTTGAGGGTCGTGGTCGGCCATTGCAACTGCGGCGGCGGACATGAGTGGCTCGGATCACGTCGCGCGCGCGAGGGCGGCGGCGACGACAACAACGACGACGAGAGGGGAGTCAAGGGCGGTCTTCGATTGGGGGTCGGTGGTATTCCCGGAGATAAAGTCGGCTTGCCAGGCGCGATGCGCGCTGCTGGCGGCGGGGTGGCAGAGGCGGGAGGGCGGGATGTGATAAGGCAGAGTCGGTGCCCTTTTTTTTGTGATTCAATTGAAGGAATCGTTGTATCCGTAGTGAGGTTTTGGTTGGTGTGGAGGTTGTGACGGTTAAGGAGGAGGTGAGGAAGCGTCGAAAGTGAAAACTTGGTGGGTGGACGGGGGACCAAGGGGACTTAGCACCCGGAGAGAAGCGAGGCCGTGGCAGTCGCGGGCCAGGCACGGCGCAGCGCACTGTACGCAGCTTGCTGGCCAAGGTTGCATGTCGTGTCGTTATGCATCCAATGGGGAGCTGCGAAATCGCCAAAGGGGTGGCTGGCCCAAGCTCCCACCAGCAGGCCTTGTTGCATTACCCGGTGCATAACTGTACTGCTTGTTTCAAATGCCGTCTTCACCCGCCAAACCTGGTGCTGCTGCTACTGCTACCGCTGCTGCTGCTAGGTGTATTTCGGTCGCATTGGTAACCGAAATGCCAGCCAATTTGCAGCAATCGGGCCGCCATCAAATCTTTACTAACTCGATGACAGCCAGGACTTGACTCGGCTGCAAGCATTCGAGGCAAACAAATAGTTGCAATAAGCCAAGTCATCTATCTTTGTGTGCTTGCTATTACTCTCATTGTCTGCCAACCCGCAATGCTTTCTATTCAAAGGACAATCGTCATTTCTCCTCACCCGCATATTTCATGCTCATCGCGGCTCATTGTGTCGCATCCATTAATGCAAATCCCAACACCCCTCCAAATGCCGACCCAAAAAAAAAAAAAAACAATCAGACCGAACCGTCAAACATCCCCCGGGAACGCAACGCATAGGCCTCTCTTCTCTCACACAGACATCTTCATGGCAATCGTCTTATGCGGGTCGTAGCCCTTGACCACAAAGTCCTCCACCTTCCACCCATCAATGCTGCAACCCGCCTCCCTGTTGTTGATCTCCAGCATCGGGAAGTCCCGCGGCTCCCGCTCCAGCTGCACCCTGAGCGCGTCCACGTGGTCCGCGTAAACGTGCGCGTCGCCCATGACGTGCGTGAGGCTGCCAGGAACCAGATCGCACGCGCGCGCAATCATGTGTGTCAGCAGCGCGTAGCTCGCAATGTTGAACGGCACGCCGAGCCCCATATCGCAGGAGCGCTGGTACAGCTGGCAGTGCAGGTGTCCCTTGGGCTTCTCGTCCGTCGACGGCGCCGCGCCGCGTGCCCGCGGGTACGAGACGTAGAACTGGGCAAACATGTGGCACGGCGGCAGGGCCATCTTCTTCAGGTCCGCGGGGTTCCACGCGCTGAGCAGGATGCGGCGGTCGTAGGGATTCGTCTTGAGCTTGTGGATGACCTCGGCGAGCTGGTCGACGCCCTGGCCTGTGTAGTCAGTCTTTGCGTCGACGTATTCCGCGCCAAAGTGCCGCCATTGGAAGCCATAGACGGGGCCGAGATCGCCGACTTCGCGGTGGGAGAGGCCGACGCTGTCGAGGAACTCGCGGGAGCCGTTGCCGTCCCATATCTTGACGCCGGCCTCACTGAGGGCTAGGGACGACGTATTGCCCTCGACGAACCAGAGGAGCTCGGCAATGACGGCGCGGAGGAAGACGCGTTTTGTGGTCAGGAGGGGCAGGAGGGGCTCGCCGTCCTTGTTGAGGGAGAACTTGAGCGGCGTCGGGGCGAAGATGGAGTATGTTCCGGTGCCGGTTCTGAGTTTCTCGTCAGTGAATGTGCATTGCTGGTGGTTATGCGATCGCTTCGGACCTGTCTGGTCGGTGCTCCCCCGTCTCGAGGATCTCGCGGACGAGTTCGAGATACTGGTACTCCTCGTGGCGCTTGGCCGGGCTGCCGCCGTTCTGCTTTGTTGGGTTCTCGGCGGCGGACATGTTGGCGGATTCGACTGCAGTAGGAGCCATTGTGATGTGTGTTCGTCTCTTACTGAACCTGGGAGATGGTGGTGGGATATGTCGGGTCGCTCTGAGTGGAATGCTCAATCCAAAGACGCGTCCAGACGCGTCGAAAGTTTAAGTGCATGCGCTAGTGGTGGGGGTTGATGACTCACACAGCTCAGCCTCCGATAAGATAAGAAGCGTCAAGGTTCTGGCCTGCACCGGAACCAAGCGAGGCAAGTGGCGTCTCTCATGCGCTGGAGCTTGTTCCGTCTCTGCTGAAGTCCCGGCGAATAGCGGTTCAAGAAGACTCAGCCCGGAGCTGAGCTTTGTTTCAACGCATCTCATGAATGAGATATCGTCGGATCTTTTTTCAATTCGGTCCCTTTTCTCCTGTGCTCAGACGTAGGCCTCTGGTTCCACATTGATGAAATGGTGGCGATGCGTCCTCAATGTCTTCTTCTGTCTCTTCCCCCTCATGCACTTCGTTTCTTAAGCATCTCTTGTGGGTGATGCTTCATATTCGGAAACATGAAGTTGCTCAATTCCTCTAGATGACACCAAATCTTGGATTGAAAGCTGTCGTTTTTACATTCAACTCAAGAGCCGGTCTCTGAGGCGCGAGTGCGCGTTTCTCGGTTCTCACTGCCAACGTCATCGATCCCGGGGGCCTCGTCGACTTTGTTTCTTGTCTTTTCCACCCTCTCTTTCTACTATTCATGCTGCCATATCTTCTTGTTATTCAACATTACGTCTCTAAGAAGCTCTAAGAAGCAAAACTCCTATTCTTTCTTCAACCACACAGAGACATGAGATCTGCCCAACCCACAGCTCCAGTTGACGATGAACATCACAATCACCGTCCCCGCGGGAACCGTCAACCACGGTGACCCCCGCCTCCTCTGCACTCCCCCAATCTGGAGCGATTTCATCATCTTCTATGCAACGAACTACTTTGTCCACGCCCTCACCCTCCCCAGCCGGCCCGGAGAATCCGTCCTCGAGACCTGCTTCACCGTCATCACGGCCCTCTTCCTCCCGAGCACCGGTTCCCTGCGCGCCGCCCGCTGGCTGCTCTCCCACGCCGGGACCGTCAGACGCGATGAACTCAGCCGGGCCACGCGGGCGGGGGCTCTTTGCATGGTCGTCGACGAAACAGAACGCTCCAAAGTCTCCTGGATTGAGCGGTCGTTGAGGAGGATGAGATTCAATAGGGCTTCCCGAAGCTGGTTAGTATGAACCATAAGAGAAAACAGGAGGGGAAACCCGCATAAAACTCAAAAAAAGGATTCAAGTTTTCTTGCATCTAACTTTACAATGCATAGGTACGATACCGATACTTCCGCGCCGCCCTGGTATCGGTCTCGCTTCCGCGGGGCTGGTCGTTGGGTTCACTCTTCCCGCACCATCCACGGGACCTGCGTGCTGCCCAAGGGTTTCATTCTGGTCGAGGTGCCTGTTGGAACGCCGCTGAAGCCGCCGCCGGATTCGACGGCCAACCACCTCGACCGTTCAAATATTCAGCTAGGCAGTACTTACAACATCCCCAAGGCCCTCTTCGCCCTGGGACAGGCGATATGGGGCATCACCACGGTATACCGGACTCGCGGTGATCAGCTGCAGAGGTATGGCTACGCTGCCTTTGGTGTCACTGTGGCGCCCTACGCCTTCATGTCTCTGGTCAACCTGACAGCCCTGCTCCTCACCCCCGAGTACAACTGCATTTACTTGGTACACACGCCGGACCTCGACAGGGCAAGGAGACAGGGCGGCAGGTTCTCTAGCCTTGTAGCCAGCGTCGACCTTGACAGTATCAAGGAGCCCCTGAGGACATTTTGGCCGTCCCAAGCAGCCCACGCCTCGTATTTCGCCGTGACGACAGTTCTGTTACTGGCACCGCTCGTCATCGTCGCCGCGCTCACCGGCTTCGACCCGGGCCACAGCACGATATACCAAAGAGTTTGGGTCCTCTCCTGGCTGGGATTTGGCATCGTCATGGGGCCCCTGATCAGACTCAGCACGATATTCCCATCCGAGATACACGGCGTATACAAGATTGGCGCCAACGATGCGATAGCGTATGCACTCGAGAACGCGACATTCATGGAGCGAGCGATAGACTGGTTGGTGACCAAGTACTTTTGGGTGGTAGAGACGTCATTCTATTTGTACGTGGTCATTGGCGCCGGCATTCTCTTCACCCCAGCCATCGGTGGCATGGTTGTCGTCGGGCAGATGCTGGAGGAATTTGGCTTCTGTAGACGTCTTGATCGTTGAAAGACCAGATCGCCTCATTGCATCAAACTCAAACTTATTTGTAGATATGGCTATAGACGTTTCATAATGTCAAATTTGGTAACACTCTTTGTCTGCTCTCAGTCATCAGCAGTTGTTCTTACTTAGACAATGTCTAACTTGGAAGTAAGATATATGTCATGTGGGCAGACCAGGGCATCAAGGATGACAGGAACAGCAAGGACGACGGGGATAGCAAGGACGAAAGAGACAAGCAAGGACGTTAGGGACATGTGTAGCATTATACTACCCCTACTTAACCAGATTATCCCTTCCGATAGGATGAATCAGAAGTAGAGCCTTCGATGAGTCAACTTGGCTACACGCCCACCATCCTCTACACAATCACCAATCACAACATCATGCTTGTCGCCGCTCATCTCAGCATCTCCAAATCTGACCCTCAAGTCTCCCAAGAGCCTAGACCGTTCTTCGTCCGTGAATGCTCCCCCACCTGCAGGTACGCCGAAATTGGGATTCCCTCTGGTTAGCGTACTGATGTTCAAGAGCAGTTTTGGTACCCAGACCCCAAAGTCTATCAAAAGACCAGCAATGGCCGCGGTAAACAAAACAACAACAGATATGATAAGTATCACCATCCACGTGGTGTCATATCTAAGAACCGTGATCGGCGTGAAAATAGTCGCGTTTGTCGAGGTGAAGTTGGTCGCATGCACCGTGTTGCGATAGCTTAGCATATCGTAGTTCTCCGGATGCCCCAAGACAAGAGGCTCGTTTCCTATGGTGGCTAGCCAGTAGGTATTTAGGAGCTGCGCCATTCGAATCTCAAAATTCTCTCTCCCGGCATGGATCGCCCGCGGGAAGTCGAAGACCGCCGTTGCATTGAGCCCCTTCTCCGGATCAACTATGTACGTCTGGATAATCGACGGGCTCTTCTGCCGGTTAGTAGGATCTGTGAGGCTTCTGAACAGGTTCTGAAAGTACAAGCTGGCAAGTTCATTGTCGCTTTGGCAGCTGTCGAAGAAAGTGAAGTTGGTGCTCGGGTTCCTGGGCGAGACCGACGATCGTATCGCCGTGGGGATGCAGTCGTAGCCGTCGCAGGCGATTTGAGTCTCGACGTACGTAGAGTTGATCTTGCACTTGGCATATGTTGGCTCGTCTTTTGCCGGTGACCAGTCAAAGTAATGAAAGTCGCGCGCCGACGCGGTGGGATCAATGCAGCGTCGACGAGTGCCGTTTGTTCTACCGTCTGGGTACGGCGTTGTCGACAGACCTCCCCAGGAGGTGAGTGTGCTGCAGTTGAATGTTTTACCATTGATGGGTATTGTGCAGTCCAATCCTCCGTCGACCACAAGTTCACTGGCATGTTCAGTCTCTTCGGAGATGGGACAGTCCATCTCGAGATACGAAGTTTCCAGCTTGAAGCTGGTCCTGCCTGTTCGCGAGATATTGCCGAAGGGAATGCCGATGAGTGACGACCAGGTTATCGAGGCCCTGTCTTCATCGTTCAAGGTGATCCACTCGTCTGCCTTCGTGCTATGACGACCAAGCAAGGGCTCAATCATGGGGATCTTGACATTGCCAGAGGTGTCTTGGCTGGACTGTCTGACCTCCCCAGACGCCCCAAGAGCGCTGTAGACGAGAGAATTGATCGGGAGCTGCGCATTTCCTATGTTGCTGCCAATGTATTGCGCTGGGAACGAAGTGTTGACATCCAAATATGGGAGTTCGGCAAAAGAGACGACGGCTTCGGGTTTCTTGAGTAAAACTCGAAGAGCGGCCTGGCCTCCTAAAGGTGAAAACGCCCAGATGAGCACCAACACGATGCTTGACCATCTGATCCTCTTCATGTCAATCATTGTCGTCACGGTCCCAGTCATTGTCGTAGAACCAAGAAGATTGTCCAAGAAACCAACACGCTCCCCTCGCTGCAGCCTCCAGTGAGCGAAGCTTCTGATGGTCCGGCCTAGAACGAAGGCGAACATCAATGGAACAATAGTGGGAGCCTATCCATATTAGCCCGATGCAATGTGGTATGAAGACACTTAGATGGTCCTTACAAGTTGGTTGAATTCGAGTGTGAACCGCCACATGGCCGGCGAGTCCTGGATTTCGAGGCCGTTAAAACGGAAGAGAAGACCAACGTAAACCGCGACAACGACAGCCATTAGAATCGAAACACTGTTCATAAACATCTCCAAGTGTCGGGACGTTCCGTTTTCAAGCCTTCTTGGTGGCCATTGTAGCAATTTCGACCCGTTGTCGGATTTGGAGGTTTCCCGGGTGGCCATCTCGGGTTTTGTTGGTACATTCTGGTCCCTTTGAGGAGGCGCCATCATCGTTGAAGGGTAATAGCAATTGGGGCTTTCAGCATGGAGACTGGATCAGAATTGATTAAGTTTAAATCCAAGCTTGTTCCGAGGGAAACCATTGCACATATATGGCAATTGTAGCCCCCATCACAATGCCTGCATACACGCTGCAGAACGACCTCTTGGCAGACCCCATGTTGCTGTACAGCAGAATCTCCCCCAAAGGGCAAGGGTTGATTGACCACTGGCGATGCAGCTGAGCTTGACAGTGCCATTCGAACCAACAGGAACTGTGTGGTAGATCGTCAAGTTTTGTGGACTCGTGGCAGCACCCGCTCATCGTTTAATCAGGCAACTCAAACTGTAAATGATTTGATTGGGCGATGTGACCTTACTGCGCCGCATGCGCCTTCTTAGTCTGTTTGGGAGAGGCATGGGGTTAGAGTAACCGATTGCTTGGATGCAGGCGAATGCTCCCAACTTCTCGGATGGGTGAGCACGAAAGAAATGAAAGGGACGACAGGCACAGAGTCGCTCTATGTTGGACATGAATATCTTGCTACCCTACAAGAGTTCTGGAGACGCATTTCTCTGAGTGTTAGAGAACTGAAGTCGCCATAATCTTTGATCTGCACAGAGGAACATCGTGTTATCTGGCCCTCGACAGAAACTCTGTACGCCACCTTTTCAAACATAGTCAGATATATTGCTTAATGCCAATGATCTTTGGAGTATATTTACTCACCTGCCACCTTGATCAAACCCAGTAATGAGCCACCGTTGTTCCAAATTTCGATGCCGTCACCACACGCTGCCCAGACGTTGCCGTTCTCGCACATGAGATGTATAGGTGAACCTCTCCTAGCCAGTGCAAATAAACGCTTGTTCGCCAGAAAGATTGCGTCCCCTCTTTTCACAATGTCGAATGCGTAGATGCTCCTTGGTCTGTTCCTCATGTTAGCCAAATTCACCACAAAATCACCTTAGGCGTGACGCTTACTGCACCAAATCCAGACTCCCATCAGCCTTTACTCCTCCAGCATCCGCAACGTAAAGCGTCGACGAAGCCTCATCGATAGCGATTCCACTTGGTCTCACAAAGCCATCCGCCATGGCCCTCACCTCCCTCGCCGTTTGGTCGTACAAGTACACCGAAGGCGGCAGCTGCGGCGGGCTCCTAAAATCCAGCTCGTGCCCGCAACACGGATCCGTAAACCACACGCCGTCGCCCGAGACGGCCGCGCTGTGGGGCGAGTTGAAGTCGCGGCCGTAGTACGTCGTGGCCACGGCTTTTGGCGGCTGCCCCGCGGGCATGTGGAACACGCCTCCGGTCCCGGGATGCATCGTTCCCTGGGAGCACCATAGAATCCCGTTGGCTGCAAGACAGCCGTTGGCCGGCATCGGCATCGCGGGCGGGGGCCGGAGCTTGGCCCACTCGGCGGTCAGGGTATCGCCGCGCGGGGAGGCGGTGATTGTCACCTTGGACATGAGGATCGTTGCCGGCCTTGAGGGGTCGGTTGCCGCGAGGGGTACGGAGGTCGTCCAGAGCTCATTGCGGGAGGGGTTGTAGACGCAGCCGCGGTGAAAGAACGCATTGCCAGTGCCTTCTGCAGAGGAGAGGAGTAGGGCGTGTGTGGGCTTGGAGCCGATGATGGATTCCAGCGCAGAGTCGTATTGGATGATGGAGACGTCAGACTGAAGTAAGTGTTAGCAGGTCGGTCTGTCAATGGTGTTGATTGTTCACCTTGCTGGGTTGTGAATAGCCGGGCGGCGCTTGGTTTCGGCGATCTCTGATCTAATGTAAGTAGCGTGAGTAAGATCGTCAGCGGCTGGAACGGATGAGCTTGTTAATTTGGCCGAGTCGTGAGCTTACTTCTATCGGCGTTGTCTCGGGTTTGATACCCGTCGCCTTGACTGTTGCCATCGCTACACCTACTCTGCCTGGTGTTTGCTCTGGTGAAGTTGGCTTTGTGCGGTTGAAGGGAGCGCAAATAATGTAGACCGGGGTGGGGACGGCCGGGCCTCCATTTAGTTGGCGCCGGCGCCGTGTCGGGATTACACCCGCCACCCCGATAAACTTAACATCGGCTTTGCGGACAGTATATCATTAAGTCCGTGGTAAATAGTCTCATTGAGCATGATTGATACAATTATTTATTGAATGGTATTCCCCCATGGCTTTTGCTCCAGTGAAAGCCAATATCCTTAACTTCGTTCAGTATGGCTGCAATCCTTGTCACCGGAGGTAACAGAGGCATTGGCTTTGGTATAGTCCAGGCTATAGCCGAACGGCTTCCAGATTCTCTTGTGATCATCGGGTGCCGTTCAAACGTGGCCGGGGATGAAGCTGTGACAAAACTCAGAGAACTCGGTGTCAAAACGAATCTGGACGTACTTCAACTAGACATCGAGGACGATGCTAGCATCACTGCCGCTGTCGCAACTGTTGATCAGAAACATGGGAAGTTGGACGGTATTTCTCCCCAAAGACTTTCCTTTTGAACCAACATACTGATATGTTGCAGTCTTGGTCAATAATGCTGCCAATTTAGAGATTGCTAGCTCGTCAGGACTGTCTGAGATTCGGTCAAAAACAAACGCCGTGTACAACAATTGCATCACTTCAAACGGGATAGTCACACAGGCTTTCCTATCCTTGCTCCGAAAGGCCGAGTACCCACGAGTTATCATGAACTCCAGTGCTAGGGGTAGCCTCACACGCACAGCATCTAGGGAGGTGAGCACACAGCGACCAGCACCGTTGGAGTGCTTCAGACTGATAGACACTGCAGCTCCCGCCAGTTTCACTTGTGGATTACTGCGTGGCTAAGGCGGCGCTTAACATGTTGACTTTGCACTTTCAGCTTGCTGAAGAACAGAGGCAAGACGGAAATAGAGTCGTCTTTTGGGCCACTAGTCCAGGGCATTGCAAGACGGCCTTCAACAACTTCCGCGGGGTGAAGGAGCCAATTGACGGAGCAGAAGCAATCGTGCGCTTGCTGGAATCAGAAAAGGGGGTCACTGAGCCTGGGACGTTCTGGGAGTTCGAACAGGGTGAGTTCAGGATGGTGCCGTGGTAGATCATGGACACTGTCTCGAATCCTTCTGTCGAGCCGTGTCCGACCACATGGAACAAGGCAACATGCCCGCATCGTAGATTGTCGTATGTCTGGTCAGAAAATGTCTTTGATTCTCGTCGACCAAGGTCCGCTCTCTATGAATACACTAGGTCGCGATGGACCAATGACTCGTCCGATTGCCCGCCGTTTAGTGTTTCGCCTTCTCGTCCTTGTCGGCGCTGTCCAAGAACTTCCTGTGCATGTTGTCAGCAATCGCAGGCCCTCGAAACGTCCAGGCAAAATCACGCACTTGATGAAGTCGGCCTCGTCGGAGCTGGCAGCGTTGATGGGGGGGATGGCAGTGGCCTTGTTGACCTTGCTGCCGCCGCTGGTGCCGTAAATAGCGCCGCCGAAGAGGGTGGCAAGAACACCCATGGCCAGCTGTAAGTTGGCCCATGTTAGCAGTCGTTCAGCATCTTCATGTATTGCAGGTCGGCCGAAGGCGCCGCAGGGAGCGGCGGGCGAAGTCGGAGGTGCAACGTACGTAGTGGGAGCCGATCTGGCGGCCGGCGACAGTGTACATCTGAACCATTTTGGCGGTATTAGAGGGGTATTCGGACCTTCGGAGGTGAATTGGTTCGATGAGGGTGGAGTGGTGATGATTGAAACTGCAATGGCGGCTCAATGTTCGGAGCTCGAAATTCGTTCGGAAGCTGCGAAAAGTCGAATGCCTGGTATGTCAGGCCATTTCAAGACGGGTCCAGTGTCTAGCGCGGCTTGGAGAGCGGGAAGTTCAGCCACAGCTAACCCCGGGTGATTCAGCCACAGATTAGAGTGGCGCAAGCTCCCATGCACCCCAGGAAGGTGCTAACCCGCTGAAGCGAAGCCGACGTCACTTCCCGACATTGGACCAGAAGGTTGATGCCGCGGGCGTTTCCGGCGAGCGCATGGAAAAGTTGTGGTTGCCATCGCCTAGGCTCCCCTCACCCCAACCGCCGCCATCCATGCGCACTTAAGGCTGACAACACCTCCTTTTGCTTTTGAAGATTTCTGATTCAGACGAAGTATACCAACACAAGCAATCGATCACAATGTGGTGGGGTCGCAGCTCAGACAAGAAGCCCGAGGAGTCGAAAGAGGCGACCAACAACGAGAATGGCGCCAAGCCCTTCGACCCCGAAAAGCTCCCCCCAAGGCAGAAGCTGCCAAAAGCTCTGCAGAACATTATCGACAAATCCGACAAGGAGGAAAACTTCTTCGATGAATTAGTGGACGGGTAGTACGTGCCCTCGATTCCTCCCGATAGCCCTGCTGATGTCTTCTCCAGCGCACCCGAGTCTACCGAGTCCAACGTCCGTTACATGGCATACGCCACGCGCGTCCGCACCATTCTGCTGTCTGCGCACCGATACGTCGCCTACACTTCTGATATTGGCGAGTCGTTTCGCCCTGTTGCGCATCCCTATCTTGTCCGCGGCGCATATGGTATCTCCTGGCTGTACATACTAGGTGATGTCAGTTACGAAGGTTACAAGGCGTACTGGGCGAACCAGCGCATCCTGAACCCTCACCTCCAACTTACCGAGAGGCAAGCGAAGATCACGGGATTGCCGGAAGCCATCTCAGATGCCACACACCCAAGCCAGGTCGTCCCCGGTGGCAAGGTTGCGCCGTTGGACGACTACCGAACCGTCATGGTCCAGCGAGGAATCTTCCAGAGCATCGCTAGTATGGGTCTGCCGGCCTTCACGATCCACAGCGTAGTGCGCTACTCTGGCAGGGCGATGAAGAACGTCAAGAACGCCAGGGTTAGAACCTGGGGCCCTATTGGCCTTGGTTTGGCTGTCGTTCCCTTCTTGCCCAGTCTCTTTGACGAGCCTGTCGAGAACGCAGTGGAGTGGGTCTTCCACAAGGGCTTTGAGACGTATGGCGGCAAGGATGCCGTTGGTGATGCGCCTGCCACAGGCCGCGAAGACTTGTTGGCGAAGAGACCCAAGGAGAAGGAACTTTGATTTGGCGTTCAGAGGAATAGCATGGTATGGATTGGACCGGAACAGTTATTCAACTCATTGACTGGCTCGGCGCATTTGAAATCTCCCATGGTTATGGTATTGGCCCAGGTATAGCGTAGCCTCTATGGCGTGTGGTGCAACTGAGGGTATATACGGAAAAAGGCTTCTATAAACACACTTCATCATTCATCATCGTCGTTAAACCTCCATCAAGTTGGGCGGCGGGCCAACTCCGCGCAACAGCACGACCGTGTTACCACTGACCAGTGAAGCCCCGACCTTTTCATTGAATTCCAGCAACCTGCCCCCCTCTACATGGAACACTCTCAGCTTGTCCCTCTCGTCTGATGACCGGTTGTTCACGTTTTCCACCTGTAACCTCCTTGCTGCCTCGTCCAGCACTCTTCCAACGACCCAGTCCTTGGAGAAGAAGAATTCTCCCTTTGGAAACTTGGCCTTGGCAGTCTCCGCCTCGGCCTCGACGTAAAGATAGACTCTCTTCTCTTGCGCCAGCTTATCATCGCCCTTGGCCGTCTTCTTCAGGTTGTTCACAGCAATCAGCCGTGCCGATGCCGACGTAGGCTTTGGCTTCGGCAGTGCCCTTCCTGCTTGCTCTTTCTTCGCCGTTCCCCATGCTTTCAACTTATCAAATGCGCTTCTCGTCCGTGCGGCAACATCAATCTGCGAGCCGGGTCGGGCGCCAAGCGGCACAAGGTTCTTGCAATCGTGGTCCTCTTTCAAGCGATGCCTGAGGCAATAGTCGCGGTTGCAGCCCGAGCAGTGGACGCCGGGGACCAACGAAGTGCCGATGGTGGTCTTGCAGGGGGGCGAGGCGCAGGGCTTTTCGGAAACGTGGTCGCGCAACTGGCGTCCGGCGCCGTAGGCGGGCTTCGCCAGCTCGGCTTGACGGCGGCGCTCGGCCCAGGCGCCCGCGTTGGTGCATTTGTGGGAGGACTCGGAGCGGTGGTCGAGGCAGAAGGTCTTTTTGCAGCTCTGGCAGAAGAAGGGGAGGAAGTCGAGCTGGTTGCAGTAGTCGTATTCGCAGTGCTTGCCCACGAGGGTCTCGTCGAAGCCGTCTTTGGAGTCGTCCATCTTGACGTAGCTCGTCTCGTCGGAATTGGATGAGGACGCCATTGTGAGCGATGACGTCTGTGTCGAATATTTATTCTGCGGTAAACGAGGTGCTTGGAGCTCGTCTGGTGTACGTAGGCCTCGGATTTCGTGGCTCGAGGCTGAGCTGAGCGAGATGGCGAGATGGCGATGGCGATGTTGCTGAGAAATGGCGGCGGAATGGTCTGGAAAGAGCCAGCTGGCGGGACTTGGTCAGTGTTGGTCCGTTGGTTGCCTTCAGCGGGGCAGCCACTGAGGCGGGTGAGCGCAGACGCCAAGTACAGAGCGCGCGGCCGCTGGAAGCCTGAAATGGGGGTGGCCCATAACCGTTGCCATGGAAGGACGTGGACAGGCTGGACGCTACAGCAGGGTATTGAGGCTGACTTCTGTGCACTTTGCAGGATGATGGAAGTATCCAACACGACTATGGATCTAGCAGCTAACGAAACACGGCCGTTGCTCTTGGATATCATCCTATCTTCATTGGCCATTTAGATCGGCTCCTTAAGACATCCACTACTTTGTACCTGACATACAGACAAGGTAACGGCAATAAGGAGGGGTGATCCCCGGACCCGCTTTTCAATCGGACCCGATAGAGTGGATCCCGGACCCTTAAAGTGCGTCGCGCTCTTCGCGTTTCCTGCAAATCAATGACGCAGTTGCTGCCGTTTTGTCGCATCTCCCCTGCAAAGCTTCTCGAGCTCCCATCCTCGGAGCATGGCCAGCTCTCAACCTCTCATCACCACCACGCACGATGCCTCCACACGTGCCGCGCAAGCGATTGCGCGAGGAGTCGCCCGTCAAGTCGAGTCCTAAACGTCAACAGGTGGCGAAGGGCAAAGGCAAGCCTGCCGCTTCGAGTGCACGCCGAAAACCGACCCTGTACGATGACCTGGATGCTACTGCCACGCCGGAGTCGTCCAAAGGTGGCCGGTCTGTATTGGATGTCTTGGGCGACAGCGAGGAGGACAGCTCATTGACCGATCTATCCGACGGAGATTTTGAGGATGTTCCTGTTGGCAATGGTCAGAAGCCGGGGGAAGCAAACGAGCCGTCCGACGATGATGATAACGACGACATCGAGTTCGAGGACGTTCCTGCTCCGAAGAACACTCTAGCCAAGGCGCCGACAGGATTTACCGACTTGCAACTCACTCTGGACGCTGGTTTCGGCGCTACGACAGATCCCTATGGCGACAAAAAGGGGCCTACCAAGCGCGAAAAGAAGATCAGAAATGTCACGCACTGCATTCACGTGCAGTACTTGCTGTGGCACAATGCTGTCCGGAATTCTTGGCTCTGCGACCCCGAAGTTCAGGCAATCATGATGTCACACGTCCCCCCTCGTCTATGGGACGAGGTGGACCGATGGAGGAGAACCAGTGGACTGGACGCGCAGCCGAAAGCGAAGCCAACCCCGACGAAGAAACCCACGCCGGCGAAGAAGACCCGGGGCAGAGGCAAGGCAAAGAAGACCGAAGAGAAAGACTCGAGAGACTGGGGTGCCGCAGCAGAGAGGCTCGAAGAGGGGGCTGTTGATATGAGCCATGGCGACCCGCTGTTCCGACTTATGAAGTCGCTGGTGGCGTGGTGGAGGCAACGGTTCCGTATCACAGCACCTGGGATCCGGAAGTGGGGCTACATGCACCCTGAAAGAGTTGGCAGACTGAGAAAGGCGTGGGAGAGCGAGGATCACGACCAAGATCGGTTCGGGGAAAGGGTCTGCGGCTTGGAGGACTTCCGCCGATGCGCCCAGAACTGCACAGGAAGCCGAGACGTAGGATCTCAGCTCTTCACGGCTCTTATGAGGGCCCTGGGACTCGAGGCCCGAATGGTTGCAAACTTGCAGCCACTTGGTTTTGGATGGACGAAGGGGGAGGAAGCTGACCCTGAAAAGGACAGGCCTGGAGTGTCGACATCTAAGAGCAGCGACGAGAAGAGTCAAGAAAGTGAAAAGACGAAAAAGGGCACGAAGAAAGGAACGAAAACAGCACCCAAGAAAGCGACTCCATCCAAAACGACAAGTTCGAGACGCGCAAGTCAGAAAAAGACCGTCATCGAGGTGCCTGATACAGATGATGAACTTGGTTTAGAGCATCCTGACAGCGACGACGATTCGATTATAGAATTGGAAGTAACCCCTCGGAAATCGGCTCCATCCAAGAAGTTTGACAACGACCTAGAGTTTCCACATTATTGGACGGAAGTCATGTCACCGGTCACGAAGAAATATCTGCCGGTCGACCCGATCGTCAAGAATATCATTGGTACCAACCGAGAGCTGATTGAGTCTCTGGAGCCCCGCGGAGGCAAGGCAGACAAGGCCAAGGAGGTAATGGCGTACGTTGTCGGCTTCTCCCAGGATGGAACAGCAAAGGACGTTACCGTTCGTTATCTCAGAAAACAATTGTGGCCGGGAAGGACGAAGGGAGCTAGAATGCCTTTGGAGAAAGTACCTGTTTACAATCGCCATGGCAAGGTAAAGCGACATGACCATTTCGACTGGTTCAAGTCTGCCATGCAAGGATTCGTTAGGGGTAGTCGAAAACACCCCCTTACAGAGGAGGACGAGGCCGAGAACACAACTGACTTGACTCCGGCCCAACCCGAGAAGAAGGAGGTTAAGGAGGGCAGTGAAACCCTAGCTTATTACAAGCAGTCGAAGGAGTTTTGTCTGGAGCGGCATCTCAAGCGCGAAGAAGCACTCTTACCTGGGTCAAAACCTGTCAAGACTTTCAAAAACAAAGGCAAAGGCGGGGATATATCGGAAGAGCCAGTTTTCTCGAGAAAGGACGTCGTCAATGTCAAGAGCGCAGAGACGTGGCACAAGCAAGGCAGAGCACCGAAGCCTGGTGAACTGCCCCTCAAGCGAGTGCCGTACCGCGCCGCGACAACCAACAGACGCCGAGAAATCGCGGAGGCGGAAGCCATCAGCGGCGAGAAGGTTCTTCAGGGATTGTACAGTCTTGAACAGACGGACTGGATCATCCCGCCGCCTATCAAGGACGGCATCATCCCGAAGAACGATTATGGGTATGTGGCTCTCTATGTCTACGAAATGCGTTGCTGACAATATCTAGCAATATCGATCTTTTCGCCGAGCACATGTGTCCCGAAGGTGCTGTCCACGTCCCTTTCCGAGGGGCCGTCAAGGTTTGCAAGAGGCTTGGCATCGACTACGCAGAAGCTGTGGTGGACTTTGAATTTGGAAACCGAATGGCGGTTCCCGTCATTCAAGGTGTGGTCATTGCGGAGGAATACCACGACCAGGTTATGGAAGAGATCCGCAAAGACGAAGCTGAGCGAGCACGCAAGGAGGACGAGAAACGGCGCAAAGAGGCGTTGCGACTTTGGAGCAAGTTTATCAAAGGGTTACGCATTGTCGAGCGCATTCGGCAGGATTACGGCCATGTCGATGACAGCGTTCCTGTTTTCCAGAAGCATGGCGGGAGTAAGGAAGCTAAGGAAGACCAGGACGAGTCAACTAAAGTGGATGCAGAGGCAATGCGGGTGCGAGATGAAGAGATGGCGGGCGGCTTTTTCCCTGAAGGACATGATGAGGAGGAAGCAGGCGGCTTCTTTGCCGAAGGACACGAAGAAGAAGAGGCCGAGCCCAAGCGGTTTACGTCAGGATTCTTTCCAGTCGTCGACGACGAAGATGGCGACGAGAACATGGACGATGCACTGGTTGTGGATCACGGTGGTGAGGATCAACCTATCGCGGAAAGCGCGGAAGGCGTGGAGGACGTCGCTGAGGAGGCTTCAGAGCCAGAGCCAGAGCCAGAACCTCTCCCCGCGCCTGTGAAGGCCAAACCACGGGCGAAGAAAGCAACGAAAGCTGCGACCAGAAGATCGACCAGGCGCAGACGGAAGGTTGTTTCCGAAAGCGAGGAAGACGACGACGAAGATGAAGATTTCCAAGATTCGGACGACGACTATGTGTGACACAGCTCGGACGCAGTGTATCTTTTACGAGCAAGAATCTAGGAGCGCACGGGATGGATGATGAGCACAGCTGGCATTGGGGCGCGCAGCTCTTCAGAGAATCCATATAAGCTTGCAAATATTACGCAATGAGGAAGTGAAGGCAGCCGTTTCGTGCTACCATTCGAATTTCCCATGCCCAGTTTGGCTGGGTGTGCATAGAACGAGACATGCCGTTCGTTGTCGCCAATAGAAAGCCGCCGCTCCCGATATGATTATGCTGAAATGCGTTGGCTTACGGGGGGCAGCAGTAGGATTGATTTACGACGTCGAGAGTGCCCATACGGATTTGTGGCAGGTGATAATTTGAGACATGAAGATGACATGCCAGGGTGGTGCCATGCCCTTGCTGCGCTGTGAATCGCCTAACCCAGATACTTGGTTGATGAAGTCATTGCGGATTTATCACCTGTAGCCTAAGCTGGGAGAGATGATAAAGCTGGCACAAGCTGGGCAAGAGGCAACGTCTGTCATGCCATCATGTCGAAATGATTTCCGTGCTTTGAGAGCGCATCGCAGGCGGCTGGTATGGATTCAATACATGTAGAATTGGATCTGGATTGTATCGATGTTAGTCAGATATCCATTCGACGATCATGGGTGTCAAAGGCAACAGGCCTTTCTCCAATCGAGGCCTCCTCCGCACCACCCAGCCCAGTTGCAGCGTGTTCGGTCGCCCAGGGCCCTCCCCGGCAAAGACCCATGGATAGGCGGCACTAGGGCGTCCAGGGTGCTCAGAACGTTCGCGTTCCCAAATTCCCAGGGCATATTCGACGATCCACCGGCCCATCTAACCCTCTTTTTTTTTTTTCCTTTTCCAACATCACCTCATATTCCCGCCCGCGATCCGGATGCGCATTTCGGCCGTTGCGCATCTGCGATTTAAATAAACAATAAGAAACTTGGTCGCCGTATGTAACCTGACATCTCTGGTAATCGACGAGCCAGCTGCAGATCGAACGAAGCATCGAGGCCGCGTGCATCTCCAGGAACGGGCCAATACTTTTTTGTTTGTTTCGAGGCGACCGGGAGACGGAGTTGGAGCCTCGCGGTCCTTACCTTAAGGTAGGGAGAGGCTGAAAGAGAGGACTACAATCGGGGCGCCGGACTGTGAATCATTATTCCTGCCGTAATTCTTGCCTAGTACTCGGCAGCAGGTTATTTTCCAAGACACATACCTACTTCCCAAGGTCGATTTTCGTTTGTCGGGCCCAAAGTCCTTCCTTCCACCCGCGCTTTCTAAAGTCTTCATCGCAAAGGGAACACCGGCGCACTCCTCATTCAACTTCACTCGCGATCGCCTTGAGTTGCCTTGCGCTGCCCTGGGACCTCAACGACTTGGACTCGCCTGAGGAAGCCACAACCGTCCCGCAAAGTTGCCTTGGCTCACCTTTTTGTCTCCGCAGCTGCCTCCGTTCGTTCTCTGTTTGTTCCCTCACGACCTCGCCTTTGATATCAGGTATACTTCTTCGCAACAACGAGTTGACCGCCGTCATTCCATCGACGTCCATTCACTTGAGCCGCCGTTGATATTTCTCTCCGTTCGTTTGACCACCTGAGTCGTCTCACCAGCGCGACCTTCGACCTGCCATATCCATCTCGAGACCGACCTCCCCTCTGGCTTTTCTCCGAGTCTTCATCACCGCCAAGATATCAGGCTCTCTCTCGCCTGCCTTTTCGACGACTTCCCCGTCCAGGTAAGTTGGCAACTTTTGTTTTCTTCAATATCACCGTCATTTTCTCCCTGGCGTGAACGTCCCACTTAGGGTCCGAACCTTCTTGCTCGGCCATGGCGTCGATGGCGCTGTCATACATCCACCTTACAAATATTGAAAGGCGCAAAGGGTTGAACATCGCATTTTTGTCATGCGCCCCAACGCAGAAGTATCTTTCCCATCAACCCCTCCCGAATATTGTTTCTTGCGGCCGTCTCCACGCCACCAGCGACATCCCCTCTACTCATAAACACCCCTTCGACATCCCTGTTCGCTTGCTACGTGTGTGAGCCCTTCTCCAGCTTCAATACCTCAGAAGTTGTATCTCATTATTAGCACCATGGGACTGGGATCAAGCCGGCCTATGAAGGGCGAGGCAGACGCTGACCGTCCACAGAGCAAAGATCTCGAGCCAAATTTGCGGCGACAGTCCAAACGGCACGAACGACCACGATCCCAAATTCAGCCTCAACCGGTGTCTCCGCGTCCTGCTTCTCCGGATTGGTCGTCCGCCGTTGAACCTCTTCCACCCCCAGATCACCCGCCTCCCCCATTACAGCCACCACCGGTTCCTCCAGGCCGCGTAGAGAAGAACGGCTTGTTTGGCCGGGTTGCGCATCTGCGCTCTTATGTCGCCGATATCGAGTCTGCTCGCACCCTTCGTCGTTCGCCTGCCCTTCGACGCACTCACCGTGTTGCCAAACCTGCTGAACCGCGCCCTCAGTCCCCGAATCTAGCTCAGAGGCCAGTGCTCGCAGAGCCAACAATCGGTGAACATCCTCCCCCTGGACAGGACGAGCTTTCGACCGTACCAGAAGCCAATGGTCCCGTAAAAGCGAACCAACCAAAGCCTCGCAGTTATCCACAGATGGCAGACATCGAGGCCAACATCAAGAGCGACTGCGCAGCTCAGATCTTTGCCGTTTTCCCGGATATCTGCCCCGAGTACTTCGAGAAGACAGCAACGGAGCTTCTTTACGATGTCGACAAAATCATTGAGGAGATTCTAGGCGCTTCCTCATATCCTAAGAAAGCCCGCCCAAAAAGTCTCAAGCGCAAACGCGAGTCTCCGGCCGAAAAGGATGAGGTTTCCAAGGTACGACAACTTTACGACTTCGCCAATCGTCCTCCGGAGAGAGCACAAATCTACATTAGTATCTCGTAAGTTCTTAAGTGAACCCCTTTGGAACCCAATCCGGTGCACCCAAAACCATGGCATTCAAACTGGTCGACGTAGGAAGATCCGGTGCTAATGACCGATGCAGGAAGAAAGTGCTCTCCCAAGACTTCCCGCGAGCTACTATCAAGAGTATCACGAAACTACTAGCAGAGCACAATAATTGTCTGATGCAGACATATCTCGCTTTGGATGAGATCACCCGCGACTGGAAATCAGGCAAAACTAAAGCGCGCTTCGATTTCAAGAAAACCAGAACGCCACCTAATCCGGAGCTTGAGCCGGCGAATTTAGATGGGACTATTCGCGACTCAACAACTCCTGACAGGACAAGAGCTCTCGAGGAACTACGGGCTGCTCGGCAGGTATGCGAAGCAGAACAGTCCAGGCGGAACTCGGCAAGGGCCAAAGTTCTCGAGGAAGAAAACAACTTCAAGCAAGCCCAGGAAGAAGGGACTATTGCTGAATGTGGCTGCTGCTTCGACGAACGACCGCTGAACCGCATGGTTCACTGCGACAACCCGGACGCTGAGCACGTGAGTGGACACCATACACTTCTTGTGGAAGCTTGCAGACCTGACTTTGCATTAGTATTTCTGCTTCGCTTGCGCGCGAAAGTGCGCTGAGACAGCGATTGGACTCGCGAGATTTCAACTCAACTGTATGTCAATGGACGGCTGCAGCCATGATTTCTCTCATTCCCAGCGGGCGATCTTCCTCGACGACAAGCTGCAAGCAGCGCTCGACCGCATAGGATTTGAAGCAGCTCTACAAGCCCAAGGCTTCGAGAATCTCTCAGCATGTCCGTTCTGTCCATACGCCGCCGACTGCCCTCCAGTCGAGGAGGACAAAGAGTTCAGGTGTGCCAACCCTGAATGCGAGATCGTCAGCTGCCGCCTATGTAAAGAAGAGACACATGTTCCCCGGACATGTGAGGAGGCCGCAGCCGAAAACGGAATATCGGAGCGGCGCAAAATCGAGGAGGCCATGTCTGAGGCCTTGATCCGCAAATGCAACAAATGTAGGTGTCCCAAGAGACGTAGCCGCGAGAGCTGATTGCTGATAATTTATGCAGGCGGCACTCCTTTTATTAAAGAGGAAGGCTGCAACAAGATGACTTGCACCAGGCCAGGGTGCAGAAATGTGCAGTGCTATGTTTGCTCTAAATCTTGCGCATACGATCACTTTGACGACGCTGCCAGAGGGGGAAAGAAGGGAAACTGCCCCCTCTTCGAACAGACCGAGGTTCGCCACGAGAAAGAAGTTCGGCAGGCCGAGGAGGAAGCCCGCCAGAAGGTCTTAGCAGCCAAGCCCAAGTTGAACGAAGGGCTTCTCAAGTTCAACATGTCTGAGCATGTCACGAAGGGGGAGAAGAAAACCCGAAGTATGGCACACATTGAACGAGGTCCGCAAGTAGTCCAGCGTCGGCACGCAGGTGTCGACCAGGTCGGAGAAGCTATGAGACTGCATCTGGATCCAGACGCACTAGCTGCTGAGCAAAGAATCCAGGCTGTAATTGCCGGTGAGCAGGCCGCCTGGAACAATCGGTTAGGTCTTCATCAACCCATCGCGCAAAACCCATCGCAGGCTCAGCCTCCTGAGCAGCCCAAGCCGGTTCGCCTGGCCAGACCAGCCCAGCCGGCAATACAGCAAGCGATGGCTCTACAACACGGAGCAAATGCACTGCCCGGAGCTCAGAATCTTGCGGCCGGTGGTCCACAAATTGCGGCGCCCTACAATCCTGTGGTTCCTAGGTATCCGTCAAAGTTGCCTTTGCCGATTCAGCAACCGCTTTTCCCAGAGCCGATTCCCCCAGCAGCGTATCAGTTTCAGGCTGGCAACAATGGTAACCAGTCTGCCCAGCAGAGACAGCCACTCGCGCAACACCATGTGGTTCGGCCACATCGTGACGGACACAATACTGGAAGGCAGGTACCGAACGCAGCGGCCAGAGCCGCTCCGCAGGCGGTGAATGGTCTTTTCGGGGTTCCTGATGCCGTCGCCAACAACAACTGGAATCAACTGAATATGCCGCCATTTGGCGGGGGACTCGATCCATTCGAACTCGATATTGGCTTCGAATTGGGACTCATGGCTCAGCAACCCGCCAATATTGACCACTCCTATCCGCTGTCACTGTTCGGTGCCGAGGCGAACAACCCTCCTGTGCCAGGTGGCATGAACTTTGGCAACAATGCTTATGGGAATCCGGTGAACTATGTGGTTCAGCAACCAAGGGATGCATCCGAGCTCGGGAGAACTAGAGATAACCCCCTGGAGCTCGACTAGGTCCCTTGCTGCCGTACGTTCTGAGACTGGTATACGGATTTGCTCATCTCGTTCATATAAGAAGATTGATGGGGCTGAGGCGAAGATCATCAGACGAAATCATCTGATGTCTTTCCTTGGAAGGAAGCAGATGGCTCGCTGTTGCGCACTCTTGGAGGTTTGGTCTCATACTTTGAGCTGAGGAGCGAGAGCATTCACGCATGGCGTTGGCAACTTGATCCTTTGGACTTGCATTGTTGATACAGTTGCCTTGAAGGCGTTTTGGAAGGGCGTTTGGGGGTATCTTGTTTACGAGTATAATCAAGTAGTCCTCGACGAGACGACAGCCGATTTGGTATTAATACAGCGCTTTAAGAAGTAACATATCTGCTGCGTATGTGAAGTACGATGGTGATGCATGCGGAGCTACCGCCCTCTTCCAAACTTTTCATGCCATTTGCCCCTGCTACCAGTGTTTTTGAGGTTAGAGATGGGTTGAGGGTCCGTCTGGGCGACAAGCTCGATGGTTTCGTGGATGGTGGCAATGGCGGCGAGACCGGAGGTGGGGATATCTTCGGTGGATGGTGCGGAGGAATGGGGCGTGAGGAGGATGAGGGAGTTTGACGTATTTTTCTGGAGGAGCTTGTACGTCTTGTCTGGGGTTTTCAGGAGGGCGTTTGTGTCTGTCGACTTGAGCGTGATGCTGTGCCGTAGATGAGCTTGACGTCCGTGATGCGGCTCAGCGGCGCGGGTGATGGGCGGAGGCGAGACGGGGACGGGGAGGGGGTTGAATGACGACTTACACCGGAGCATCGTCGGCAGCGAGCAGGGCCTCGAGCTCGGGGGGCAGTTCCATGAGCTTGTAGCCACGGCCATCCGGGGCATGGGTTAGTGGTATGCCGGGGTCCTGGCTAGCCATGTTTTTTTTTTTGTGTTGGTTGTTTGTCTCGCTCTGAGACTTGACTGCTGCCTCTTTTTTTTTCGGGGTTTGTTTGGGTTTGGTTTAGCGGGTGTGGGTGATTTACACGTGTTGGTTTGACTCAAGATCTGGTGTCTATCCGCATCCCTCTGTCTTTCAGTGAGGGGGATACACGTGTTGCGCGGTGGGAATGCTGGGTGGATTTGTGGTGTGGATTTTTGGGTGGGATGTCTGTGTGACGGTCGGTGGTTGCTGGTTACCGTGGTGGTCGGTTTTTTTTTTTCTGCTGCTGCCTTTTCCCCTTCAGCGCTGTGCTCCGTTTGAAGTCGAATCAGATTTCGTCTAATTGGGTGCGGGGAAAAGTCTGGATTTGGGGACAGGGAACAGACCTGAAGGCGGGCAGGGATTGTGGGACGAGATTGGGGATCAGAGATTGGATGCGGCGGGAAGCTCCTCCCATTCTCCCAAGCAGGAGGGGATCGCAGCGGTGCACGGGCCAGGTGAGCTTTTTTTAGGGCCGAGTTCCTTGTTTAAGGCTGCGCGGCTGTTGCTGGTTGAGAGCGGGTCACGTTTCTGGTCTTTCAGGTTGGTCTTGTTGTTTACGTTTGGCATCATTGGGTGTCTCAATGTATGGATTGCCTTGAGTGAATGAATACATCGTGAGATCTGATTCTGGCGTCGTTTAGCTTTGGGGCGTCGGTGAAGTGAGAGGATCTTTCATGGTGTGACGGCTGGCAATCGATTGGTCTGGACCGACCGAACCTGCGCTGCGGTGGTGGTGGTAGTGTTGCTTCCTGCAGCTGCATCCCATTTGCACCAACACCACTCAGAGCAGCCGCTGGTGAAAATTCTCCTCTACCCAGGCTCCCTACCTAGGCGACGGCATAGTACAGCATACCCCCGTCAATAGGTTTATCGCGGCTCGCACAGTCGGGCAGTCAATTTTGTCTAATTTTCCAGTCGACTGGCCATCATCGAGTCGCGTGTCCGCTTGTTGTCTCTCGCACGCGCAGTAATAGCTTAGTACTGGTGAGAAACGAGCGAAAGTCGGAAACAACACAGACAACAGGGGAGGAGGGAGGAAAAAGGTCTGGGCCGCAATCAGTGAGGCGTTAATCGGGTCGCTTATTTCTCCCAGCCCCCCCGGTACACTACCTGGCCGTCCCAATTGCCCTGTTTGTACTCTTTGTCGTCATTCTTTTCCCACTTTCCCCATCGCCATCTCTTTTGGCTCGGACTTGTCGTTGCATGGGAGAGTCGGTGAAGAGGAGCAAAGGGAGGGCAGTATCCGTACTAAGATAAGGTGCCTGGGAAGAAGCGAAAAAGAATAAGGCGTTGTTTCCTGTTTCACTGCATGGCATCTCGGTCAACAAAGAAACATCAACAACAGAAAGGAAGACGTGAGCAGGGTTTGCCTGTCATTGTGGTACCTTGCTCTCTGGACCCTTCACTTTAACATTGCATCTGGGCTTGGACTTTGCAGTTGCAGCAACGCAACCACCAAAAGCTCTCGGTAAACAAACAACAACACGCCCCACGGACCAACCACCTCTCAATCTGCAGACTGACCACTGCACTTGAACTGACACCTCTGGCACGGCGACAGACGACAGCCCACGGACAGGCTACCCAGCGACTATCGTTGCGATAGATAGGCACGCTACCTTAGGCTAGAGCGGGCTAAGGAACTGAGCAGACTGCGACCGTAGCTGAGGTCGTGGTGGTTGTCGCCCAGAGAAGTCTCCACCATCACCCGGCTTCCTCCACCCACAGCACCACCGTCACAACACACACAGAGAGAGGTGAGGTGGGCAGCAGCAGCAGCAGTAGCAGCACCGCACCGCACCTGCGACCCGACGACCTTCAACTCGACTCGACTCGACTCGACCCCGGCCAAGCTCAACGCCAGCCAACTCACACCGACACAACATCATCTTTCTCCGGGCAGTTTCGAGTCTTGCTTCTTGCTGACCTTGACGCGCTAACCAGACTGGCACTCGCCGCCTCTTCATCACACTCTTTTTGTCCCCAATTACTTTTTTTTTCTGTCTCTTGAAGTCTACTCTACTCTACGATTTGCTGGTGCTGTCCCACCTCGCTTGTCGCATCGCGATCTTATCGCTGCCGCTGTCGCCGCTCTCGCCCCCGGCTGCGACTCATCCCGACCGCCACTCGCTCTAGCGACGACAATTGCGCCCGACGCGATCGACACCTACATACGCATAGTCACACTCGTTCAACGTCTTTGCTCTCTCCCTTTTGTGTGATTTGTATGCCCGCCCCGTCAGCAATGACCCTGGCCCATTGACGAGACCACGCGACCGACCGATCGACCGAACGACCGACTGCCCATCGCCAACAGCAGCAGCAGCAGCAGCCCCCGACAATGGTTCGTGTCACGGAAGAGCTGGCTCTGTCCGCCGAGCACCTCACCCTCTACCACGCTGCCGACCCCCTCCTCGGCCACCTGCCCGTCCTCATCTTCCACGGCCACTCCACCACCGCAAACTACACTCTCAACAGCTCCCGCGTCCAGATCCACGTCTACAGCCCCGCCGGCTTCCAATCCTTCCCGCGCCTGACCATCCAGCCCAACTCCCCCTTCTACGCCGTCGTCAACCACCTCCCCCGAGAATGGCAGGGCGACGAGATCTACCGAGGCCTCGCCTTCGGTCTGTACAAATACTTCCAGGAGCTGCCCGAGGTCGTCAAGAATCACCTCAAAAACACATACCCGACCACGAGGGGGCGCCGGCCAGGGAGTGGGCCCGCCCTGTTTGGAGAGCAACATGCCGCCGACCTGGCCAAGAACATGATCAAGAGCGAGAACACGGTCGAGGTGCTCGAGACCCTGCAGACGGCCCTCCAGACCCAGCACCTTAGCAATGTCGACATCGATTTTGTCCTGCCGCCCGGTTCCATAGTGCCGCTACAACCGGAGGACTTGGAGGAGGTGCCCGAGGACGAGGACGACATTCTTGACCCAACGCTGCGACAGTATGGAGGGTATTCGTCGCTGGTGAAGCTTCTTGGAGAGTCTGTCTTCTTGCCGACATCGAGGTTACGGAGAGCGCCGTCAAAGCCGACTTCGCTGAATCGCAGCAAGTCGTTCTCCAAGGACCAAAAGGTGGAGCTGAGGATGAAGCTTGGAGAGCTGGTGGACACCGAGGAGAGATACGTCCTGAAGCTGAACGAGTTGGTCAAGCACATTGCCGACGAGTTCAGACAGTCAGCGAGACAACGCGACGCAAGCAGCCTGAGCCCATCCGAAGATGAGCTCGAGAAATTATTTCCCGTATCAGCAGATAAGATTCTGCAGGTCAACTCCGCGTTCATGCAGGAGCTGCGCAAGATCATGGACGACACTGAGGACGAGGCGCTGAAGGACATGGAGACGACCACAGTTGCGCTTACGGGATCCAGACTGGGATCACCTTCAAAAGCAAAGGACCCCAGCGGCGCATTGGCGATTGCGAGAATATTTCTCGAGTGGTTCCCCAAGTTTACAGATTGCTACCAGGACTACATCCGGGCAAGTCAGCATTTCCCCACTCTGCTCAACTCATTCCTCGATGAGCAGTCGAGCTTCCGACAACGGGTCATCCAGAAGGGCGAGCAAACGGTCCGCTCCATACTCATCGAGCCTGTGCAGCGTCTCCCTCGATACAGCTTGCTCATTGACCAGATCGTCCAGTGTCTCCCAATGACACATCCTGCGCTCCAGCCGATGCTCAAGGCGCGAGACATCATCACGAATATTTGCTCAATGGACGACCCTGTACCCGAAAAACCACACGTAACGGGTCGCCTACGAAACCTGGTTGAGAGTTGGCCTTTGGATCTTGAGCCGGTGGGAAGATTGGTGCTTGCGGCAGACTTTGTTGAGCTCCCCGCACCCTACCGGCTACTTGACCCACCCCAAATGTCGGAGCGTGCTGGCATCTTTCTCCTGTTTTCAGATTGTCTTGTCATCTTGAAGAAGCTGGGCCCGAAGCCGATGTGTGGACGAGACCTCCTTCGTGAGATTGACAAACCGTCGGCCGCGGGACTCTTAATGTCCATGACCAATGCTGCAGGTGGTCAGGCATCATACGAACTCGCCTTCACCGGCTGGCACAGCCTTTCCGACGTACGCTTCAGCGAATCCGCAGATGGCACGCTCATTTGGATGACCTCGACACAAGAAATGAAGGGAGCGCATGCTGGAGAATGGGTTACTGGCACCGCTGTAACGTCACGGTGCTTCTTGCTCGAGGAAAGCTTCGAGGCGAAGGGATCGAAATGGACAGAGGATATCGTCAAAGCGCGAGTCGAAGGTCGATTTTCGGAAAAGGAGCGCGAGGACCCAAGCTGGTCTCTTCGATCTTTTAGGCTGCCAGACAATAATCTCGGAGTTTTCGCCGCCGTTTTCCAAGAGGGCGCAGATCAGTTGATCGAAGGACGCAGAGAGCCGGCGCCGATCCGCATCGTCATCGACCACGAGAAGGGTACCAAAGGAGCACCCATTGGCCATTACGGTGTGGAAATTACGGTCAACGTTAGAAGCGGTGACCTGAAGAAGGTGAACATGCAGACTGCTGGCTTGAACGGCAGACAATTTGCCGACGATGTGGCGTTGGACGACTTTTTGCCAACGCTCACACGACGGGGTAGGTTTTCTTGATGCTCTTTGAAGGAATTTCATTGACCTTGTTCCCAGTCATACAACTACTCAGCTTGCAGTTCAACGCATCGAATCTCCGCTTGGCGCCTGCCCTGGTCTCATACTACACTAAAATCCTCAAGGGACTGCCTCTAATGACCAGAGCGGAGAAGACCAGATCTTTCCTTGCCTCGTCACCTGTCAAGGGATTATTCTCAAGCATCTGGGGCGGCTCTACGAATACCGAGGCACACAGCCCACCCAAGCACAACCGCACACCCGTTACGAATCTTTTCCCGCCGCCGCCCGTCTCTCGTGCAAATAGCGATCAAGGGTCCGTGTTTGGCTCAGCCAGGGGCAAGGATGGCATCAAGATGGCAGGCGACGATCGTCCTGAAAACCCGTTAGTGCGGCTAGAGCAGACATTTACGGGATATGTTGCCAGCCTGCAAAATCGCAAGGGTAGCATCGTCGGACGCATGTTGCTGAATCGATCCGTCGCGGATGAGCTTTCTGTCAACGATCTCTACAACCGTCTGATTGAAAGCCCCTTCGACCTCGACGCCTCATCAGAGCTGGGAGCGGACGTCATATTTGTGGCCTTTGAGAAGTTCATTCGCATCGCTTGGTGCGAGCAAATGGGCCCCATCATGACGAAGCAGGCTCTGGATACGTTGCTGGAGCGCATGAACCGACAGGTGCCTGGCAACTTTGCTGACTTTGTCAATTTCATGTTCAAGGATATGGCACCCCAGAACCAGCGAGCTTTCACGGCTCTCATCAAGCTCCTTGCCGATTTGCTCGACGGTTGCGGTAACGACGGCGACCGGGGCATTTTGACCGTTTCTTTTGCAGAGCTTTTGGTTCATGATGGCACGGCGCAAAACTACATCAACCTTCTGGATCGCCTGGTGGAGGATTGCGACAGGATCTTTGATGAACCCGGCGGTATCCATCTCACCGTTCAGCAAGCCTTCGAGTCTATGAACTCTCGAAGCGGAAAGTCGCATACAGGCTCACTCACCTCAAACACATCTTCGATCCGCCGCAAATTTGGCTTCGACACCCTTCTGCGACAAAACAGCAAGAACGACTCAGAGCGGCCATCCGTATGGCGAACCCTTAGCAAACATGGCCGTCACCCTGCGTCTGCCGATGCAGCCTCAAGTTCTAGTCTGTCCAAGATGACGTCTGCGCGCGCAAGGTCCATCGACTCTGGCACTGGCACGCAGCCTGGTCCCAATAAACTTCGGCGGCCCGGCTCTCGCGATAGACCGCCAATAGCTGGCGCATTCGATGAAGACCCTCGACCACCCAGCTCCCAGCGACTCGATATGCGCTTAGAAACGATTGGCGAGCCGGAAGTTGAGACGCCTCCCACCAAGTCATCCAAGAAGAAGCGCCGCAGCTCGCTCTCTGATCTCAGGAGTTTGATGGAAGCAGCAACGATTGTTGACCCACAAGAGAAAATAGAGGAGGCGTTGATGCCGCTACGCATCAACAAGCAGACTTCAGAGAAGTTCAACTCAACACCAAGGATACCGTCGCCCTCAAGGATACCAATAAGCCCAACGTCCTCGAGTCTCCGGTCTCCTCGCATGATCTCGCCACGTTTGAAGGAAAACGCCGCGTCACCAGATCCACTCCAGATCCTCCACACTCCCCGCACGCCTCACACCCCTGGAGTTCTCGACCGCGAGAACACGCCAAGCCGCACGCCTAAGGGGCACGGAAGAGGCCTTTCAACGTCGAATATTCCCACACTTAGGCCTGCCCGTCCGACAACAGGCAGCCACTCGAGCGATGCCATCCCGCGACCATCCACCAGTCCCGGGAAGCCACCAGGAACCGGGAAGCTTCGCCTTCAGTCACCACAAAAGCTACGGGAGCGGTTGCAGACGGAGAAGAAGGCCGTTGAAGATGTCGATGCGTCGCTCAAGTCGGAGCTCTCCAAGATTGCCGAGGAAATGTCACGGGTCAACTCGGGTCTCGGCGGGCGCACCGATACGTTGGACTTGCGCAAGTTGACGGACTCGGTAAAGACCCTCGAAGAGCGGATCCCGAACATGATGACTGAGCTCACCGAGCGGCAAACATCCATACAACGCGATATGGAGAGCACGCTCAAGGCGTCGGAGACCAAAGTCAAGAGTATCGACCAGCTCTACAGGGAGGCGACGGCAGAGAACGAGCTCATGTACGAAAAGTTCAACAGTGAGCTCGGCAAGATTGTCAAGGCGCTGAAGGGCAAGGGCCGCGAGGACAAGGAGGATCTCCTCCGGAGCCTGCGTGAGCACAGCGAGGAGACGGCGCGGGTCAAGAAGGAAAACGCGCGGCTGAAGCGGGAGATTGTCAGCCTTCGGACTCTGATGAAGGGGGCCGACGCCTAGTCACCTTGGAGAAAAAACGGTGTGGGATTAAAGCCAGGCCAAAATCTGTCGGTATGCTCTTGTGGCGTTTTTTTTCGGGGAATATGCGTTGCGAGCGAGTCTAGGGCTTGGGGGTGTACTACTAACTACTTTTTTGCAACTACTACCATGGTTTGATTTCCTGGCTTGTCTCTTTCATTTCGCACGACCTGGCACCTTCACCTTGGGTCGAGACTCCGGGAGTAGAATTGGGTCCTTTTTTTCTTCGGTCGGGCCTGGGCAGGCAGGTGGGCAGTAAGCAGACCCGACACTGACATGGACGGGTTTGGAATTGGGCTGGCTTGGTTGACTTGGATGGACGGGATGTGGGTGGATAGATGGATGGCGGGGTCTTGTATGGATTGATGGATAGATATGCTGACGGATAGCATGTGGAATGTGTATACGGTGGATGAATTGAGATGTGAGTTTAATGATGGGCCGTGACCCGTGTGATTTGCTATGCTGTTTGGTGTGTCCTGCCTTGCTCGTGGTTTTCGGGTGAAGGCCCTTTGTTTTCCTGCTGAGAAGAGCAACTACTTTTCTCTTGTGAGCTTGTTCATGGGCTCCTGCCTTTGCCGCTTTCGTGCTGTCGCTGCTTCACCTTCTTGTTTTTTTTTTTTTTTTCTCCCGCGGAGGGGGGGGGCTTCCACGATTGCCATCTCTGTTATCGTCTTCTTCTCTTCTCCGTCTTCGTCTCCGTCGTTGTTTCTGGGTAGTCGTCCTTCATCATCGCGCAAACACAGAGACTTTGACAGGACACCCTAGTGCGGACCTTGCTAGGTACCCTGCTTCTAGGTACTCACAGTACGGACTTTTAGACCTACCGCCGTACCTTCTCTTATCCTCGACCTTCACAGTATTGACTTCCTTTCACCCTGGAAAAAGTTAAAGGCGTTCAGAAACGTCACCCAACACTCACGATGAATGCCAACTCGGCGTCTGTCATCAGTGAGGATGAAATCAAGGATCTTGTGGCCAGACTGGAGGCCAAACTCCGAAATAGCGATCCAGAAACCCGTGTCACACCCCGAGAACTTGCGGCCTACAAGCGCAACTTCGATGCCCGAGTTGAACGCAGAACGAGAGGTCAGGATTATCTCGACGACGCCAAAGCGAACATGGAAGACCGCCTTGACGCGATGAGAGCTATTCACAACACCATCGATACCCACGAGGACTTCATCCCCATGTACAAGTCCGACAAACGCACCCTACGATCTGCGCGTTTGTAGGCGTCGATGTTGACGATGGACTTCGACCTCTTGCTCAAGTTCAAAGACAAACTGAGTATTGGAGGCAGACGCGAGAAGCGAGATGTGCTCTACTCGCTTCTGCAGTCTGTGGGTGGTGATGGACTAAAGTACCTGGGTTGGTGGTGTAAGTTATCCGACATCGTCGTTCACGCGCATCACGTATGACTGACAAGTTGCAGCTCATGAAACCACATTGCCATACGAAGAGGAAACCTGGGCTGGAAATCCCACGCAGAGAGATTTGGTGCGTAGCCTTTGCGATTCTGGCGTTGTCAGCTTGCTAACATGCTTGAAGGCTCTCAAGCGCGACGGCTTCAGATGCGTTCTGACCCTCAAGCAGATCTACCAAGTTTGTCGCATTGTCCCTGCCTGGAGCCTCTCCCGGCGACTCGAAATCCAGTACAAGGTTCTGGGACCCCTTCGAGCCATCTTGGGCGACGACTTTCACGGCAAACTGTGCGCTTTGCTGGAACCTGGCGCACATGATCTCCTTGACTCGCCTGCCAACATGGTCACGATGAGCCCTTCCTTGCGCAAGATGTGGAACGAAGGCAAATTCGGTCTTGAACCCCTACGCTACGTGGACAAATGGGTCGCGATGAAGCCGGGCAAAGAAAGCAACTTGGGAAGAGCCGCAGGCAGCAGCAAGGACACCAAGGAGTCGAAGGAGACGAAGGATACCAAGAATACCAAGGACGGCAGGCACGCGGGCAAACTGAAGCAAATCTACGGACTGGAAACTGGCTCCCATTGGTTGAAGAAAACCAACCTGGGAGGTATCAATGACAGCCCTGACGCAACAGACGCCGACCCTCGCGAAATGTGGGAAGCGCAAGATCACGATGAGGAGTTCTTCGCCGATAATGGCACCGCTCTTGACGATGGCCAGATTGTTACAATCTGGGCCGAAGACAAAAGTCTACTTCCCAATTGGGACCTACTCGCTATCCAGTGGCTAGCTTCCCGTCTTCATAGACTTTGGGGAGGTGCTGATCTCCATCTATACGCCCCTCAAGAGGAGCAGGACGAGGATACAGGTGGACGGCGACAAATGGATTGAGGACGACGGCGACGAGAGACGACGGTTATGAAGGAAGACGGTGATGAAGGAAGAAGGTGACGAAAGACGATGGTAATTAGAGACGATGGTAACGAGAGACGACGATACCCAATAGATAGCAAAAACCGATAGGCATGACGCAAGTCCAAATGAAAAGTATTAGAAAAAAAAAACATGGGATTCTGTCTCGATCCGATAATCACAGGCTAGGACATACCCGGAGCAGGGAATGCACCAAACACAGAGGAAACATAGCCGCGCAGATACAGGAGGAAACCAGGCGATCTCTTTGGATATTTGGGTGGTCGTGCTCAGCGGATATTATCCGTGGCTTGCGGCTAACATCAAGCGATGGGCATGCTAATAACAGATAGAGTCGGACATTAATAGACGGTGAAGAGGCGGACCACATGCTAGCTCCATGTCTCTGGTCGTTGCATCTTTTTTTTTTTCCCTCCCCTTGGAAGTGCATGGGGGAGCAAGGGAGCTACAGCTACTTAGCTACACAAACACAGACACACCACCACACCGCCAGGGCCCCAACGGACGACCCCGCGCTACCCTTATGAAGAAAAGGAGGGTTTGCTCCAACCGTGTTGCGGCCCGTGCCCGTCGGTGCCTGCTTTGGTGGTGCTGACCTAAGGCGGAGTAGTGTACCCAAGTGAGGGGCTACTCCTTCAACTTGCACTGGATTGGGGACCTGATTCACAGAGGTGATGTAGTAGTGGGAGGAAGGCGGTGCACCTGCCACCTGAAAAATTGCCGGCCGACCCCTCCTCTCCAGTCGAGGACTCGTGGTGTCCCCTCCTCGTTGCGCGCGCTGTCCATAGTAAACAAGTGGAAACAAGCCAACTTTGCTGGCCTGTGAGAGAGTTGGTTGTGGCACCTCGTTGGCTCCACCTGCGCGTCTAAACGGTTAACCACCCCGCCAAAAAAGACGATTGCCCGAGAGAAACATCACCAGAGACGACGGCACCACGCACACACACAACCTTTGCCCATAAACATACTACTAACGCAGACGCACACTCATCCGCACCACGCATACCCAACCCACTTTCTACCCGACCGCTTCCTTCGTTAGGTTGAGGCACCCACGTAGTCCTGTCCATCCTGCCTAGGTGGTTCCGGGCCGACTTTCCTTGCGCACTATCCGTGGACCTGTGCTGGTGCAAGGTAGTTAATTGGTTTCGTTTCGTTTTGTTTCTTGGGTTGCTCTCTCCTCCTGCGGCAACACCCACCAACACGATAGACACCACACCACCACCACCACACCGAGTGGCGCATAAGGGCACCCCAACAAGCGGGACGCATACCGATTCGGGTCGAGAGCAAACACGCGACCGACCGGATACATATCCCAGACCCTCACACATCGACACGACAGATAGGCCTGCGTGAGTGTCGCCTTCCGACAAAACACCCCAGCCCACCATGGAGGACCAGCTGGTTTCGCTGCTGGCGAACACCCAGAGCTCCGATCAGGGTCCCCGCCAGCAGGCCGAGATAGAGCTCAAGCATGCGCGCGCGAACCCGGCTTTCCCTACCTCCCTGGCCAACATCGCCAACCACGCCTCCATCGACACCGCCATCCGCCAGGCCGCCCTCAGCACCCTCCGCCTCTTCATCGAGAGGAACTGGAGCCCCGAAGACAGAGACGCCTCCGAGCCCCTCGTCGACATCTCCGACGCCGCGCGCGACCAGCTGCGCAACACCCTGCTGGAGATTGCCCTGAGCAATGAGGACAAGAGACTCGTCAAGATTGCGGCAAGGTATGGCTGTTGCGGTATCTACAAAGAGTCACAGTCCCTCTGCGCGGCGGTCTCGTCATGAAATTGCGCGCGCGGAAACATAGCACCACACACAAAAGGCACAAGTCACTGACATTGTTCCAACGTCTAGCTATGCTATTGGCAAGATCGCGTCAGCCGACTTCCCCGAACGATGGCCTCAACTCCTGCCCACCGTCCTGGGCGTCATCCCCACGAGCACCGACGTCCAGCTCCACGGCGCCCTCCGCGTTCTTGGCGACATTATTGATGAGAGCCTGAGCGAGGACCAATTCTTCACCATGGCCCGTGATATTGTCAAGGCCGTCACCGAGGTTGCCCTGAACGAGGGCCGGAAACCCAACCTCCGCGCTCTCGCCATCTCTGTCTTCCGCTCGTGCTTCGACCTCATGGATATCGTCAAGGAGGACCACATGAAGGAGGTCAAGTCCTTTGCCGAGGAGGCCCTCAAGGAATGGTATCCCTTCTTCGCCCAGGTCCTCAAGACCCGTCTGCCCGAAGCCCCGGCCGAGCTCGCTAGCGGCCAGCCCGAAAGCTGGAACCACATCATTGCCATGAAGCTGCAGGTTGTCAAGACCCTTCTCAAGGTCAAGTCTGTCTTCCCTCACCTATTGCTGCCGCACAGCACCAGTCTGTTCACAGCCGTGTGGGAGGAGCTCTCTCTGCTGCAGAAGCCCCACGAGGACCTCTACATTGGACATGAGGCCCAGGGCCGTCTCGAGGACTCCGACAGCCTGCCATACACCCTCGATTTCTTGATCTTGGAGGAGCTTGACTTCCTCAACCAGTGCTTCCGCGCGCCTCCGGTCCAAGCTGAGCTCGAGGCTCAGTTGGCCGCCCACCCATCTGCGCAAGAGACCCCCTGGATGGTCGAGGTCATGAAGATGGTTGTCGGATACTCTCGCATCAGCCGTGAAGAGGAGGAGCTATGGGATATCGACTGCTCCCTGTACCTGGCCGAGGAGACCTCCGTCACTGCTAACTACACCGCCCGCACGGCGTCCGGCGACCTTCTCATCAAGCTTGGCGAGTGGTACAGCGAGAAGGCAGTGGAGGGACTCTTCGGTTACACAAAGACTCTGTTCCCTGGCGATGGTTCCCAGTGGAGGAGTCAAGAAGCTTCTCTGTACCTGTTCAATATGCTGATGAGCGATTTCCAAGATATGGAGAAGCCCATTCCGGATGCTGTTTCAGAGGCGTATCTTGGCCTGGTTGACTTCGCCGTAAACCAATCCGAGCAGCCCCTGCTGAGAGCTCGTGGTTATCTCGTTGGAGGCACCCTTGCCCGCGGATTCGCGACGCCCCCTGCCCTCCTCGACCGCATCATCCAATGCATCACTTCTGAGGAGTCCGAGGTCGTCCAGGTTGCGTGCATCAAGGCTGTGGAAGGCTTCGTCAGATCCGGCCGAGTCGGCGGAGACCGTCAGGTTCCAATCATCAACGCCATTGCTCAGTACATGCAGAACAAGGACCCTGAGGAGATGGAGGACGCAGATGAGCTGCTCGTCACCCTTGCCGAGTCTCTGCGCTCCGCCATCAACATCGATACCCGCATCGCTCTTTCTCAAGACGTTCCCTCTGTTGACCTCCTGTTCATGGTCGCGAAGCTCGGCGCCTCCAATTTCCAGGCCACCATGCTTATCTGCGAAGCCTTTGAGGAGATTGTCCGCACTCTCTCTGACACCACCTCATACACCGCTCTGTGCGCGAAGATTCTTCCCACGTTGACGGCGGCTTTTAACACGGCCAACGTAACTCAGGATGATCCTCTCGTGACCGTTGCCACTGAGCTGCTTACTGCGCTCGTTGAGCACGGCTCTGAGCCCCTCCCCGCCGGCTTCGTAGCCGCCACTCTCCCCAAACTCAACCGCCTCCTGATGGAGTCTAACGAGGGAGAGGTCCTCCGCCCTGGTGCCGAGTCTGTCAAGTACCTTCTCATGCACGACCACCACCAAGTGTTCGGCTGGCATGATGAGAGCGGCCGCTCCGGTCTGGAGGTCTGCCTTCACATCATCGACCGTCTGCTTGGGCCTTCCATCGAGGACAACTCCGCCTCCGAGGTCGGAGGTCTCGCGGCAGAGCTCGTCGAGAAGGCCGGACAGGAGCGTCTTGGTCCCTTCCTGCCTCAGCTTCTCCAGGCTGTAGCCACGAGACTGGCTTCCGCCGAGGCTGCTCCCTTCATCCAGTCCCTGATCCTCGTCTTTGCGCGTTTGTCTCTCGTTGGCGCCCACGACGTTGTCGAGTTCCTCAGCCAGATTCAGATTCACGGCAACACTGGCCTCCAGGTTGTACTGAGCAAATGGCTTGAGAACTCCGTCAGCTTCGCCGGCTACGATGAGATTCGCCAAAAGTAAGTTGACTAAGACTTCTCTGGTGTGCAAAACTGACTTGAGTAGCGTTATCGCATTGTCGAAGCTTTACTCTCTTAATGATCCCCGTCTTGCCCAGACTATGGTTAAGGGCGACATGATTATCAACCAGAGTGACGGTAGAATTATGACGCGCTCGCGCGCCAAGGCCAGTAAGTACTGCAGAACCGCAACGCTTAACCAGAGGTGCTGACGTTCAAGACCCGGACCAATACACCGTCATCCCCGCCTCCCTCAAGATCCTCAAGGTCCTCATTGAGGAACTTCTCTCCGCATCAGGTGCCAACGCTGCTGCCAACGCCGCTGCCGTCGCCGCTGCGGCCGAGTTCGCTGACGAAGAGAACGACGACGACGGTTGGGAGGACGAGCCCGAGACACTCGACCTTAGCCTGGGCGGTGTTAAGAACGACCTCATGTCCTACATTGAGGGCTCAGGCGCCCGCCAGCGCGACGACGAAACGCAAGCCTACCTCACCGAGTTCTTCATGCGCGCCGCTCGGGAAGACGTGGCCAACTTTCAGGAGTGGTACGGCATGCTGACCGAGGAGGAGCGTGGCAAACTCAACGAACTCGCCAATGCCGCCGGTCAGTAGGAAGACACTGCGGATGGGTGGAGTGGTGAGGACAGGTCGGCGTTGCCGTCGATGGTGAATCCGCTTCAGCCGCAGTTGCCATTGGCTGGCGCTAGAATGCGGAATCTGCGTAAACAGCACTGTTAATGCATCTCGCATGCATGCCTCCTGTCTGTGGCCGAAAAGCTGAGGCACTCGGGACTAGGGGGTTCTTTTTTTGGAGAAGCAGTATAGGGGTTATATATAGTTCCCCGTTTATGGCTTCCAAATTGGCGACGAGGCGTTAGTAGTCGTAGTAGTAGTAGTCGTAGGGGACGGGGAGCAAACTGATAAAAAGGGGCGATGCAATTGGGACGACGCAACGAAACGGAATGGAATTGTAGATAGATCACACACACACACAACACCCCCCTTTAGAAGAACTGCAGCGGCTGTCTGGCTCCCCACGTGGGTTTAGACCAATGATGACATGGTCATATCCCGTTGGTGGCTGCCGCGGCTTTGGCGGCGTGCGAACGAATGATGGCTCACTCTCGAACCTTTGGTTTTTGTCTGATGAGGCGTCAATAATGTTAGATTAAATTTACGTTGCGAACAAGATTCTTGATGTGGTAAGCTGAGTACTTTGATGTTCCTGAAAGGTTGGCAGTAGGATTGGTGTCGATGGCTAGGTGTACATTGCTTTGCTGCCTCAAGATCCAATAAGATGCGAATTCTCATACCCGACCTCTGAGGTAGCGTCATCCGCGGCCGTCATGTTTGGTGGACTATTCCTCGTGTTGATTCGGATCTGCGTCGCATGTACGTGTCAAACGCCCATGGCATGGAGACCACGAAATAGCGAGACTCGAGACATCGTGGTGGGTTTTCTTTCTCCGCCTTTCTGTCGAACTCGACGCGGACATATTGGCCATTGCTGGCACATCAACTATGGCGGAAGGCCGGTTTTATACCCTATTCACCTTCGCCAGCAGAGAGACGTTAATAGGTGCTTCGTGGTTGTGCCTTTCTGACGAAAACTTCATACATCCCATCAAAATGACCAGTATAGTACTCAACGAATTCGAAGACATCGCCAAAGCACTCGAAAACGACGTAACGTAGATGGGAGGTAGAGAGATCTTCACAATGAGGCATCCGTGAAGTTGTGAACAGAATGTTTCCGATCGTCAGCTGTCAAGTTTCCCGGGACACCCATTGCAACAGAGACGTTTCTGATAAGCAGAAGTGAAGGGTTCCTGGTGACATGGTGACAGATTGTTCGTTTTCATCTTTGAACCGGGTCGTTCTGTGACTATTTGGCGGTATAGTCACCGCCGGAGTTGCACCCTGGTCAGTCTGTCTGTTGCTGGTCCACATCGAGGTCGCAACACGTCTTATGTATGTGGAGATATCCGGTTGGTGCCTGGAGCCAACACTTCCAACCCTGACACTGTCATTGTCTGTTGCTTGGCACTTTAGGCAGAAACCTCGGTGTTGTGAAATTACTTAAGTTGTGTTAATAAGAGGTCCCCCCATGGGCATCGTGCAAGTCCGCAGACCAATTTCTCGACACTTTCTCCAAATAATATCACGATGGCATCGGAAGACGAGATGCAAGAAGACGCCACGTATCTAGCCGGCCGAGCCGCGTTTTACGACGCTTGTGAAGCCGGCAATCTGGAGGGTCTAAAGATATTGCTTACCGAGCGGCCAAACCTCAACATCAGCGCTCTGCACGAGTACACTTGGACTGATTGGAAAACTCCTCTGCAAGCTGCCGTCAGCGCGGGCCACCTTGACATTGTCGGCTTTCTCCTCGCTCTCCGGGTCGATTTGGAAACGAGATGTTTGCAGCAAATGGAATCATACACCGCCCTCCACTACGCTGCGTTGAGATCTTCGCCGGAGATGGTGCGCGTTTTGATTGCTGCTGGGGCCGATGCGCATGCGAAATTTCGTAATCACCAAGACTGGGATGCGCCTGCCTTGCTTCTCCCTCTAGAGTCTGTCTACCCCCGCTACGGCATTGGTAAAGTCAGGCAGGAGCATTACGACACAATGACAATCTTCCTCGAGCTCGGGCATGATATTAACCACCCCGGTGACAGTGGCATTCCTGGACATGGCTCTCTGGTAATAAATCAATGATTAGCTCACTGGAAAAAAAAGAAACTAGGCTGATTGATTCTTCTTAGATCTCGCGCGCTGTGATGTGCAACAGCCGAGATTTGGTCAAGTGGCTTGTCGACCGCGGCGCGACCACCTCAAATTACCTGGTGGGTTTGTCCAAGGTATACGGCTGGCCGAATAAATCTCCATATAAGCGCCTAGCAGAGTTGAGGGGCTTAACTGAGGAAGACTGCGGGGGCAACCGCACTTTCAGGTATCTGGTTGAGGAGCTGGGATTACGGGAAGAGGAAGAAGAATGATTCTTTCATCTGCTAGAGTAATAGGGCAAGACTGCTTACCCTGGCCAATCTCAGGATCTGCTTTTCTGCAATAAAAGCAGCTATTTTGAGGTAAGCATCTGGCGAGGCTGTTGCGCCTGAACGACAGGACCAAGTGCAAACAAACGATGGCGGATACAGTCTTCATAGCTTTGACATGGCACGAAACTTCGCAAATTCCAAGAAAGGCAGGTTAATTGCCAATGATTCTCATCTTGGACTGTCATCATGGTATAAAATACATTGCATGAAGCACGGCAAATCATTTCTTGTTGGTGATCTACGCACTAGGGTTAAAACACTGAAACCTATGAGAACATCGTCCATTTTCTAAAAAAATATGATGTTTACTATGTCCAACTGGATCCTTTCCCTGTAAGCTGTGGCACATGCGCATACCTCACTACATACGTCGTATACGGCAAGGAACGCGGATGACGAAGGACGACGACGATACAGAATCAGTCAAATTTTCTAGCACCTTAACCGTCATGCCTTTTGGCAGGACGTTGCGTTTCAGGGTTGCGTGATGTGATTTTCCTTCTGACCACATGCGGAACCTGTGGAGGAATCGCCGATGCCCTCAAGTGAAAACGAGACTTGTGCATGCTAATTTGCATAGTATAATACTCATATCTAGAGGTTAGAGTATTTCTGACTCACGCGGTCATCCATCAATATAAATTGCCCTAGATCTCTAAACATGGCTTTGTCCCACTTGAATGGTTCCAATCTCGTGTTCTTTTGTTCTTCCCCCAGTTAGCTCAAATCAATGCCAAGACCCGAGCGAGGTGCTTATGGCACTTAGTCTTCGATCACATTTAGCAGCGGCTCCGGCTTGTCTCCTTTTTGTACTCATTCACTTGGGAATACAGAAGAAAGAGGTTTATATTAACCAAAGGCCTAAGAATGCGTCGTACTATGGGAGCTTGGGCAATATCTCATCAGTCCATAATGGAGAAGGCTTTCTATTATTTCAATCCTCCCTCCAAACTTCTACACTTCCACAGCGTATAAGGTCTAATAAGTGCTGGCACGATGTATGACCGACACGGGGTGAAATAGACACTTCTACGATGTTTTGGCAATATCAACATCCCCAACTGTAGTAACCACAGAATGGATAACCTGATATAAACCAGAGACATGTATGTGGACTGCTTCTCTCAAACCGTCAGGTCTTCCCACTCTCCCTTCAAAAACAAGGCAGTTTTGACCCCCAACTCATTTGTTAGGTCTGGCTAGGTTTAGTTCTAGCTATGTCCCATCGCGGAGATGAGTTGACATATTATTGAGCAGAGGACGGACCTGGTTATTTCCATCGTCTATGTAGTATTCATATGTTGTGAGGAATTGAATCAGCTGATAGGTCTGAGCCGGCACACTTCGTCGCAACTTAGTACCCGCTGCGCGAAGCCTTGTAAACACCCCAAGTTTGAATCCGTTCGAATTCAATGCTGAACAGCGCCGCAGGTTGGATATAGGTGTAGGAAATATGTTTCTAATTAAATACTTCATCACTGGCACAGCACATTGAAACTACAAGCAGATGACGCAGCTTAAGGATGTTATACCATAAACCGCATGACCCTTGTTCCATAGCTTTCCTGGCCGACATAATTCGAGATTCTCAAAGAGACAACTTATTATTGCCATCCTACACTGTTATCCCTCTGATGAAAGAGAGCACTGAACACTCAAGGCAGGAAAACAGGCCGTGCTGGTGTAAGAGGGTCCCACAGCAGTGACTAACAACACCTTCTGGCGGCGCAGACCTCGCTGAAGATATGCACAATTCCCTAGACAAGCCATTGATTTCGGGACCATCCCAAACATTCTTTGATCTTGGTTTTCACTCCTTCCTTAGACCGTTGGTGTCGTCCCAATCACCCGTACCTTCGCAACTTGGCAGAGGTCGTTAGCCCATGGCGCACGGGCCTGCGCCACCCCCACATCCTCTCTCGCGCCACATCTTACTCTCCCTCACCCGACGCAGGCAAAAATCTCAATTCACCACCAAAACCAATTGAACAAAAACATCAACACAACATCAACAAAAAGAAGAGGAATTGCGGGCTCAAGTTCGCATGATGATGACAAGAGTGGGATTCGAACCCACGCCAATTACTTGACTAGCACCTGAAGCTAGCGCCTTAGACCGCTCGGCCATCTTGCCTTGTTATTGAGACAGCAGCTCAGATTGTGCATGATCAAGCATGTGCGTGGGGCTGGGGTGGGGTTGGGTCAGTCGGGGCTTGCCAGTGGGTGATCAAGGTGCGTGATTGGCCCATTTGGCTTGCAATCGGGCGCCAAATTGGCAGTTTCGTCGCTTGTGCATGACCTTGAGAGTTTGAGTCAAGAGTGTGAGTCAAAAGTGGTTTATCAGCGTAAGTCTGGAAACACCTTTGACTCTCGAAGGCTTCGGCTGACCCACAACCGACGTACCGGAGCAGACTCTGCTGTCTGGTGCTGCGGTTCGGTAAGACTTTTCCCTCTGAGCGGACGCTTTATTCAACGGGCAAATTACTGATTTCATCAAGCAAACATGCAAAGATTTGTGCTGTTCTAGCGTTTCTTATCGTTTTCTTCTTCAACGTCCTTGCCGTATTGTCATCCGAAATCACTATCCGCCTGGCGAGCCATAAATCTCGGCCCGAACAGCCAAACTCTTTGGCATGATATCCGGCATCAAGGGAATCGGCCAAAACCGTAACATGGCTTTATATGTCCTAGGAAGCTACTTGGAGAATAGAAATTTCAAGACCTCACTCCCTTGATTGGTGTATTAGTTGAAACCCACTCGCTCTCATTAGCTATTGACCAAGTGAAATATGAAGAGTCTCACAATCGACATCGGGCCTCCGATATCAACCCGTTGGTTATGTTTCACTGATTCAATCTCCATAGCTACAGCCCGTATCATTCTGGTTGAAGCCACTTCATCAGCCCTGTTCCGTTGGACCCAGCCCGAGGCACTCTCCCAGTGCCTTGGCATTTGCGTAATATGCCGAAACGTGCCTGCACCGATCCCTGGAAGAGTTATTCACGATGAACGGCGAAGCATTCCTTGACTGTTTCGAAATAATTCAACGAACCGGAACACTCCAGCCCTGATCCAAGTGTCGACTGAAGCTGTGTACAATACAATCCTTGAATGTTTGTTAGCGTGGTTCTTCGTTAGAAGACTGTCTCTTTTCAGTGCTTACTTACTTCTGTAGAGAATATTCTCTTGTCTTAGAAATAACGAGGCAATTCAGGTAGAGGGTTACACCAACATTCAAGGATCGTAGCAAACTTGAGATGCGCCTCGATTGAACATACACTTTATAACATTGTATGAAGTCAAAGTTTAGTATGATTCAAATGGCTGGCCGTCATGAAGTTCCGTACACAAATTTGAGACGGCCTTCTTCACGAGTATCAGCATGTTTTAGACATTCTGAAGCCACTCTGGCTTGGATTCTTACAGATCTGAGCACAACTAAATAATTCCGTAAGACCGTTTCAGACGCGAATGCCGTGTCTTGAGACATCCTCAGAGGCTGCAATCCTGGCGCGAGGTGTTGGTAAAGCTTAGCCAATATACTGACACATCGCGGTCCATCGGCATGCTGCGATGTAGGATCTACACAGGAAACCGTATTCCATTGGATTTGCGGTTGTGATTGATGCTACCTGAGATTGCTTTCATTCGTTTCCAATCCCTGCCCGTATATATGGAAGAATATCCAGCTTTGTGATGCAGTCTCCCTAGAGGGCTTGCCCCATCTTGGCTGAGCCTACTTCCCTTCTCCAAACGACGGCCTCATTGCACGATGGGTAACTGTCTATCGATTTCCGACTTTTCGTCCTCCCCGAGCGTGTGGAGCGGATGTGAAGCGGTCGTAGATGGACTTGCGAATCTGGATCTCCTGGCCACCTCGTCGTCAAATACGCCAGCCTTTTGCCAGACGACGTGTGCGAACAACAACCGGCGATTTCCTCTCGTAATCGACAACTTCTACTACTACTCAAAACTAAATTCGCCCGATCCCGTCTTCATCAATTCCCCGCCACCAAGAAAATTTCCAAAACAGGATCCTTGCACTCGACCTTGCCCAGGCACGCAGACATACGATGATGGCTATTGCATCCGGACCGCAACGGCATCATGCGGAGGAATTGTTAGCGGCACAACGCTCTTCTCAATCTACGGGCCTTCTTCCATATCAACTTATACTCCGTCAACGACTTCGACGAGCTCAGTCATATCTACAACCTCGTCTAGCTCATCAAGCTCCTCGGTTCCGACGTCGACAAGCTCTTCTGTCCCTTCAAGTACCACAGTGTCCCCGACAAGTAGCAGAACAATGACCTCGACAATTACATCTTCTACATTGGAGATTTCGTCATCAACATCTGTGAGTTTGATGAGTACCACGATCGCGAGTTCGGACTCCACAAGCACTGGGTTAGCAAGCACATTTACAACATCATCAACATCCGCGATCACGAGCATCTCCACGTCTTCAAACTCTAACCCAGCAACGTCGATGAGTACTTCAAGCAGCGTAAATAACATCTCAAACTCACTTCAGACGACCAGTCAGGATGGCACGTCAAGCTCTACTGGCATTTCAAGCTCTACTGATACGTCGAGCTCTGTTGGCACTTCCAGTGCCTCCAGCAATGCCGCGAGCAGCTTTTCGAGCAGCACATCAAGCAGTGCCCAGGGGGTTAGCAGCTTGGATACCATAACCGGCAGTTCACCCATGACCAGCTCGAGCGTCATCCCTGGTACAACCAACAGTCCGGTCTTCAGTTCAATGACTGGTCCACGCTTCACCAACACCACCTCCAGCACGAGCGGCACGACTTTCACGCCAGTTAGCAGCATGACGAGTGGTCTAGTCGGAGAATCCAGCACGGCAACAAGTCAAATCACGAGATCATCAGCTCAGATACCTCCCACGCTGTCAAGTCTCACCACTTCTTCACGATCTTCCACCATCCCAGCTACGAGCGCTGGTAGCTCGAGGCCCGCTTCCTCCACGACAAGGATAAGCAGCACCACCGCACCACCGCCTGCCACCACTATTCCCATCATGACCACGACCACTGATGCCATGCAAGCCATCCCTCCGATGCTTTTATCGGATTTCCTGGTTGCTATCATTGGAGGCCCATTGCAAAGTCAACATGCTCAGACTCTTTCTTGAAAGAGTAACGTTTGTCGGCAAAGCATGGCAGGGTATTTAGCCTAGGTTATGTCAGACCACGCCTTCATAAACAGGTAAAGCAGTTCACCCAATGCTTGTATCACAGTTAATCTACGTAATGGCAGCATCTAGTGTAGGGTGAATTGTTGTACCAGATTATGAAGACCTGGCTTCATACCCGTCACTGAATTTGGCCTCATGTTCGGTATTGCGTTGCCGCTAGTCCGGTTTCTTAGAAGAGTATGATCTATGTGACAGGTCTGAAAAGGGCGGAAGAACATGTTGGTCTCATTCAGCGTGCGCCTGCGTCCTTCAGTCCTATAGAATTGTATTCTTAGCTGGCAAAGGCTGACCAAGGTGTTTGTGAATATCCGTTCTTAGACTATATAGTGTATTGTGCAAAGCGACCGACGGTCACCACCTAAGTGCTTGAGCATTTGAAACGACGACCAGATATGACCATATAGGTAAGTAGAGCACGAGACGAAGAAGTTTTGAAGTGTATGTCAGATATGTCAGACACCACTGTTCTTCCCTCTGTCGTAAATGAAGCAATCTAACTTAGAAACAGTGCTAAGACCAAAGCAACATAACCGCTGAAAGAGCCAATTCTCTTGACTCGGGGCTCACAGCGACGAGTCCTCCGCGAATTCGGATTGCAGTGCTTCCACGGAGCGTCCGAGGGCTTGACTTGACTCCACAAGTGCTCCGGGGCGAGAAACCGGCCGTCAAGCTGGGCAGACTCTGGACAAAGTACAGACCGGAGACGGCAGGCCCGGAGGTTCACTATGCGCCACCGACTGGCGATAGCACCGCGGCGCCAGTCCGGGATGCCCGCCCGGTGCGGGGTGGGCGAAAAAACAAGCTTTAGGTCTCATCCCACCGCGGCAGCCCATCCCTGAAGCCGCTCCACCAAAGGGGCCTTGTTCATCTCGGCACTTCGGCATGCTTATCAGCTAATTCATCCAGTAACGCGGTGCAATTCAGCTTTTGACCTGCCTAATCCGTAGCTAATCACCATGCGTTAACTTTGGAGCAGCACTCTACACACTGTCGATACGAATTGATCATTTGCCCATCATATATGAGCAGCAATACAATATGAACAACGACATGCCTCCTTGGGCTAGATATGTCCACTCTTTCTAAATGCCCATGGCGTCATTCGGGAGGGCTCCGTTTGCGAGCGATTCGCCGGCGGTCCGATCGTGGGGTGCGATGCTTCGATATATAGTTGGTTCCATGGCATGCAAGGCACATTTCTTGGCCCTCCTTGGCTCTTGCTTGGCAGCTCCTTCGTTCCCTTGAGCCTCACGCGTGTCTCAAACGGTATTCCGGGTCTTGAAATATGCGCTCGTCAAGCATCGTCGCCGGCGTCCTCGCCGCCCTGCCCCTCGTCTCGGCCTGGGTCTCACCCCACGCCCACCGCCAGCGTCTCGCGAACCGTCAAGCCGCAGCGCCGACGCAGGTGGAGGAGCGGGGACCGCTGCGCCGGAGCGATTTGCAGTACTACAACAACAAGACCAGTGGTAAGTGGACGCTCGACAACCCGGCTTTCGGTCTGATTCTCACTAAATGCCCTCCCCATTGCAGGCTTCTATGTTGACGGAACCTCGATCCCTGAGGTGAACTTCAACGTTGGCGAAAGCTATGCCGGCCTGATTCCCGTCGATGCGACGAAGCCTGAAGCCGAGCAGCAGAAGAACTTTTTCTGGTTCTTCCCGACTGAGAACCCCGCCGGCAAGGACGATGTCATCATCTGGTTCAATGGCGGCCCGGGATGCTCATCCATGGAGGGTAAGCCGATTTCGATGTAATACCGAGGATTCCCATCACTTACAACTACCAGGATTCCTGCAAGAGAACGGCCCGTTCCTCTGGCAGTACGGAACCATCAGGCCCGTCCCCAACGCCTGGTCATGGCACAAGCTAGCCAACGTGATCTGGTACGCCCTCCGCCCTCCTCTCCTGAGGTCTCGCGAGCTAACAATCACAGGGTCGAGTACCCCATCGGTACCGGCTTCAGCTCCGGCAACGTCACGGCCACGAACAACGCCGAGACCGCCGACCAGTTCGCCTCCTTCTGGAAGAACTTCGTCTCCACGTTCGACCTCCAGGGCAAGAACCTCTACATCGCCGGCGAGAGCTACGCCGGCATCTACGTGCCCTACGTCGGCGCCGCCATGCTCGACAAAAACGACACGGCCTACTACAACGTCAAGGGCGCCCTCTACTACGACCCTGTCATGCCCTACTCGGACGACCTCGGCTTCGACCACGCCGCGCTCCCCGCCTTCCACCGCTACTGGGAGAACGTCTTCGGCTTCTCCAAGAGCATGAAGGCCCAGCTCGACGCCGACAACGACAAGTGCGAGCTCGACACCTACCTCGCCAAGCACCTCGCCTACCCCCCGCCGCCGACTCCCTGGGAGAGCGTCAAGTGGGACCCCGACTATGATGTGGTGAACCACTTTGACAACTACATCAACGCCATCAACCCCTGCTTCAACGGCTACCACGTCCTCGACACCTGCCCCGTGCTGTGGGACGTCCTCGGCTTCCCGTCCGTCATGTACTCCCCGCCCAACACGACGCTGTACTTCAACATCCCAGAGGTGCGCAAGGCCATCCACGTGCCCGTCGACTACCCCTCCTGGAGCGAGTGCCAGGACCCCGTCTTCGTCGGCGGCGAGGACAACTACAACGGCACCGAGCACGAGGCCAAGTTCCAGACGCTCGTCGAGCGCACCAACAACGTGCACGTCGGCTCCGGCCAGGCCGATTATGTGATCCAGCCCAACGTCACGGCGCTCGGCATCCAGCGCATCCGGTGGAACGGCAAGCAGGGCTTCGAGACGCAGCCGGCGGACGAGTTGCTGCTCCCGGATGTTGATAACACCGACGACAACGTGATCAGCTGGGCCGGCGGCAACGTGCAGGGCGTGGTGCACACGGAGCGCGGGTTCACGCACTCGACCGCCAAGCTGAGCGGGCACATGGTCCCGCAGTACAACCCGGGCGTCGCGCTGAGGCATGCCGAGTTTATGTTGGGAAGGGTGAAGTCGATGACTAAGGGCGACCCGTGGACGATCAAGATTTCGACCAACTTTGAGTATCCCTATTAATGTATTGAGAATATAGGTTTGTGGCTGCATGTAGACCTAATTTACCTTCAATTTAGATGTTTATTGAATAATTATAAATTCAAAGGTCAGCCATCAGTGTTCACAAATAAGATGACAGCGTAGCACATTTCAAGAGAGAACATCACAAAAGAATGAAAACACAAGTATGCGAACGATTCTATTTCGCATCGAGACCAAGTAGACTTGCAACAAGGCCCATGAGGCGGCGCGTCGCCGCACTGCTCTATGTAACCAGATACACACCCATGCCACACATCGCGTTCAAGTCGTCCCCCCAAACTTTTACAAAGTCACTGGTCTCATTCATCCCTGAACATGACAAAACGTGTGCTTGAAAAATCCGCCCGCCCCTGCCCCCTTTTTGTATGTAAGCCCTTCGACTCCAAGTCACCGAGTCCAAACGCCGAAGAACAAGAGGTTGGGAACATTCCTTTCAAGCATGGAACGCAAGGCTGCACACATATGCTGCCGCTCCCCCGTTTGCAAATGCAGATGCAAGAGCTTTCGTTTCTGTCGCTTATTGCTTGAGGATGGCCTTGCCCTTGGCCTTGGCGGCGGCGAGAGCGCCGGAGAGGCCGAACTGGGAGGCGAAGCCGTCGATACGGTGGACGGCGTTGAGGTTCTTGACGGCGACCATCTGGAAGCAGGTGGCGGAGCCCTGGCGCGAGGCGATGACGGACCAGGCGAGGAAGAGCTCCCAGATGCGGTACCAGCGCTGGCCGTACTTGGCGGTGATGGCGTTGGCGTTGCCGAGCCAGTTACGGTACCAGCGCCAGAGAGTACCGGAGTAGTGAACACCGACGGTGTCGACGCTCTTGATCTCCCAGCCGGCCTTCTCGAGGCAAGAGATGTAGTACCAGAGAGGGGTGGAAGCGTCGGCGCCGGGGAAGATGTACTTGTTGAGGAAGGTGCCCCAGATAAGGTCCTCGTACTGCCAGGGTCTGCGGAGGCCGGAGAGCTGGACGTACATGGCACCGTCATCCTCGAGCATGTCGTAGCACTGGCGGAAGAAACCGGTGAGGCGCTTGATGCCGACGTGCTCGCCCATCTCGAGCTGGGTGATCTTGTTGAACTTCTTCTTGGGGATATCGCGGTAGTCGGAGACGAGCAGCTGGGACTGGGTCTCAGGGATGCCGGCGCGGCGGAGGGCGTCGTTGCCCCAGGCGGCCTGGTTGCGGGCGAGGGTGGCTCCGGTGACGTGGGCGCCGTAGTTGACGGAGGCGAAGCGGGCGAGGGTTCCCCAGCCGCAGCCGATGTCGAGCATGGTCTCGCCCTCCTTGAGGTCGATCTTCTCGCAGACGATGGCCATCTTGTTGTCCTGCATCTCCTCGAGGGTCTCCTCGCGGGTGATGTCGGAGAAGACGCCCGAGGTGTAGATCATGCGGGGACCGAGGAACCAGGCGTAGTGGTCGTTGCCGGAGTCGTAGGTGGGGCGGACCTGCTCCTCGTCCTGCTCGCGGGAGTGGAAGGCGACGTCGCGGATGAAGGTGAAGAGGATGAACTTGAGAACGGCCCAGGTGAACTGGAAGGTGCACCAGTCGTGGCGGTACTCCATGATCTCGAGGCAGTCGCCGTTGAACTCGACGTCGCCGTCAAAGTACATTTCGTAGAAGGTCTTGATGGGGATCTTGTTGCGTCCGCTCCATCGCTGCTTGTCGGCCTCCTTCTTGAAGGTGATGTAGTGCTCGACGGGGCGGCCGGGCAACTTGGCCTTGTCGTTGATGCGCGGGGAGTAGGTGGAGGCGATGGTCCAGACGACGATCAGGGCCGGGAAGAAGCAGAGCAGGAGGAAGAAGGTGTAGGTCTTCCAGCCGCCGCCAACGGAGCGGGTGAGCCACCAAGGTACGCCGAAGACGAGAGCTCCGAGCACCCAGTTCGAGAAGGACTCGTGGCCGGGGCCCTCAGCAGGAAGTGGCGCATTGTAGATGGCGGGGTACTGTGAGAGGATGGTGGTTAGCGGGAGGTTATTCAGATGAAGCCAATTGAGCTCAATTGGATGCGTGCGACCACACATCTCTCTCTCCTCATGGATCGAAAAAAGGGGAGGGAAAAAAACTCACGTCAGTGGTCTTGATGCCGCAGTCCTCGGTGGTGCTGAACTTGGCGGGGGGTTGGGGAGGGGTCTTGATGAAGGTGATGTCGCCCTCGAGCTGGTCGCCCTTGAGCTTCTCGGACGCCATGGTGAAGTATCCGTAGGTTGGACTCGTGAGAAACGGGCAGTGTTTCTTCACGATGCGGCTCTCAGCAGAGGGAAGGGGGTGGGTGGTGGTTTTGAAGGTGAACCTCTGTGGCTAGCCGGCCGTGTGGACAGATTTAAGCTGGGAGCTCATTCCGTCATTCTAGACGCGCCCGCGCCCGGGGGGGGTCTCTCAGGCCCTGGTGGCTTTCTGGGTGCTGGGCCTCTGTCTGTCTGGCCCTGAGGTGGTGGCTGCTACCCTGCTGGTGTCCCAGGCTCACCGTCCCAACCTGTGCTCCTGGAATTGTCTGAGCAGCGAGTCCAGCCAATCTAAGCGGCTTGCGCGTCGTGCGGCGCCCGTTTGTACCCACTCCAGCGAACTGGGAGTGGGCACCACCACGCAGGGGTCGCTGAAAAAACAGGTCTCAACGGCACCTGAGTGGCTGCCAGCCCCAGGGGCCCCGACAACACCCCACCAACAGACCGTCCTCGCCAAGTCAGTTGAGGCCACGAAGTGTGTAAAAAGTCTTCACCGCCCACCTCCCCCAGGTCCTGTACCCTGTGGCTTCCCCTATGTTTGTAGCGATAAAGAACGGTAAGGGCCTTGCTCGCTGCTATTTGGACAGGGCCTCTCAATTCGCTAATTGTGATTGGACATTGAGAATTCCATTGGCCAATTTGCCGTTTCTACAGAGATACCGAGGACCCTTAAAGTAAAAGGGGTGCTTCAAAAGCAGATAGAGATCATCGCCAAAAGGAGCCTCTCAGTTCAGCCTCCCAGCATTTATTGAGACGAGACGAGAAGAGAGCCTCGCAAGGTCGATGCAGCGGACAATAAACGATAATCCACAATACCATTGCTTTTCTCGTGTTCGGGTCTACCGGGTTGGCTGCTGCTGCCCACCACCAGCCGGTAACACCTCATCACCTGAGATACCGTTTTATCAGATGCATTAGCCTGAGCGGTTTCGCAGAGCCAGACATGTGTTTTGGAAAAGACCCCAGCACCAGCTCCGGTCCGGCCCCCCAGATAGTGGGTTTCTTCCGACAGCGGGTCCTTGACGGCCCCGCCAGCTCCCCGCACCGGCTTTCGGCTCCGAGATTGGAGCAACCAGCTATGGCTAAGCCTTTTGCTCCTTCAACCCCATGCGGTCAATGGGAGATCCTTTGATCGCGCTGTAGTGGTGGAGTCCAAACATTGACTCCTCCGAGATCTCAATCTCCCGTTTGCCTCGCTGGTACACCTCCGCATCGTACTCGTCGATCGCCGCCGCAAGAGTCTGCCGGCCCTCCTTCACGGCCGTGATGGCCTTGACCAGGTTTCCGGCGTCCTGCAGTGCATTATTCAAGCCCTGGCCACGGACTGGAGTGTTCTCACGGTTAGAGCCAGCAAATTTGTCTTCGGGCTTGGAGTGCGCACTCACAAGGACACATGGGGTGCGCGGCGTCGCCGGCAACGGTGACGCGCCCGCCAAAGTTTTTCCATGGCGCAATTCTTTTCCACTCTGCGTACTACACCCAGTCAGCGACTTCAGTGATATGTTGTTAAGATTTGAACATCATATACCTTGTCACGCGGAATGTATGTGTCATCCGGGACCCAGAGCGCAGCAGACCGGTACGGCTCGCAGTACGGCTCCGCGAGCTTCTTGAAATATTTCATCCTGTCCTCGTTTGTCTCGGGAGGATCTTCAGTGCTCCAAAGAGACAGCGCGACCTGGAACTCCCAGGTTTCCGGGTCCTCGGGATCAGGAACATCGGCCACTGTAATAAGTCAGCTCAAGCACACATCATCCAGGAGATGGAACCCACCAGCGAGAAAGAACAGAGTGTCTTGGTCCGGATGAACAGCCATCTCGACTTTTGTTAGTTTTGTGGTCATTACAACGGCAACTCTCACAGCTTACATTGGCAATCGGGTGAATCTTGCTCCTGAGATATCGAGCCTGCTCCGCCGTGTACCGACATCCAATGTTCTGTCTTAACGTTAGTAACTTCGACACATATCTCATACTCCTCATCACATACCGTAGAAATCAACGGGACCCGATCCAGCTCCTTGGCATCGCCATTCACGAGGTGATCTCTCACAACACTCTTCGCTACCACACGTCAGCCAACCAACATTCCCCCAACCCAGCCAAACGCAACTCACCACCATCCGCCCCAACAATCACATCCACACGCACCACCTCGCCATTCTCAAAAGTAGCCGTGACCCCCTCTCCACTCGTATCGACCCCCGCCAGCTTATACCCAAACCTCACATCGATCCCGCGCCGGAACAGATCCCTCAGCTTCCTGCGCACGACCCGTCTGCCGTCGTCCACCTTCGCCGCAACCAGCACCTCGCCCGTCTTGCCGTCCACGACCGGCAGGCTCTGGGCCTCGTCGTGCGAGGGCTCGTGCCAGGGGTTCGTGTGCGCGCTGCTCAGAGCGGCGAAGAGCTCGGGCGGGAGGCACTGCTCGACGTTGCGGCGGGACCAGTGCAGGGCCATCGTCCACGTTCGCGGGTTGTCCTCGTAGGTTTGTCTGGGGAGGGTCTCGAAGACGGAGACTCGGACGTTGGCCTGCGCGGGTTAGCATCTTTGTGTGTGTCTGTGTTCGTGGCCGTGTGTGGAGATGGACGGGCAACCTTTTTCAGTCCTTGGGCGAGGAGGAGGCCGGTTGCACCTGGGGCTCGTTAGTACGTGGGTTGTTTCGGGATAATAGACATGTTGTTTGGCGTACCTGCTCCGATGATTGCAACATGGAGATTCGGAGAAGACATCTCGGTTCCTAGAATGCTGATGCGAATATCGGTAGTATGGGAGTTATATCAAGAGTGAGTCCAAGTTGGCTATGAGAACAGCCTGATCATTCCAACTCACGAGGATCATCATTTATACTTTACTCACAAGGTATCGTCGTACTTCACGTTGTGTTGATGATCCGTTCATGATGGTATCCCGGAAGGCCGGGAGTGAGTTCGACTCGCGCTTTCGCGGTTACAACAAGAGCGACGTTATCCCGCCGGCTGAAGTCATTCATTCAACTGCAAATGTCTTGGCTGCATTGTCACCACGACTAAATCCCACTTTTTTGGAGACGCTCATGTTAAACGACTTCGCTTTCCTGAACTAGGGCTGGACGGGCCGGTCTCTCGATAGCGACCGAGGCCGAACAATGTCGTTCAGCCGGTCACCATATTCAAGACCTATTGGCGATTATGTATGTGATTAGACAATCATTTGATTAGAAAGTGTCTTCGTGTCCCTGGCTAAGAGACATATGCCAACTCCAAAACACCGTATTCTGTACCTGTAATAACCCATGTTCCATTTGCTTCCCCCGCATGCACTGTAGTTCTTTTCCATATTATCTTACATCCACATCAAGTTCCGGCTCTGCCTCCTGTTCTGCTGCCACAATGGCCTCTCTTCCGTGATATCACCACCGCCAGCATTCGCGTTCGGGGCCGCGCCGAACTCGGTCGCAGTGGCACCCGTCGCCGTGCTATTACCTCCAGCACTGCCCTGGCGGACCTCATCTCCCTCGGGACGGGAGATGGCCTCGTGGTAGCCGCGCAGGAACTCCGTCATTTCATTCTGGTGCGTCAGCGGGATCTCATCCTCTCCCCCATTTCCGGAACGGACCGCTCCCGATGCAACGGCGCCGCCGGCACCACCACTCTTCACGGAGCCCCCGCTGTGGGCGGCGTTGCCTCCCGTGATAGACGTGGTGGTCCCGTGCGCGCCGGGCATCATGGACGGGTGCCCGTAGCCGGCCTGGTCGAACATGGTGTCCTGACCCGGGACCTGGGTGAAGTCCTTCTGGTTCGTCATGGGGCTGGGAATGTGGGTTAGCGTTTCCGATCGGATGATATGATGGGGATGGGGATGTGGGAACGTGGGGGGGATGAGGCGAGATGGGATATTATACCTGATATATGAAGGCCCCTTGCCCTGGCCGGGGCCCACACGCTGGTTCCTGCCCTTACGCTTGCCCATCCAGAAAGCAACAGACACAATGGCGACGAAGATGGCTGCTCCAGCGACGGTTCCTCCGATGATTCCGCCGTTGCGTGCGAGAGCGGCGTCCTGCTGCGCCTGCGTCGGCGGCGAGTGAGGCCCGCCGCTTGCCGCAGGGTGCGAAGAAGTGGAGCTGGGCGCCTGCGAGGTTGGCGAGGAGCTGGAACTGGAGCTGGTGGTCGTCGTGGACGAGGAACTTGTCGTCGAAGAGTCAGAGCTCGACGCGGAAGAGCTGCCTGAGCTGGAGCTGGACGCGGTGCTGGCGGCCTTGGTGACGATGCCGGAGACGTGGGTGATGGAGACAGTCGTGCTCAGCCCCGAGGCGGTGGCCGCGACGTAGAAGCCCTGGGTGCTCGTGCCGCATCCGTACTGGTAGGCGCCGCCGTCGTACGTGTTCTTGTAGCACACGTTGGAGCCCTGGCAGGTGTATACGTACGGGTCGTACGCCGACGGGGTGGGGCTGTTCTGGTCAACGCAGCTGGTGTAGACGCCCGTCGTGCAGGCGACACCGTTCGGGCAGCAGCCGACGGCCGAGACGGAGGCGTCCATGGCGCAGTGCGAGCCGGCCGAGCATGTTGCCGCGAAGCCTGGGTCGCCGCCGATGTAACCGCAGACGGTGTTGGTGCTGGAATCCTGTCTCCTTCCGAGCCATGGCATCGGCGTCTGCAGAGGCCAGTCTACGACATCGAGTACACGGAAGGGGAGGTGCTGCGTTTTTTGCGGGAGCACGGCGACGGCGTCGGCGATGGTCAGGAGATTCGAGAGCAGCACGAGAGCTGCCGCGGCGGGCGGGAGCCGGAAGACGTCGCGAGATACCATGGTGTTTCGGTGGTTTGGGTGATCTTCGCACCCGTTTTCCAAATCCTTTCAAAGCCCTTTCTTTCCTTTGCCAGCAACAAGATCCTTGTCGATGATGGCGTTCCCCAAGTCGGATGTAAGACTCAAGATGGCAGTCAAGCGCTTGAGTCCGGCGGAATCCGTGTAATTAAAATCCGGTTACAAAGAGACAACCAAGAGACCAAAAGAAAGAGACGTGGGATTCTGGGAGGAATAGACGCGGGGCCCTGGTGGAAGAATAGGCAGAAGGAAAAGAACGAAGAAGAGAGAAAAAAGGAATCCTGCCTCGAGGAATCGGAGGACGAGGTGCAATTTAGATCGGAGCAGGGACGGCATGGAGGAGGAGGAAGGGAGGGGTGGTTGTGGTTGTGGTTCCGGGGGGTGGCCGCCAATAGGGCTGATGTTCATTGGGGAGCAGGCGGGTTTCAGGGATTTCTCTCCCATCATCAGCGTTGCGCCTTTTCGGTTTGGGGGAGGGGCAGCTTGGCTGTCCAAGTCTAAGACAGACGTGATGACCACGCCTTACCGTCGTATCACGGTTGCAGGCTGCGCGCACCGCTTGGGGCGTGGGCCGGGGGTGGGAAGATCTCTTGATCGTTGGAAACGTTGTGCCGTGGCGAGGACAGAACGCGCCGGCCGGGACCAGTCCGTGCGGATCTGAGAACCCGGAAATAGGCGCAGGCAAAGTACGAGCCTGTCAAGTGCCGAGGAGGCGAGGGCTTGGGCAGACGGAGAGATAGAGAGAGATGGAGGCGTTCTGAATCAGACAGGCGGGTAGAAGACTGTTTCTTGCTCTTCTTGGGCCCATCGTCTGATCGAACTGATACCGGCTTCGACTTCGACTGGCTTGACCGTAATGCTGAGCACACGATGTTGGCTGGGGTTGCAGGCATTCGAGAAAGGTGTTGTTGGTTCCTGGACGAGAACACGACCCTTCTGCTTCTGCGCCATGGCTCCCTCGTCCTCATGTTGCGCTTGCAGATTCTGATGCAGGCAATGGACGACGGAGGACCCCAAAGCCAGGGAAGCTGCATGTCTCCCATGTCGGATATTGTCCATTATCCAAGACGGCCTGGAAATGTGCCCCCAAACGCATGCCACGCATCTTGGGGCCGCTACGTTTGTCTTGGGTTCTCGGATTTTGGGGGCATCCAGTGCGACGAATATGCCAGTTTGTCAAGTCTGGTGGCTCGGGCCCGAACGGTCAGGTCAGGTCAGGTCAGGTCAGGCAGACACCGTCAAGGGGCGCAGACAGACAGAACTGAACAGACTGAACAGACGTGCGGCTGGTGAGCTGTTTAACTCGTTCGATGGTGGGATATTGAAGGAGTCGGGGACCCAACGCTCTTGAACGGGGACTGGAGCTTGAATGAAGTGAGTTTGCATCGAACCGGCAGGGGCAATTCGTCTCGCTTGTTTACGCTGCCACCCCACCGCGCCGGCGTCGAATCCTTCAGGTGCATGTTTCTGCGGATATTCACACTGTGGATGCTATATCAGGTGTATGCATGAACACAGTGTAACAGTGCCCGGCGGTGCTCCGTTAGCGCCAACCGGGCTTCTTTTTTTAATCCGCGCTAATTCCCGGTCCCGAGTGGGCCTCGTGGCGGTGCTGTCAACTAAGGCACACACTTCCCAGGCACTCTCAGGGTCCCGACAACTTGCAGCTTTAGGCATTTAAGAATCCTAGGATCGTCATCCTCCACGTCTTTAATGATGAACATTTCCGATTCTCTTGGATCTGTTTCTTCTTGATGAATCTCAGATATGATGCTATTCCGTCTGCCGGCCCCAAGAAACTCTACGAGTCAACATCCCTTGGAAACAAAAGCCTGTGCTGAATCAAGCGTGTCTATCACCCAGTCCCGTAAACATTACTGCAAGTGTCTAACCCTCGGACGTGTCACAAGCCCGTCACCACTTTCCCAAACGCCCTAGCTATGCAATCACTCAACATCATCATCTCCCAACAGTCCCCGCTTCCCATCACCGCCGCCCGGCCTGACTTAAACGTGCATCCCTCTGCGGCGAGCTAGACCGCTCGTCTGTGTCGTACGGGTTGTCTGTCAACGGGCTCCTCTCCTCCATGCCATATGTTTGCCCTTCAGTGACCAGCTTGCCAGCCTTTCTCTGCTTCTTCTCCGCCCTCGCTGCCTTCTTGGTTTCCTTCTTCTCCCGCTTCATCTGCTTCTTCTCTTTCCTCGACAGCCTCGGGAACTCGCTGTTCTCGCCCCTCAGCACGATACCCGGGTGCACGGCGTTGAGGAGCACGAGCGCGAGCACCATGGGCAGTGCGTCGAGCCCGAATGCGTAGTTCTCGTTGGTAAGGATGGGGTTCTCAATGTCGGCCCCAGGTCCGAACTCAGCCAGTCGAAAGATGATCCGGATCTCCGGGAAGTGTCAGCTCAGTCCGTTCATCCCGTCTTGTCAAACGTCGTCTCACCCTGAAAGTTTCCTTTCTGAAGGGTGGACGGACGTTCAAGGAGCAGAAAGCAGAAAAGTCATAAGAGAAACAAATACCACACTTACGATGACGAGCACCAGCACCACGTACATGACCCAGACGAGGGCCTTCACCCGTTTCAAGTCGAGGTCGAACCTTTGCGCCCGTTGCATCTTCACGTAGAACCGGCCCATCAGCCCGCAGAAGACGACGATGAAGGCGAGCTGCAGCCCGCACCCGCTCATGTAGAGCTGCTGGCCGGTGCGCAGGATGGGGTCGTCCGAGGAGACCTCCGTGTTGGACATCATGGAGCCGCCCACAGCCTGCACGAGGAAGCACACAATGTCCATGGCCACGAAGATCTTGGTGAGCGCGGTGGCCTTGACGCGGAAAACTCTCTGGTCAGGCAGGACAAAGTACACGAGCCTGGCTGCCAGCATGTACGCGAACGCGTTGATCCCTGGCGACCGCCTGTCAGTTTTTGGGCGCTGACATGTGAAGGATTTTCTTGAGGTAGATGAAACATACAGAGCGGTGCGAGGAGGAAGAGCAGCTGTCCGCCAATCTGATAGCCAATCTGCTGCTGGTCGTGGGCTCCGAGGGTTCGGAGAATGAAGGCGGCGGTTTCCCATGATGCACCGACGATGATGACCCAGCAGAACCTCTGTCCCGCATGTTAGAAATAGCATACATGCTGCAGGATGATTTCCGCACCTTTCTGTAAGTAATCGCCTGAACAACATGTGCGATCATGGAAAGGCCGAATAGCACGGCAAAGGCAAGATTGCCTTCGAAACTGGGGTTGAATGCATAGTATGAGTTACATGCGTCGATGGGGACATGCCCATATTTTCCTGGAACCGCCGTCGTACATGTGGGTGCGGCTTGGGACGAAGTTGCGCTGGCGACTGAGGCCGTTGTTGGCGTTGCAGAAACGCTGGACATGATGGATTTAGAGTTGGTGATAAGAACGAGGTGTTCGGCTTGTTGTCTCGCCTGGTCCGAACTCCATCTGAAGTTATTCATATTATATACATATTCCTTTCCGAACTCATTGACTCTCGGGACATTGGTCGCTATCACGAAGAGGAATGGAGGCTCAGCGGAGGGGACTTTGGTGTGTGGCTTGTGGACATGGGTTAATAAGGCAGCGCCGCGTCACTGAGCGAAGCCTTTGAATCCTTCGAGAAGCTGAGCGGCCGGGAGTCATCTTCCAAAGTCCCGATGGAATAGAATGAACGTGGAATGCGTTTCTCGGGCGCCAAGTTTCGCCCTGGCGCTTAGGGATATCACAAAATTTGAGGCTGGTCATCGCCCTATCGTGACGCGTCTCATTCTCTGGCCCAGCTGGAGGGCTGAGATGAGCTACTCTCCACGTGGCTGAGATGGCAGATCACTCACAAATGCGTACGAGGTTGGTTTGCGTTCTAGACGGTGGATACTCGAATTTGTTTGATTTCCTAATTCGAAAATTGCGCGAACTACGACTGGACGACCGAGAGCTGGGTTTTGCCTGAATTAACGACTCCATCGAGAATGGCACTGAAAACATCGACGTATCGGAGTTTTGATGTGGTAATGAGCTTGGCACGAGCTTTCTGCGCCGCTGATTGTTGCTCTACCGACCGTTGATCCTCGCACTCGTCATACCATGTCTTACATTGAGAGTGAGACATGGCTTCATGTTGTAACGTGAGATGCTGATGAGACCGTTGCGAGTAAACGGCTCGGCCTCAGTCTCAGTGAAAGACATGGTGGATGAGTTTTGGGATCTTCAATCTTCACCGATGAGCGAAGCTTGTTTTTTTATTCTTGGTACGGCCACCCACCTGATGACGCTAAACTGTAAACAGAGGAGTGAAGCAGAACAAGCCAATGGCATTCGGTTATCTCGCCCCCGCGCGTCAATGCCCCGCTGTCGTTTCCACTATAGTAGCCCCACTTTACCCCTGTTCGAGCAGCGGTGCAGCAATGCAGAAACGCAGCAGCAGCGCCTCCAGCGCCAGCGGCAGGCGGTATCTCGTCGTCGAGCGGCACCTACCTTACCTCAGGGTCCTTCTTTCTCCTCTTGTTTCCCCGTCCCTCCGTTCAGCTCGCTCGCTGCCGTCCGGACGCGAGTACTCGCTGCGCCCATCAATTGCTTACCACCATCCATCCATCCATCTCGTCTGCAAGCACTCTGCTGCTGCTGACCACCGGCAGGAAGCATTGGACCGATTCTGCCTCATTTCGGCTGCGACCTGTTTCGATTGACCAGTCCAATCCGGGACCCGGTTCGCGGTGCTGCCCGCGTCAACCAGCAAAATGCCCATTCGCGTCAAGAAGAAGCCCATGCCGCAGGAGCGGGACCTGAGCCCCGTGTCCATGCGCGTCGACACGGTCTATGAGCTGCCCGACATTGAAACCAACGACAGCTTCCGAGAGGTGGTCAAGAAGATCTCGGTGTAAGTTTCGGCGCTGTCCTCGTGGGCTTGCCGCGGAGCGGTGGACAGAAGGTCTGGATCGGTCGCTGACGGTTTCGGCGCAGTTACATTACCGATGTCATTGTTCTGCCGAGCACTTTCGAGCAGCTGAGAACCACCACCGCCGGTGAGTGCTTGAGGATCTTAGTTGATCATCTCAATGCCACCTGCACCAACCCCGCCATTGTCAACGCCCTGCTGTAAGTCATTCCACCTCCAATTAGCAAAAATTGCCATGCTAACAGGTCCAGCGCCCTGAAATGGCACTATGCGGCCGACGAGGCCGAGTCCAACAAGGGTCTCTGCGAAGCCCGCGCCAACGCCTGCGAGATTGTCGCTTGGCGTTTCCTCACCCGCCTATCGGAGCGAGAGGCCGTTGACTACTGTCTCTATGAGATTCCCGACCCAAAGCAGGCAGAGACGCCGCCGCCCAATGTCGACCTGGAGAGCAACGAGAACTCGCCCCTGCTCTCTGGCGGCAGCTGGTCCGGCTCTAACAGCAGACGCGCCTCGGTCCGCCCTGGAAGCAGTGCCAAGCGCTATCAGCTGCTGTCTTCTTTGTCCAGGCTCACCATGAGCATGCACGCTGATGAAGATGGCCAGGAAGATGATGATCCGACCGGCCCCTTCACCAACCTGAACGCTCTTGAGATTGCGGCTGTCGCCGATGCCAAGCGCTTCCTCAGCCAGCACGTTGTGCAGAAGATCGTCACTGGCATCTGGAACGGAGACATCATCTTCTGGGACAGTCTTTCCGTCCATGCCGAGAAGAAGCCCCGTTTCTACAACGCCCATACCACCGACATCTTCTCTCGTTTGAGAGTCCCCAAGTACCTCAAGGCCTGGGAGGCCTTCTTCTTCCTCATCTTCCTGGTTCTCTACTACTCCGTGCTGGTCCAGCAAAATACTGAGCGCATCACTCACAACGAAATCGTGCTGTACCTCTGGCTGGCTGCCTTCCTCTACGATGAGCTGAGCGAGTGGGCGGATGCTGGCACAATCTTCTACGCAACCGATATCTGGAACATGTTTGATATGATCATGATTGGCATCGGTATTGCCTTTGCTGTTCTGAGTAAGTAAATCATCGACAAAGGTGTTGTGCGGCTGCTAATATGCCACAGGGGTTATTGGCATCACCAACCAGGACCGGGAAATCACCGATCTTGCTTTTGACGTCTTTGCTCTTGAGGCCCTTTTCATGGTCCCGCGTGTCTTTTCCCTGCTCAGCTTGTCACCCTACTGGGGTACTCTGATCCCATGCCTAAAGGAGATGAGCAAGGACTTCATCAAGTTCATGGTTCTCGTCGTCATCATCTACCTCGGCTTCTTGACCACCTTCTCCCTCATCGGCCAGGACGCCTACAACTTCTCCCATATGACGATGATCTTGACAAAGATTTTCTTCGGCTCTTCCTACGTTGGTATCGAGATTATGGAGGACATCAACCCCATCTTCGGCCCGACTCTCATGATCATCTTCATTATCCTCAGTACCTTCCTCCTCATGGGTTCCCTGACCGGTATGCTGTCAAACAGCTTCTCTCGCGTCATCACCCACGCCAAGGAGGAGTACCTCTACGTGTACAGCGTGTACGTGCTTGAGGCCTCGACTAGCAACCGGCTCACGCACTTCTACCCGCCGTTTAACCTCATCGCTCTCGTCATCTTCCGCCCTCTGCGCCTCTTCCTCCCCTCCGACGACAAGTTCCGCCAGGGCCGCATCCTCCTCCTGAAGGCCACTCATCTACCCATCGTTGGTGTCATTCAACTCTACGAGAGCGTCCGCCGTCGCGTCCTTCCCGACGAGTATGCGGGTTTTAAGGGACCTCGCGCCGCGACGGGTCTACTGAAGCCCAACACTCGGAACGCCCTGCAGGCCAACCGCCCGTCTTCGGGCTACCGACCTGGCCGTTCTCCATACCGCCGCAACGGGAGTCACTCGAGGCCCACTACCCGTGCCGCCGACATCGATGAGGCCGATGCCCCATCTGCCGTTGAGGTCCGCATCACGGAGCTCAACGAGAAGATTGACAAGCTCACTGCTCTCATCGAGGCGATGCAGCAGCAAAGCTCTGGAAGCTCCTCTCCCCCTTGAGCTGGTCCGTTTGACAGCGACAACGTGTAGCCGAGCTCCAAGCTTGGCCCTACCAAACCCCCCCTGCACCATCCCCCAACCATGTCCACTCTTTGCCTTGATGTCAGGATAGTGTGCAATGTGTGAATGTGAATTGGCCCGTCTTGCATGTCCGCTGCATGCGTTTTGCATTTTCGGTGTGTTTTGTTTTGTGGCGTGCATTTGCATTTGGATATCTGTGGAAGCATGAGTTATGTCTGACGAGTTTGTGTCTATACTTCATGTCCGTCTGTATACTGGTGTACGTTACTGCGTGTCGCATTTGCGTCTGAAATTTGAACGTGTTCGTAGGGTACTCAGCGAATCAATATTGACTACATCAGATCGTATATTCTTCATTGCACATTGTTCGACGTTTCTAGCCGTAGCATTCATCAGATAAGATCTGTCTCAAACCTGAAGGGTTTTCCGATCTGGGTATCAGCCTCCATCACGGTATCTTTGGAAGACGAGAAACCCTCATGACTGTCATGGGTGTCTTCGAAACCAAGTGAACCTTGGTTCGGTGTGCAAGCTACCGAAAATTGATTGATAGATTCTTCCTTTCACTCTAGAAGGACCAACGGACCTAGAATGAGTCGGGCGAAGCGGGTCGATCAACGGACCCAGCATCGACGGACCACGACGACGGGAGCCACGCGGACTAAGACTTCGATGGCCGAACATGGAATGGTTGAAACCATTCCTTTTCCTTAACACGCAGGCTTGACAGGTTCCATCGGAGGCTGCGAAGTTAGTCAGGACCCTCTTGCAGCCCAAATGTGCAACCCACTGGACGCACTGTTCCCAGTCCGGCATAGCGGGGATGAATCATAGTGACCACACCCTCATCAGCCACAGCCCTTCCTGGTTTATGGGACGAAACACAGCACCGGAGACCAACTAAGATCGAATACTGCACTTATGGTTGGCTCGCGTACTCTTGGCACGATGTGCCGATCCTCGTCGCTTGCTGCCGTCATCTCGGGTCATCCCTAGCTGCATGAAGGTACTCATAGTAATCCGGCTTCTCAGGGAGCTGACAACAGTCAACGAAGTTAGGTACAAAAAGACTTAAGGAGATCGTTACCCGCCACTAATGACCAAAGTCATCAATCTCCATCAACCGCCACATTCAACATGCTGACCGAAAAGACCAAGCCCGAATACGTCGACCTCGACGCCGAGTTTCACCCACTTCCCAAGCACGGCCACCTCTCCGCCAAACACCCGGTCTATGCGGCCTCGGAAGCCGCGATCGGCGCCATGTACGCGCAAATTCAAGCGCAGCCGGATTTCGCGTCGGTGCGCAGAGTGGCCGGCGACGCGGACGCGCCGATGCCCCGGGGCGGACCGGATCGGTATCGGGACGTGACCACGGAGCTGCTGTACTTCAAGGCCCGGGATGGGGAGGAGATCGAGCTCAAGGTGTACAAGTCGCCGATTGTTCGGCCGAATGCGGTTTTGATGTATCGCATGCACGGAGGCGGTATGGTGGTTTTGGTTAAATGAGATGTGGCCGGGTTGATTTGCTGACGCGGTGTCAGGATGGTGCGTGGGACGTCACGAGGTTGACGGTGCTGAGAATGTTTACGCCGCGACCAACAAGAACATTGTCGTTGTCAGTGTATGCTATCGCAAGTATGTTGCTGCCGTTGATGGCGGTTCTCCTCAAGCTGATTGGTATAGGGCGCCGGAGGATCCTTTCCCGTGTGGGCTGCACGATAGCTATGACGGCCTCTTGTGGGTGAGTTTATCCAAGTGACATGAGACGAGTTCTGTCTAACTCCGCTCTAGTGTAAAAAGAACGCAACAGCCCTCGGAGTTGACCCAGAGAAGATCATCCTCAGCGGGAGCAGCGCAGGAGGAAACCTAGCATGTCTCGCGAAGCAGCCCACACCCGTTCAATCCTACTAACAAACCAAGGCCGCCGCCCTAGCAATCGAATGCAGAGACAACGGCATCACGGGCGTCATCGCCCAAGTCCTGCACTTCCCAATCATCTGCCATCCCAAATTCTTCCCAAGAGAAAAATACGAGTATGGCAGCTACATCCAGAACAACGACAACCCGGTCATCGGCGCTCTGGCAATGGAAGGCGCCCTCGATGCGTACCTGCCCAAGCCGAAGCCCGACCATCGCCATTCGCCCATACTGGCAAAGTCTCTGAAGGACCTGCCTCGTGCGCGTGAGTCGAAAGAATGTGGACAAGTCGTCGCCATCACCAGCTAACGCCGCGGCATGTCAGTCATACAATGCGCCGGGTACGACGTCCTCCGCGACGAAGCTCTCGCGTATGCGGAAGCATTGGAGGCTGAGGGCGTGGATGTCGAGGTGCATGCGTACCGAGGCCTGCCGCACTGCTTTTCTGCGGTTTTGCCTGCTGCTGAGGAGGAAGTTTGCAGGTTTTACGAGAGGTACATGGCGTTTTTGGATAAGGAAGCGGGCGGGTCAACTTAGACTCTTGAACAAGATCAAAAATTTGAATTTGGGATGGGTAGCAAGGTCTACCAGGATGGATCAGAAGATCAACAACCCCGGATCATCTCGAAAAGTTGGGCTTCTCTATGGATACTTCCGTCATGATGTATTAAGTATGGGATAATGTTTAATTATCCGCCGACCAATACTTTGTTCTTGAGCTTTGCTATTCGTGTGGGTTCGTTTAGCCAGACGACCAGAGGGCTACCTTTTGTTTGAGATCAATTAAGAGTAGCTCACGTTTCGTCTCATTCTTGGAGGGAGCCCCGAAGAAAAAGGCAACGTCAAATGGTAGCGGCTTCGAGGAAGATACTAAGATGAGTACATTCAGCTCTGCCACGCAAGCGCAGAACCGATACTTGTGCGATTTAATAAGTGAGATATAGTTGGCAAAACGTGAGCTCCCTGAAGGCAAGCGCTTTAGGGGGCTAGCGCGGACAAACGAAACAGCGCAAAATTGGAAATCCCAAGCAGCCATCTCGCCCCCCACTTGCCTATAATCAAGACAGTAGAGTTGTAGCGTAGTGACGCGTGTTGTCGTACGGGTCAGTCAGCGTCCGCAGGCCTAGAACCTGATTGTTTGCTTCGGGAGGATGCGACGCAGGCTTGAATCCAAAAAGAAGAACCGGAATCCAGTAAAGACTTATAAGCCAGATTCTTCGAGAGAACCGGTGGGATATCCGAAGCCAGGTCGGCTGTGTCATGGAGCTCCGCAAGTCCACCACGAGGACGTAATGATCATGCTGGATGTCCAGCAAGACTGCCGGTGGGATATTCGACGCTGAAGAGCCTGCGAAGCGGAGCTCCACTAAGCGTCGAAGCCACAAAGGGGGTGCGAATGCTCATGTGGAATCGAACGGGTAGACCGAGTTTTTTTCCATTGCATCTCGAGTAGGTCGGGTCACCCCTTGCGCATCAACCTATTTTCAGACATCCAAGCCTTCGCCTGAACCCCCAGGGCCTTGGCAGACCCAAGCTTCGATTTGCAAATCATCAGTGAGAATTTGCTTCTTTTATCAAGTAAGGCTGGTGAGTATGGGTGTTTGCTCTTCGTGTCTTTTGAGGTTGCGCGCTTTTCTTGAATAATCCTTTGGCGAGCGACCGTCCATGTCAAAACCTTTGATCTCGGTTCGTCCAAACTTGGATAAGTCTTCTTCGAGAAAGACAGCATCAATGTCTCTTCCAGTAGTCAACGCTGCTTTGGAAAAAGAAATTTCTTTTTCTTGGGTCGGGTTTCGAAATTGAGCGCCTTGGAACCCGCGGACCTGACCGATCTCCTGCCCCATCAGGATTACCGGATCGCCGTCCACGCGTCCTTGTTGGGCTTGACAGAGATAGAGCACATGGGCACTGCCTTCAGGGACCCCTAAGCTTGGTACAATATGACACATCGCATCGGGAGGCACCCGATTGTCTATATCCAAGATTCTCCCCCGTTTCCACTGCTCTCTGAGGAGGTTGTGGACATTGATGATGATAACACCTTAATGTCAATTTGCATGGCCGTCGGAGTTGTTTTTGTCCTGGCTTCACTCACCCTTGATATAGATTGAAAAAAAAGACGTAATGCTCACGGCGTCCACGGGTGAAGAATCATCGCGAACCGAAAAATCACGGCCCTCGGGTGCAATCGAGGTGCCGAGTTTCCCATCACAACATGCAAGAATTTCTTCAAATCCAGAGAAAGCAGGCTCCGTACCGCCACATGGGGCCGTAGGTACGGAGCCCATCCCCCGGGTCCGGTGGCCGCTTTCGCCGAAACAGGCAGGAAGCGCACGAAGCCGTTAAGGGGCGGTGCATCTTCTCCAAGCCCCCCAGCATCGCGCGTCTAGGGGCGAGCGGGTCGAATTAGCCACTGGTGAGAGCCTCAAACTCCACAGAACCGCCCACATCCCGACGACGGAGGTGTAAGTAAACGTCAGCCTACTGGGGTATCTTCCAATCACAATCGTCACGACGTAAGCTATTCCGGAGCTTTGATTAGCTAGGGAATTTCTGTACGGTAATTAATGCAGGGCTTTACAAAAAGAATCATGGAAAGGAGAGCTTGAAGATGTGGTGTATAAGAACAGTGATGGGATGCTTCGTCAAAGGGAGTTGTTCCTGGTCGATCACTCACAGTCACTCACAGTCACTCACTTCTCTCAGCATTCACTCTTTGAAACATACAAAATGCAGCTCAGCAACATCCTTCTCCACGCATTGGTTTTGGCCCCTGTCTTTGCTCATCCAGAGCGGATGACGGCCGAGAAGGCCAAATCCGAGGCCCACGTGGTCGGCCGTAGCACAAACAAGTGCGCAGCTGCCATCGAAGCGCGTAAGGCTGAGATCTTCGCTAAGAGAGCCAGCCGTCTGCGCACTCGTCGGGCTCAGAATGGACACGCCGATGAGCGCGAGCTTTTGCAGCGCGATTCCCTGCACTACACCACCATTCAGAATGACACCTGCGTTTTGGCCCCTGATACCGTCTGGGGACCCTATGGGTAAGCACTTGATGCTCTGTCATGATTGGTGCGATATGTAAATCCTGACATAATCGCAGTGTTGACGGTGAAATGGTTCGCCATGATCTCCGCGAGACACAGGGAGGTCTCGACTTTTACCTCGACATCGGCGTGATCGACATCGAGACCTGCGAGCCCCTGTCCGGAACGGCCCTAACGATCTGGAACTGCAACGCCACCGGCTCCTACTCGTCCTTCACCGGAATCGACCCCGATTCCGCGGAGCTGATGGACAACTGGACCAAGAGGGACGATGGAACAACGGACGACGAGACGTTCCTGCGCGGTATTCAAGTGACCGACCAGAACGGCATCGTCGAATACCTCACCAAGTTCCCCGGATACTACATCACCCGCACCACGCACATCCACGTCACCGCCCAGACGAACATCACCAACGGCACCTCGTACTCGGCCAGCAAGGTCCAGCACATTGGGCAGCTGTTTTTCGAGGAGGACCTCCTGAGCCAGGTGTACGCGCTGGAGCCGTACAGCGCGCACTTGACCACCTTGAACCGCACTACCAACGCGGAGGATTCGCTGTACTCTGACGCTAGCTCTGACGGCTACAGTGCTGTGATTAGCGTTACGCAGCTGACTGGTAACATTGAGGATGGTCTCGTTGGCTATGTAAGTGACTCTTGGCAAGTTGTTGAAGTTAGTCAGCAGAGCTAATATGATTTACTTAGATCACACTTGGTGTAAACTCTTCAGCCGAGGGTCTGGCCATCACCGGTGGCGGCGTCAACCCCCAGGGTTATCTCCCCACCGTCAGCGTGGCTGAGAGCAAGCTAGCTCAAGCTACTGCTATCGACAGGGCTGATGGGTACCAGTCTTAGAGACGAAGTGGATTGAACTGAAAGAAGAGTCACGGCCGAGATCTTGGGCAGGAATTTGCATTGAAAGGCGTTTTTCTATAGATAGGATTGCATTGGTAGCGAAGGGATACCACTGGAACAATATGTTACTCATATATATATGTTCTACTTGAAGACTACATTTGTACAACGTTCTGAAGAAAAGTGGCCAGTCTTACTGACTTACAAGACAGCAACGCACAAGTAAGTCTCAGCCCACATGCCATTGCAGCCCGATCCAACCGCAGGGTTCCAAGAGATCAAGTTGGCAACAGTGACGCCGTACTTTGGTGCAATGACCGCACAGGTCTGTCCCGATTCGACAAAGTGGAAGCTCTTGCATTTGGTTGTCATGCCGGTCTGAATTGGCGTCGGCGTCTGGACGCCATTGCCAGGGTTGGTCGGGGTAGTGCTGCCTCCAACAATCCCAACGCAGGCGTAAGCATCTGCCCAGAGTCCGCCGCAGTTGCTGCCAGCCCCCTTGTTCCAGGCGAGGAAGTTAGCGAGAGTGATGCCTTGGCTCGAGGCAATAGCAGCACAGGAGTCTCCAGACTTGACGAGGTAGAACTTGTTGCAGTTGTCGACCATGCTGGGCTGAGGAGGCTGGGGCGTCTCGATGCCGTTGCCAGGGTTCGTGGGCGTGGGAGTCGTGCTGCTTCCAATGATGCCGACGCAGGCATAAGCATCGGCCCAAAGACCGGCGCAGTTAGACCCAGCCTTGGGGTTCCAGGAGAGGAAGTTGGCCAGGCTTATGCCATTGCTAGAGGCAATGGCGGCGCATGATTCTCCGGAATTCACAAAGTAAAACTTGTTGCAGTTCTCGACGAGGCTTGGCTGAGTTGGCTGAGGAGTTTCGACTCCTGTATGTGTTGTTAGCCTGAAGGAACGGGAATGACGAGTTTGGGGAGTGGATCAACAAACCATTGGACGGAGCAGTGGTTGTCGCCGGAGGAGTCTCGGGGTCAGTCGGGCTAGGAACAGTCTCAAAGGCTGCTTCAACGCAGTACGATTTACCGACAGCGAGGTTTGTGCACGCCTCATTGATGGAAGGGTTCTGTTCGGTCAGCTTTGTTCAGCTATGAAGACGATGAAATAATAATGGCGTTGACAGAAAATTTGTCTACGTACCCAGCGCCTGAAGTTGGCAAGCGTGATGCCCTCACTGGCCAGCAAATCATTGCAGTTGGTAGCCTGGGTATTGTCATACCACCAAGTGCAATCCGCCGTGGTCTGCGAGTCGTACTCCAGTTGAGGAGTCGAAGCCATGAGGCGAACCGTCTCAGAATCGCTGCTGGTAGTGTTGCTGCGACGGAGAGGGATTGTGGCAGCAAAGCTCAAACCGCTCATGCCTAGAAGCACAAGAGTGCTCTTAATGCTAACGAATGACATGATTGATTGATGGAGATGATGCGAATCTAAACGAGTGAATTAGGATTTGTCCTGGTGGCAACGGAAGGTGAAATGAATGACGACTCGGGCCGGAGTGACTGAGAATTTGAGCTTGAAACTGCTTGATGAAGTAAATGAATACATTCTATGAGGGGAGACGCAGCTTTTATGGAAGCTCATCATCATGAATCCATACTTCAACGTGTGCACAGATTATCGTGAGAAGGGTTCGCAGGCCGATGTCCGAGGTGATGTCCGAGAAGACAGCGAGCTTCTAGCGACTGGTCAAACTTTCATCCCAGAAGGCAAGGTCGCCGGCGTCCAGAACGTTGAATGAGACTTTTCTCGGCGAGTCCCGATGACTGGAAGTAGGGAGAATAACCGGTGTCTCGGCGTCGACCAGGAGCAGTTTGGAACTTTGGAAGCTCGTTGCCTGGTCGCGGCATGTTCTATTGGAAAGTAAGCTTAGATCATGAACTGTGCCTCCAGCTAAATTTTGTTGTCTCCATAGACCGACATCCTCATCAGGAAAGTTGATGAGATCCTGTGTTAGTGCAGTGGGGAGAATCCGAAGCGAAGATTACAAGCAGCAATGGAGCCACTGCGCCATGCCGGAATCTGTTGCCTTACAGTGTTTAAAGACGAGTAATCTTGGCATATCTGGGGTTCGAATCCTGTTTCAAAGTATTCGGTCACATGCATAGAAAAGCTTTGTCAAAGTACTGGGCGGGAAACAAAAGGCGACTAAGAACCGCTGGGGTTCGCTTTCGCCCCATCCAAGCCAAGCGTATCGGGAAACCTCCGCGACCCAGCCGCCCCGTGCCGCAATCGTACTTCCGAGTCCCCGCTGTCAGCTCAGTCTAAGTACTTGGCGGTACATTTCCCTGTCAAGAATTTGACTTGGCAAGTCCGCAAGGCATGCTGCCATGAATCCTTCCCGCCGAGTCACTTTCAATAGGAAATTAACATCTAGCCATGTCACCACCTGAGGCTCGTGACTACTTTCTTTCAGAATGTCCCATGTAAACGATGAGTGGCGGATTTCAAGCTTAAGCAATGCCGAGGATTGAGAGAATTAAACGATCACTGAATTGCTGGCCTCGACTTCACACAGCAGATGGAAGATTGGTAAATCACATGTAATCTTTCAGTGAATACGTTTCTGCATCATCGTTTAGGATTCTTGATCATTCGGTTGTGTTGTACTATCTTATTCAGGAAGTCCCATGCTATCCCAAACACCAACTTCTGCCATGCGACAATCAGGACCGAAGCCACCGTACGGCCCTTCTCTGCTTGTGATGAAGTTGTGGACCTCCTGTCGTTCGTAGTAATTGAAAATTTCTGTTGGTTCCAAGTCCAGACCTAGACACTTGCCATCGGGATCTTGTTCACTCGCAGCGTCAAGGTTGATTTGTTGTTCGGTCGCCCGCTTCGTAAGGTCCTGTAGGTAGAAAGGGTTATGAGAGTCGCGAGCGGCGGCGCAGAGGCGCCAGTTGGGCTCTGGCTGCATTCGTCGATAGACGTCGTGATAGTCGCAGTAGATCGCGGCCACAACGACTTGCTCGGTCATCTCTGGTACTTTCTCTGCCAATAAATCCAGCATATCCCGAGTTGGACGGAGTGGCCACCAGATAAGGTACGGCTTAGGCGCGCCAGCCGGCCAGCCATTCTCAACAAACTCCTTTGGATCATTGATCATGATCCGTCGGGCTGAGATGGCTTCTTGAATCATGGAAAGAGGTTTATGGCCTGTCTCGGTGTTCCTGATGGCCTGGACTCTCGTCGTGTTCTGGGTGATTTCTCCAGCCCACCAGCGGGCGAACATCGTATGATGGTAGATTCCGCGGACAATGCAGAGAGTCTCCTCACGGTCGATACCACGCGTTGCCCGTGACAGCCTGACGTAACGATCGATATTTCCTTCAAAAGCCGCCATGCAAATGAGAAGCTTTTTCTTGACAGTTGGCAGATCAAGAGGTAAAGGCTGGTGAAGTAGTCCTACTTCGAACTCTTCCAACTCAGAGTACATCTCGGGAGGAGTGTATTCGTCATTGATGTGCATGTCCTCTTCGATACCAGGATGAGTTTTGGAAAATTGCCGAGGATTGTTTGGGCGATGGTAAAGCTGTAGACGAGTTTCCGTATCACCGTTCAAGAAGGCGGGAGACAATGGATCATCCAATTTGATGGTCAACGTGTCATCGTTCATGACCGAGTAGCGACAGGAGCGACTCATGATAGAGTCGTAAATGAGACGGCCGCCATCCGTGTCGCTCTCTCTAGCCTCCTCAGCAATGGAAACGTCCGGCAGCAAGTCCAGTTCCTGATAGAGAGTGTCGTAGCCACCGGCTGCACAGGCACGACCAACCTGGTAGCGCATCTGCGGATAACGCTGCACCAACTGGCGGTACGTGTCTTCGGAGGCTATCTGGGGAAACCAGACGCAGTACGGCTCCTGTTGAGGACCCATAGTGCTCGGAATGACATCGCTCATGATCAGTCGGGAATTCCGAGCCCGTGCAATCTGCGGATCCTGAAGGCAGAGATTGCTGACATCCTGACTGGTGGCAAAATCGAGGTGGAGGCGTACGCCACGGATGAGCGAAGACCGGGCGATGATGTTCCTGAGGTCTCGAGGGACTTTTTCGCCGCGGATTGCGGCACAGCAGTCAGCCGTCAGCTCCGAGTCTGGTGCCATGTCGAGTTCTGGAGTCAAAGAAGACGAAAACAATCAGTTGAGCAGATGAACAAAAAGGCGGCCGACCGCTAAAAAGGGTAAAATGTTTTCTCCTTGAAGCCGAGGATACAAAATATCCAAAATGAATTGCCACTATGGACATGGGCCGGTCCCTTATTCTTCGGTTGACGAGATCATCAGGCTGCGCAACTAGTAGCCTTGAACAGATTGGTCACTTTGGACCGCGCTCCGCTGTGGTGCGTCAACTAGTCTCGATTTCATGAGGTCTCCATCGATCAGGCTTTGCCCGGGAGGCACGGGAGGTCACTCGAAGTATTCGAAGGTTGAACAAGGACGCTTAAATTTATGCCTAAATCTAGAATAGGAGGAACCGCGCGCTAGAGCCAGATTGGGCTTAGTCAGTATCCATCTTTCAACGACTTCCTTCTGAATCCCTGTTTGCCGGTGGACCTCACGCAGGTGGAGGAACCAAGGGTTAGATCCTGAGAAGACTGAGAACACACGGTTTTTAGTCCCTCTTTCTGTGTTCCCCTGCATGAAAAGGCTCCCCGGGCTAGGCAGGCTGAGTCCTGCGTCTTGGCAAATTCCCGCCCAAACCCGACTTCTAACTGACTTTGGCGTAAGCGAGATCTGATAACACCAATTTGGCATAGTAACAAGACGGGTAAGCAGGCTGGCCCGTTAATCACCAAAGCTCCTTCGTACCTGCATCAAAAAAAGCTCAAGTCTTGTCCGAGAATTAGGTAAGTTGTTGCCTAGGTAGCTTCCTGCATGTCCAGTAAATGCCTCGGAATGGAGAATGTGCAAGTGCCTTCCAGGGATGTTCTCATCTGATCTTCCATCCAGATTTGGTATTATCGCCAGAAGGCCCTCGCATTAGCTCAATTTATGTTGCAAGTAGACATGGGATTGAAATCCAGCAGGATGAAAAGCAATTTCGTCGCCGAATTCGATGGTATACACCCCTCGAGCCTGCCTTTGATCGAGGCTAATTCATAGAGCTGCAGAAAGTGGCTGAAAGGAGGAGGAAATGCCCGAATCATGACACCAGTGGTTTATCTTGACATTGGAAGCTAGATCTACGTGTTAGCTGAAAGAGAAGTGAGTACACCATACTTGCATGTTAATCATTATTGGAAGAAACATTAGTTGGAATTCGGCGAGGACAATTAGAATACAACTAACAAAATGACGATCAGATTCGCAAAGATGAATGAATATCAAGAGTGATGATAGAAGCGGAGTAAAAAAACTAAAGTTGACTTCCGTCCAAGCACGACATGTTTTTTGACCAAGCCATTATATGTTGAAGACAAAAGTATACTAGCTAATATTGTCCAAAAGAAAGTTGAATGAGGGAGAGCCACACGAACTGCAACCTGCGGACAAGTGTCACAGGACACACAATCTTTTTGACTGTCAAGAAACCTTCAAACACACTTGCTCAACTCTGCGACGGTCATCTTCGACTTCACCAGCCCAGAGTTCCAAGTCTTTGCTGATCGAAAGTGGCTCTTGTTTAGTTCAGACCAGTCCTGAGGTTGCGTTTTGTCGGGGTTTCCCAAGTCATTGGCCCAGTTTGCAAGGTCATCCGCGTTTTTAAAGCCTTTAGCCTGCAGTTCTTCGCGTGTCTTGGTGTCGGCCCAGGCGTTGGCCATTGTTTGTGCGATGTTGATATTTTGGTAAGGTTTGCCATTTTGCACCTTTGAAGGCGCGTTGCTCTCCACGACGATTTTTTCTTTGGGTATGCCGAGGCCTTTGCGCTTCTCATCGGCCACGCCATCCTGCAACTGCTTGTACATATGGTTGAGCTTGTCTTCGGCGCGGAGAGTGGTAATACTCTCAAGAAGCTCCTTGCCCAATTTATTGTTCTTCTCTATGACGGCTTTGAATTTGGGATCGTCCTTGCTGCGGAAGTCTTGAAATTGCTTCTCGACGCGCTCCGAAAAGTACGAGTAGGCCGAGTTGAAGGGGTCGTCTTTGTTGTACAAAGACGGGTTTCCTCCTCTCTTGGGCTTGTAGTCGGCTGAGAACCGTTTGTTGTCCAGCGTCGTGTCGAATTCAGTCACTTTCAGCTGCTTATTCAGGCCCATTTCCATGAGCTGATCAGCGCACTGATAAGTGGTCGGTGTCTTTCCGTCGACGTCTGACCACGGTGCTTTCAGCTGCTCATACTTGGCTTTGTCCTCGGGCAGCATTTTAGCCCATTCAAGCCCTTCGACGCGAGCCTGGAACTGGCCATACGTGAGCTTATTATTGGGTCCGGTACCCTTGTTTGCATAACGAGGAAAAGGTGAGGGCTTCCCCTTGCCCGTGTGCTGTGGAAGCATGTACTTTTGCTTGTCGGCGCCCTCGATCTCGCTATGGCGTAGGTCAGCTGCGAGCTCTTCATCAAGTTTAACGATAGAGCGCATTACCAGAAGGTATCATAGCGAGTCCATAGGTGAATACGTTCGTTTGCATGGGACAAGTAGTTGATCTGTCCCGCAACTGGCACTGGCAGCTCAGCGAAAAGCCATAGAAGGCTTATGAAAAGGATTGTACGCAAAAAAGATTGCATTTTGGTAAAGAAAGACTTCAAAGAGTGACAAGAGGCATGAAACGAGCGAAAGCCGAGGAGGGAAAATCAGCAAGTTGCCTTCAGATTTGCGCAACGAGTCGAGGGTCACTAGAAACTGCGAGACTACCGTATTAAGACGCGGATAACTAGATGCTGAGCTCGATGCCTGCTTGTGCTAGTCAGAGAAGACCGTATCTCCTTCGTTCCCTGAGAATTCGAAGGATCATAATCACAAGCGAGGCACACCATTTCCGGCCTGCTGATGCTGCAGGTACCACCTGCAGAAACGACCCATCGTCGGTGATTACGATCAGGTCACTTAGACAAGTCTGGCCTTTGGTTCACACAATCAAATGCAACCTCACATCAGCGGCCGATCTTTCAGCCCTGCGGCACAGTCGAACAGTGCACGGCAGCCAAGGCCGTCCGGCCCTGCAGGGGGACAAGCTCACTATGTCCCCTGCTTAACGCTCCATGTTCACGCTAAGCAATGCCTTCGTGGATCCATGTTCAATCGTCAACAGAAGGGCCGAACCAAAGTACATTCGGAAAGCAGGCCGCTTTCAGTTAATCATCTCCACCAAAGGCGAACTTTGAAGCCTTGGCGTCAGAATCACCAAGTCCAACACAATCTAGACACCAGGAACACGAAAACAGGCTGCAGTGCAACAGCAACAAGGCTTCATCGGAGCCGAGCGAAAATATGCGCTGCGAGTTGCAGGCGTCGACAAAAAGAGTGAATTCGAGTTTAGTTAAACACAGTCGACCCTTCCACTTGGACTTTTCGCCTGCTACCTTCGTTATACACATCATCTCAATCTCAACTACAGCTTTGCTGGCAATCGTTTGATTTTGGCCTTTTGGTCATATTCACACTCTTTTTATCATCATGAAACCTTTCATTTTTCTTACATTTGCCGCGTTGGGCCTTGCCCTTCCCAGCGATATTACTCGCAATGCCACTGATGGTGTGGCCGAGCCTACATCGTCAGCCATACCCAGCAAGCCAGTGTTGATCCCTGACGACTCAGTCGTCAACAACTCAACCGAGCGGAAGTTCAATCTCGGCGTCAAAGCCATATCGCCCGCATCAGATGTGCAGATCAACACTCCTTGGTCCACACCTCTGATCGACGATTGCCCCAAGCTGTGCAGTGTTGTTGGGCCAGACCCATCTAACTGGACCCGTGTGCAACACGAGGATGATCTTGTACGATGCAAGGCCCCTCTTCTCTTCGACTTCAACTTCCAAATTACTGGCAGCGTCAAGACGTTCCGAACTTGTGCATTTGAGGCTCCTCAATCCACTAGTACTGTTCGTCGCTATGTGCCAGTCGAGGCTCGCCAGAACAATGAATCCATATCAACGTTCTCGCCAGACAACGGTCCAAAGGTCTGCGGAGCATCTGAGTCTACTCTTCAACTGCTTGTGTCGACCAGCCCGACAGGTGTTATATCGTCTGGGGCTGACGCTGCTGCCGCCGCGAAGATGCTGGGGTCTCATCTTGCAGAAACTGCTTCATGTGGCCGTACAATCCTTTTTGCGAGGGTTGATACAGCTATTGTTGCTCTGTATGTCAGCGCCGATGTCGTGACTACTAGTGTCGCCACGTTAGTGATTGATACCTTCGCGACGAGCGTTCAACAAGGCAGCGAGCTGGTCCAATCATGCGACACAAACAGCCTCAACCCCTACACCATTGGGCTGTTTGTTGTCGATGGACTTGATCAACTTGGAAGAGCACAGAGGGCTATGCAGACTTGGTCCAGTGGTGAGTGTGTTAGAGACCACACCAACAATTCAAAGTCTTTCGAAGGCGTTGGCGTGCTCGGTGCTAGCGATTTGGTCGTCCTCCCCTCCAACTACACATCGAATTCTACCACAAAGCGCGGGGTCTCCGACTTGACGCCCAGAGCTGTCTGTACCGCTATTGAGGTTGAAAATGATGATGGTTGTGCTTCACTGGCATCTCGATGTGGTATCAGGGGAGCAGACTTTCTCAAGTACAACACCAAGACCAATCTTTGTGCGAATTTGATTCCTGGCCAACTTGTTTGCTGCTCATCGGGAACTCTGCCAGACAATACACCGCAGCCACAACCCAACGGCATATGTGCAACCCACAGCATCAGCTTGGGAGACCTCTGCTGGTCTATTGCCGATACCTACGGAATCAGCGAGACGGACCTTGAGAAGTACAACGCCAACAGTTGGGGCTGGGCTGGGTGCAACAGTCTGAAACAGGACCAGATCATCTGTATTAGCAAGGGCAACACGCCGATGCCGGTACAACTTCCCGACGTGGCTTGTGGTCCCCAGAAGCTAGGCACGCAGATGCCCTCTGGCACTTATGATGGCTGGGATCTGGCCAAGTTGAATCAATGCCCGTTGAAATCTTGTTGCTCAGGATGGGGGTACTGCGGAACTACGGCCGAGTTCTGCACGGAGTCGCCTGCCGATACTGGAGCGCCTGGAGCCTTCAAGAAGGATACCAACGGGTGCATTTCCAACTGCGGGATGGAGATCACCAACAACAAGAGTCCACCCACTGAGTTCAGACGCATCGGATATTTCCAGGCGTACAACGAAGCTCGAGGATGCTTGACTATGGACGCAAGTCAGATCATGGACATCTACGAGACCTACCCGTTGACACACATGCATTTTGCTTTTGCCGGTCTCACGCCTGATCTCGACGTCAAGATCGCCGACAACGTCAAAGATCAGTTCGACAAGTTTGTCTCCATGGATGCGCCTTTCAAGAAGATTATTTCTTTCGGCGGTTGGGCCGAGTCTACCGATCCCGCCACGTATCAGTTGTATCGCGACGCTGTTAGTCCGACGAATCGCGAGCGGGTCACTAGCAATGTGCTTCGCTTTTTGGATGCGAATCCAGGACTTGACGGTGTCGATTTTGATTGGGAATATCCGGGTGCTGACGACCAGGGCATTCCCGGTAGCGATCCCGTTGATGCTATCTACTACAGTCGCTTCCTGAGCCTCATGCGAGACAAGCTTGGAAAGAATGGTCGCTCGCTCTCGATTGCCATCCCAGCTTCTTACTGGTATCTCAAGCCTTTCCCTGTGGAGGACATGGCAAAGGTGCTCGACTACTTCATCTATATGACGTACGATCTTCATGGACAATGGGGTAAGTCCAAACATTTCACCGCCTACCATCCTCCATTTCTTCTCCATTCCTGTTTTAGGACAACGTTACTGACGATTATCTCTGCTCTGTAGATTACGGAAACAAATATGCCAACCCGGGCTGCGAGAATGGAAACTGCCTGAGATCCCACGTCAATATCACCGAGACCACGAACTCCCTTGTCATGCTTACCAAGGCTGGCGTCTCCGCTGATAAAATCATTGTTGGAGTCACCAGCTATGGTCGAAGCTTCCGCATGGCCGACAAGAGTTGCACAGGACGCAACTGCTTGTTCACAGGCTCGCGAACCGTTTCTGAAGCCGAGCCCGGTATCTGCACGGATACCGGCGGCTACAGTGAGTGAAACCCCTCCAATCTTCATTGCTGTCATCAACTGACCAATTCTCAATAGTATCCAATGCCGAGCTTGACCAGATTTTCACCTTTGCAGAGGAGGGTGAGCCTGGGTACGAGGCCAAAAGGTGGCACGACGGACCCACGAACTCAGATATCATGACCTACGGCACTATGGGGAACGGCATGACGGACTGGGTCGCATACATGAGCGACACGACCAAGTCAACACGTTCGGATTGGATCAAAGGTCTGAACTTTGGCGGCACCACCGATTGGGCCATTGATTTGCTCAACTTCCTCGGCGCACCAGAGGGTCAAGAAGGTGGATTCACTGTCGACGGTGGGGAAAACTTGGAATGCAATTCTGAGACTTGGCCCACGAATCTGGACGATCTCGAGAAGAACATCGACAACGTACCGCCCCACTGCCGTTCTATGGCGTTGCTGAACGTTTTGATCAGAGACCTTGAGAAGGTGATCGCCGAGTACAGAGATGTTGCAAGCTCGAGTGACTATGACGACAGAGTATGTTCCCCTTTTCACCTGCTTGTCTTGATGGTTTTGTTTTACTTCATAGCTGGTCGTAAATGATAGCTGACTCAAGGTCTCGCAGTTCTGGTGGTATGCCGATTGGGTGAAAGACTCAATAGACGACCGTCTTGAAGAGTTCTTGAAGATCGGCACTGGAGAAGGATTGAAGTACATGGACTGCGAGTGGAGTTCAAAGGGCAACAGCGGCGAGGGCCCTTGCACCGAAGCCCATCTGTCTTACCCTCCTGGACCTTCGCCGGGACCTCGCACCGTCACTTTCACAATGCGCGACGAAACTGGCTTCTACGATGCTTTGGCGAGTAAGGCAGGCATACAAAGGGAGTGGATTACTTGGCGAGACATGGATGCCATCAACGACCCCTGTGTGTGCCCGCCAACACAACCGGGTATCTGCCCGGTTGACTGCGCCATGAACTACTACATGAGAAAGAACTGGCCGAAGAGAGTCAGCGACAAGGACAAGATCGAGATTGAGAACCCCAAGAGCATCATCGAGGAAGCAATTCCGTCCACCGATGTTCTTATTGGGACAATAGTCGGTACTTACATCGAGATGCGGATGGGTGTTCTCGACGCTGATGAAGCCGACGTCCTCACTGCCTTTAGCATGCCTCTCCTCATGATGCAAGACGCTTCCAATAGCATCAAGGAGATCAAGGAGATTGGAAAGGAACAGAAAGAGACAAAGACGCGCGAGCTTGTCCTCGGCATTCTCAGTATCGTGTTCGCTGTCATCCCTTTTGCTGGGCAAGCCGCATCGGCTCTGGGCGGTGCCGCTCGCCTGGCTTCCATGGCATTGATTATTGGAGAAGCAGGAAACGCCGCGATATCCATTGTCGATATTGTCAAAGATCCCAACTCGGCTCCTTTCGCCATCCTTGGCATGTTGGTTGGTGCTGCGGGCATGCGAGGTGGCAAGCCACCCCGGGAGGCATTCGCAGAGGCGGGCAAGGCTCGTCGTGCTCTGACCCCGAAGATGATGGAATCATTCTCGCCCGAATTTCGACGCAAGGATGGATTGGTGCAAAATGTTGTCAAGACTTGCAAGGTGCGGTAAATGCAAGTCGAGGTGTATGCAAACATAAATGCCCTGCATCTCAGACTCCTGGTGACAATAGTCTGGCACATATATAGGTCCTCCAAAGTGTTTTTTTTGTAATACCTTGTTCGCATTAGTAGAATTTATTGACTCTTCGTCTGTTTGTATAGTTGTTTCTTTTTGTAGGGATCTCAAAATCCAACTTCTTTGATCAGAATGCTCAGACCGGTTTCGTGTCTTAGTGTTGTAAGGTAAATCCGTTGAGGCAGTTACAAAACACGCAGGTTGCAACAACGAATCGCAAAATCTTGATATTTTGACAAAATTTCCAGGCTTTTATGTATCCATTAACGTCAACATGTAACATATACAATAATCAAGTTTCTGGAAGTGAGATGCCACGGCAGGGCGACAACTAAGGGAAACATCCCCTTTCTGCCGTCAGGCACCGCCTACCACAACAAATCTGTTTATGGGTTTTCTAACAGCGAGCTGCCAACTTCATCTACCCCCAATCATCTTACATCAAGACAACCCCAGCTGGCTCGCCATGATTGACCTGCCGGGAGATTATCTCAACGTCGACGAGTACGTCGAGGATCTATTGGAGTTCATCAACACCCCCTTGGTTCAGCAAATTACTGGCGGTATCCATGTCAATGATGCGCTGATTTATAACGCGTGGGAGGCACTGCCTCCGGAGTGGACGTCGTGGTGGTCATCACTGCCAGATCATCGTCTGGCGCAGCAAGATTTGATCGATAGCATCGATGAATCAACAGATACCGCAACCACGAAAGTCAACGACAGAAAGCTGAAGCCAATTCTAGGGCGACCAGACTCACTGACAACTTGGTTGGAAAACATTCGGTCACTCTCGCTTCATCGTACCCAACGTGTCGGTCCTAGGATCTCTCTTCCCGAAATTTTGACAGCTCGGATGAAGACAAAAAAGATCGATGAAGTTTCTGTTGCGACTGCCTACATCCAGGGGACTTGCCAAGCCAACAACATCACTCGCATCATCGACATGGGATCCGGGCAAGGTTACCTATCCGTATCGCTTGCCTACCTCTACCCTAATTTGCACGTATTGGCGATAGATGGCAGCGAATCTCAGATTGCTGCTTCGAGATCGTGCGCTGCCAGTCTTGGAATCGAGAACAGGATACAACACTTGCTGCGTTACATCGATGGCACTGGATTACTGGCAGATGAGATCGCTGCCTGGGCTGGAGGAGAGAAATGCATGCTCATCGGCTTGCACGCCTGCGGGAACTTGTCTGAGCACATGCTCAGATACTTCACAACAATACCCTTCATCGAGTGTTTAGGTGCAGTTGGCTGCTGCTACAACCACATTGTGCCCCTTTCTGACAGCTGCCCCAATGGCTTGCCGATCAGCGCAAAAATGAGGGACAGAAAGCTCACCTTGAGCGCCACAGCCCTTATGACCGGATGTCAAGCACCAAACAACTGGGAGAAGGCGGACCCGAGCAAGGAAGAGTCGGTATACTCAAAACGACGCTTTTATCGAGCGCTTCTAGAGAAGGTGTTCTTCGACAAGAGCATTGAACTCGACAAGCAAGATCGGCCGGTTTGGGGAGTGCGAAAAGGTGACATGGCCAGCTTTAAAGAGTTTGCGAGCCGAGCAATGCATTGTCTAGGCATTGACAAGAGCGATATAAGCGATGCTGAATTGCTCAAATATGAGGCTCGTTATGGAGATTGCGAAGGCAAAGTAGCGATTTTGTGGACATTGAGCGTGCTTTGCTGCAAGGTTGTTGAGAGCGTAATTGCCCTTGATCGGTACTGGTTTCTCGTTGAGAATGGAGCGCAGAACGTGGACGTTTTACCCATCTTCGATTACAAGATTTCACCAAGAAATCTGATGCTTGTGGCTGACAAGGGGGGTGAATAGTTTGGCGCATCGAGTAAGTAGCCTCAGATACCCGGTTGGCTTGGTCAAGATTTTCTTCGCCACGTGAACCACCTATAGGCTATGAAGATTTTAGGTTCAAGTGCAAAGAGGAACATTGAACCCTGAGAATTCAGCAAACGATCTCCGCATTAAATAGACCTACTTGAATCTGCAGTCTACTGAACACTCTCTCCTTCAACCACGCCCAACCACCATCATCTTCCACACACTTAACGCCTCAGACACATCACCAATCAGTATATATCCTTGACCTCCCTGTCCACTCATATCTACGTAATGGCCTGCAAAGATTCAAGAAAGTCATTGAAGCCTGGCAAGCCTAGCCACCAGTCAAATTCACCTACACTGAAACAGCTCACGACTTCCACTGTTCGTGATGACCCTGCTCTAGGCTACAAGTTGCGCGTCCTCTTGTTCGACTTGCGAAACCTTGCGAAGGATGTCAACTCAGCGAAACGTCTCAATAGCACCACAGACGAGCACTACATCAGCGAACCGTATTTCGAACCTGAGCAAGCCAAAGTTGTTAAGTCTGCTATCGTAGACGTCGAATTCAACAACCACCTCGATCCCAATGCAGAGCATGAGAAACTAGTTACAGACGAGCCACGGCCCAACGACGAAGAAGTGAGCGGACCTGCAGTCTCTCGCGTACGAGGTCAAACAGTAGACACAGCTATTCGGATGATCATGGACAACTTCCTCGAAAAGCGGAAGGGCAGTGGAGATGCGCGCCCTTGTGGCCCCCATGATTTGGCGCCCGTGTATCTTGGTCTTTTCGGCATGACAGTAGCCAACTTACAAGACCACAAATTCATAAGCCGCCTAGCGCGATCAGGGGTATGATTACATGGACGTAGCATGTTTGAGACATCCTCTTCTAGAGACAGTAGAATACTCCTAGCTATTCGGGCAAAGGAGTAAGAAACAACACGAATAGAAGGGACGACAAGGACGGCAAGAAAGACAAGGGAGAGAGGCACGAATGCTAATAAGTAAACAAGAGCAACAAGAAGGTCAGTATACATGCAAAAGAAAAGGCCTTGGAGGCCCGGTTGCGGCTAGAGCTCACAACCAATAGCATCATATCGTTTTGAGACAAGATGAAAGCATCCGCATTACAGCATCAATCATCATTCTTCAAAACTGCCTTGGCCGTTTCTGTGGTTTCTCCATAGTCCCTGACGAGCTCCTCCGTCGCAGGATGCCCACGCACCTTCCATTGAAGTTTACACCAGATTAGGCCACAGAGACGTATTCAAGATACCCCCGCCGATAGCCTGCTTTCCTGGAGAACTTTATTCAGCCCAAGTGGGCAAATATCGCTCAGGCATGGATGACTCGAGCATTCCGGACCCCGCAGAAGGCGACTTCACCAAATTCAACGCGGCCATCATCGTCCTCGTAGGTCTTCTCGAGAAGGCTGGCCCCGGAGCGTTGGACACGGCCGTGGAGTCGGCCAAAAGGAAGATCCTCGACTACATGAGAAGATTCAGAATCACAAACGGCTTCAGATTCCTCGTCTTCGCTAATGAGTTGTTGAGGTGGCAGCCAGAGGAGGACGTCCAGAGCAAGGACATTTACGACATCCTCTGCATGTTCTACTTCATTCTCGACCAGGAGCCGCTCCTTGGACTGCAAAGGCGAATCACACCGGAGTCGGTCTGCCTACCTCAGAGTCCGCTCTCCAGTTGGATAGTGATGTTCTCGCAGCTCATTGGGCAGTTCTTGGACACTCCCATGTCCGTCACCCCTCAGACCCTGGAGTCCTTCAAAAACTCCCCAAAGTACGAATAACACGAAGCCATAGAGCCTGAAGGGGGTTTTCGTACCTTCAACGACTTCTTCTCTCGCAAGCTGAAACAGGGAATGAGGCCTATCTCCCACCCGGATGACGATAAGGTTATTTGCTACCCTGCCGACTGCACGTATGACAACAGCCTCCAGAATCAGAGCCTTGTCGCCATCAACAACATGGGTGAGGTTCTGATCAAGGGTATTCCATGGACCATAGATAGCTTGTTACATGGCAGCAGATATGCGTGTGAGTTCAATGGCGGTATCTGGATGCATGCATTCCTCAACACGTACAACTATCACCGCCAGCATGCGCCTGTATCCGGTACTGTACTTGCGGCAAAGAACATCCAGGGGGCGGCCTATATGGAGGTCAACGAGAAGTGCCAACCCATCCGAAAGATCCCGGTCTCTGATGAAGAAAAGAGGCAAGACTCCAAGTGCGTGCTGGAGGTGCCCGACTCTCCGGGCTACCAGTTCCTCCAAACCAGGGGTTGCGTCATCATCGATAACCCGGTGATCGGGAAGGTGGCCGTGCTGCCGATTGGCATGGCCATTGTATCGGGTGTCAGGTTGACAGTAAGAGCGGGGGATACAGTGAGGAAGGGCGACGAGATCTCAACCTTCTTGTTCGGGGGGTCGGATATCATCCTCGTGTTCCAGAAGAAGGCGGGCTTGCAGGTCAAAGACTTTGTGCCCTCGCCAATGGATGAAGCCGGCAACCAGACCCATTCAAAGTATGGGACCATCCTTGCGAGGGCGCCTTAACGACTAAGACGTAGCTTGGAACGAGGAGGATGACCTTTGAACGATGGTCTCATTCGACAGACTACGCTCTCTGAGTTGGAATATGGAATGAAAAGGTAACGCAGATTATCTTCATGAGACTAATAACATTACAATTCTCCGCATGCCGCACCTCACTTTACCTCGTCTTGCTGCCGTGCTCGGGGGTAATCATCAATCTCACTCCCAGGGATAACCTCAATAATCCTCTGTCCGCGGCCCCTGCGCATCTCCCTAATCTCGTAGGCTCGATCTGCCCTTGTTCGAAATCCTTGCCATCCACCTCTGCTGTGCTCACGACGATGCCCAGAGTTGTAACGGTGCTTTCCGACTGTAGCAGCGTCACTCCGCGGATGACTCAGTCTGTGCTCACTGAAAACCGGGCTCGTGTCTCTACCTTTTCCTGAACCTCGTCTTGTTGTTCGGCTGTCGTCATCGCTGCTTTGCCGAGAGGAAGAAGAAGACTCTTCGTACCTTGGCTGCGGCGTCCTCCTCTTGGCTGGTATCGAGGAACCCCAACTCATCCTCCTTCTTGCACCTCCACCTCCGCCACCGTCTCCAGGCCGTCTCGGGCCCCTATCACTACCGTGTCCAGATATATCACCAAGATACATTTGCCTAACCATCATTCGAGTATACGTAACCTCCCTCTCCGTCCTCCTTGCCATGACTCTCATGACCTCGTCTCCTAACTTCTTCACAGAATCCTTCACTTGCCACCAGATGAAGCGATGCGCAAAGTCACACTTGTACAACGCGCTCCAGTCCGCAAAACTCCCCATTTCACCATGCTTCTCAAAGTCGCTGCGGACCTTCTCGTCGAGGTCGTTCTCGCCCCACGAAGCCCCGTTGTGAATCGCCTCGGCTCGGTGCCCGCTCGCCACCAAGAATGGTCTTTCAAGTTCCTTGAATGTTCTCCAGAGGTCGCGGAGCGTCATGTAATGCAGCGGCAGCGTCTTCTCTGCATACTCCAGCGCCCTGCGTGCCTCGGCGTTGGCATTCTTTTCTCCGATGTGAGAAATCTTCTGTCGTAGTTTGCTTTTGCCCCTGATCTCTTTCGTTTGGTGACGCAGCGCCTCGCGTTCTTCGCACAGCTGCTGTCGAAGGTTGCCCAGAGAGTCACGGATCTCGCTAGGCGCAGCGCGGATTGTGGCGACGAAGTTGGCGTACAATGCGATCAAGTTGAGTGTCGTCAGGGCAAAGCCTAGGATCCCGGTCACGAATGACAGCCAGTTCAGAGAGTTCGGGACGTCGGCTGCCATGTTGTGCTCGCGAGGGCTTCTGCGACTTCTTCTTTCCTACTCGCGACTTCTTTTAGCTGAAGGGCCGTGCTTAGATATTAAAAGGGTTGAGCATCCTTCAATTAGTATTCCTGTGTAAGTCTTTCACGTGGTGTTTAGCGTCTCTCATCAGCGCTACTTGGACTTGATTCGAACGAGTGCAGAAAAAGGCGTAGCGTTGCCAGTTGTCATGGACCTCAAGACTCCCGAAGACTAAGACAACTAACGTCCTGCAGCCTTAGAGTTGGTTATGTAGTCGAGGTGAGCTCTAGTCCTAAGGCTGATGCAGGATAACATTAAGACCGGAGAGACTAAGGAATTAGTCGCGTCAACTCGACTGACATACAACAGTGATTCGACGACCTAGATGGTTCGTCAAATATTGCAAGGATAGGCTTGCAAGATCCATCTCAACTAGAGGCCAGCTGATGGTGTTGCATCTTTCGTGGATACGACGGATGCAGGAGTTTACTTCGTCTTCGTCATTTAAGCTCACAAAGACCTGCAGGATAAGGCACCAAATGTGATTATGCAATCCTTCGAGCGGCTTGGGAGGAACTGAGATGTTAGTGCTGAGTCGCCTTGAATCTGGTGATGGATGACGATCACGAAAGTCGTCGCATGTTGAGGCTTCTCGAGTATAGTTGGTGGAAAGCAGACATCGGATAGTAGAAGAGGCGCATCAGCTGCCTGGGCCCTTTTGAGGATCTATCAATCACTCGTGCAGACTGTTCGCTGTGTTCGCTGACAAATTGGCAGCTCACAAAGAGCGTGGAATAATGACAACTTCGTGAACACCATCTTGAAGTTGTGTTGCTCGACGTTGTGATGCTGGACGAATGACACTGTAACACTTGCCGCCCTGGAAGCAACAGGAGATGGAGCTCGTCCCCCACCACTCGCCCAGACCAGGATTAGCTCCTGTACTCTTATCGATAAGCCCTGACGTCTCCGACCGTGGGGTAACTCATTCTCTCCAATCCAAAAATTTCCCATAGCCAAACCTCCAAATCTGACTACACATCGCGACGAGGGGAGTCACACCTCCCACCCAGCACCACCCGCAAAATGCCCGCCCCAACAGCGACAATGTCCCCCGGGACGCCCGAGCCCATCGACGCCGACGCCGACCCCGTCATCGCCTCCTACGACGTCTTCTTCAACCCTTCCCTCCCGCAGGGCCGCAAGCTCTGGGTCCTGCAGCAACCCAACCGCACCGACCCGCGCCAGGCCACGCCCACCGAGATGCGCCTCAAGACCCGCTCCGGCATGGTCGAGGTCGACGTGCCTCTCGACTACACTCAGTCCTATGACAAGGAGAAGGGAATGAAATGGGGTCGGCAGCTCAAGGCGAGTCTTGAAGCCAAGAACGGCGGCACACACGGCCTCTCTGGAGGCTTCGGCGTCGGCGCACCGCCGCCCCGGCCCAAGAGGCGCGGCGAGATCGATCTGGAGGACGAGATGTACCTCGAGTGGCCCGAGGCTGTGCGCCAGGACAAGGTGTTGCGTACGCAGACTCTCGGTGGACAGTGTCCCGATCACAAGGAGGTGCAGTACATGATTGGCGTCTTCCAGGGCAGTAAGTGCTTTCCTCTCCCAATTCGGATGAAGAAATCCTGACGAAAGGAATAGAGGACCTCCACCTCACACCCGTAACAAATCTCGTCCACCTCCGACCCCAGCTGCACCACGTCGACGCAGTAGCCCAACAAGAGCGCAACGCCTCCGCCGCAGCTGCCGCCAAGGAGAACGCCGCCGCGGCACCGGCGGCGGGAGCATCGGGTGCAGGAGGCCAGGGCGCTGCGGCAGCGCGCGCGATTCACATGACGATCAAGACGACCCCCGACGGCGCAGCGGCCAAGAACGAGACAATGGCCGACCGTCTGCGCTCGGTCCAGATCGAGCCCTGGCGCAAGCTGAAGTACACGGACGAGAACGACGAGGCCGCCTGGGAGATTTACCAGGAGTCCCTCATTCTCCGCGCCCCTGGCGACAACAAGCCGCCCCCGGCCGAAGAGGATGAGGAAAAGAAGAAGGCCGCTATCGAGGCGGGTGAGGCTGAGACGAAGCCCACGGTTGACCTGGCGGAGTCTATGGCTAGACTGGAGACCACATGGGGCGACGATGAACTGCTGGAAGCTGTCAGTGGTATCAAGAAGCCCAAGCCGGTATCACAGGCAGAGCAGGATGCCGAGGCGGCTGCCGCGGCCGCCGCAGAGGAAGAGGCACGGAAGATGAAACCCAAGGCTCGTGGCGCTGTCGGTTCAAGGCGAGGTGGCAAGGCTAGAGCTGCGCCTGCTCAGGCATCATCGAGCATGGATTTGACATAAAGTGATGCTGGCCAGCATTTTGATTTGCATAGCTTAGGCGTTGCGGTACGTTGTAGACAAAACGGTTCAGGGATGGATTATTACTTTAAATGCAGATTTTGTTTGCTCTAACTAGCAAGGCTGGTCTCGACGCACCGCTAATAATACTTTCGCGGCGTCATCTCATAGAGTCGTGTGTAATGTACACGAGATATGTTTTGTGCATATAGCCATGGGATAGCCCCCCGCAAGTCCAAGTCTCCATCAAGCTGTAGCCCCCGTACCACAACTTCCCGGTGATCTCGATGCCCTCAAAAAATACGGGCCAAGCGTCGAGTAAGGCTAGCAGCATCCCAAGCTTCCAACGCATCAATAAACAAGTGTAGCGTCCCAAGCATGTGTGATGGCGCAGTTCGCGCCGTGATCGTCCCATCATTCGCACTAAATATCGTCTTATTGAAGCAATTCAACATCCAAACCAATGGAGTGCATAAACAGGTTGACCGTAGCCAACCGGGTCGTTGCCATGGCGCCCGGAAGGGTCTTCGCGTGGGCAACAGTGTCGAGAACACGATCCTTGACAGCAAGAACCAGGCGCTGCTGCTGCTCAGGGTTTGCACTGACACCCACGGCAGCAAGAAGCTGCCAGACGACAACATCCTCTCCGGTGTTGACGCTGCCAGGGAAGATATGATGCAGGGTCGGCTCCAGGATGTTGAAGAAGAGGTTGAAGGTTTGCTCCCTATGAGTGTGTTAGTTGGTGTTATCATTTTCGATCTAGATGTGCTTACCATTCGGCCCAAAGCTGAGGGGTGCCGCCACCGCCTTGCTTGAGAAGCTCTGCACGACTCAGAATGAGAGTCAACATTGAGCAGCCCACGCGGGTTCTGGCAATGAGGTCGATGTTCAGCTTGGTAATCAGTCCGAGGACACCTGTGACGATATCGAGCTCGGTCTCGTTGAAGTAGGCAAAGAGGCTGGGCATGACAGCCGCGGAGAAGAGTTCGATGCTCTCACGCATGGCAGCGTTAAGGTTGACTTCACCATCCGTCATCTGGGCACCGCGAACAACATCCAGCTGATCCAAGTGGAGGATAACCATCGTGAGAATAGTGGTGCGCTGCTCGAAGCTGATGTGTCGGAAGACACGAGGAATGGCCTTCTTACCCTTGGGGAACGACAGGAAGGCGATGAAGGGGTGAATGGTGGTAGCACCAATAGGCTCGTGAACCTTGAGGTCTGCCCACAGCTGGCCGTTGAGAGTCTGAGCCACCTCGAGCCACTCCTGATGCTTCGCGTGAAATTCCTCGTCGTTGCCATTGGTGGGCGGGGGAGGAATGTGGCGGGCGTGGTCCTCCATCTTCATGACTGTGGTGTAAACGCTCTCAATGTTCTTCAAGATGGCCTTGCGGTCCACAGTGTTGGACTCCGTGTAGTGACGCTTGCCGTTTCCAGGACGCTGGGCGTCACCACTGCTATCGGTGCGCTTGATGTTGAGCAGTGGCTTAGGTGTCTTGGCGTTGCTGAAGGAGATCTTTCCGAGACTGCCAGCAATGACAAGCTGGGGATTCTTGGGCTTGTTCTTGGCGGCTTCAACGGCACGCTGGACTTGCTGCTCCATGCGTTGCACGTGGTTCTCGGCAGTTCTTCCTTGTCTTCTCATGTTGCCCTGACGACTTCCAGTCTGGAAGAGGTAGGTCTGAGCAAAGTTGTTCAGGGGCTGGTTAGGGTTCTGGCGTTGGCCACCGCGAATCTGGCTAAGAACCTGGTAGTAAAAGTCCTCTGCGATTGAGGCTTCGTTGTTGTGGTCAATCGGGTTGCCGGTGGCCGAGACAAGCTGCTGCAGCTGGATACGGGTGACAAAGTTCTTGTCCTGAGGAGTCATGAGACCGTTGTCCTTAGAAAGAAGCCAGATCTTGTGGTTGCGCTTCGCACGCTTGGTCTCCTGATCTAGGTACGCCGCCTTCTCATCTTCGGAGAGGTGGTTCAGGTGCTGCTGTTGGGAGACCTGAGGTACACGACCTGACGAACCCTGTGATCGGTGTGCATTCTGACCGTGAGCCTGTTGATGGCCATGAGGCTGAGGGCCGTGGGCACCAATGCGAGCAGCATCACCGGACAGTCGGTTAGGGTTTTGGAGAATCTGAGTCGGCTGGACAGAGGGAGCCTGGGAATGAGGAGGCTGAGCAAGCGGGCTGGGGGTGTTTTGAATGGGCGGGGTCGGCTTGGAAGTAAGAGACTGAGGACGCTGAAGAATGGTAACCGGATGGCCCTGACCAGCGTGTTGAGGCACCTGGCTGCCGCGCTGCTGTTGCTGCTGGTCGGAGCCGTGGAAACTCTGCTGCTGCTGAATAGCCTGCGGGTGGGCGTAGCCGTAATCCTGGGGGTATCCTTGTGTAGCAGGGGCAGGTTCCTGGGCTGGTCGCTTGGTGGCTTGCTCGCGCATAGCCTTCTCGACCTCCTCGAGACTCATGATCTTGCGGCTACTGGAGGCAGGTGCGGCCTGGGGCTGGGGAGAAGGCGCGGCGGCGGGTTTCTTGGAAGGCACGCCCCAGATAGACGCGTCGACGTGAAGGTCGGGGATGGGCTCCGCCTCCTTGTACTTCTCGTAGCCAGTGCGAACAGGCTGAGGGGCCGGCTGAGGAGGATAGTAGTAGTTCGGCATGGCCTGAGCTTGAGGAACATGGTGATGTTGGACGGGCGCCTGGGCAGGCGCGGGTTTCGAGGCGGGGACCTGGCGGCTGTAGCGAACCTGCTCCTCCTCGATGGCATTCGAGACCTTGGCCGTCTGACCGAAGAAATCGAAATCCTTTCCGACAGGAGCAGAGATAATCTCGTCTCCGCCGCCACCACCGCCGCCGTCGCCAAAGGTGTCGTCGTTGAAAGCGTCGCCACTTTCCTCGAGCTGGTCTCCGAGACCATCGTACGTGTCATCGAAGTCGACGGCGTCGTCCTCCTCTTGGTTGCCGCGAGAGAGGCCGGCGAACGGGTCATGAGCTTGCGAGAAACCCGGCGCGGAGGTGTTGTGGCCGCCGCCACGGGTCGGGTCGAAACCGAAGAAGGACATGGTGTTTGGCTGGTCCGTCTTCGTCGTAGTAGCAGTGGAAAAGATAGCTGTATACTAGGTATTGGTCAGCATCGGATTCGAGATATCTGACTAGGATGGCGAAGTAGATGGTATGGTGACGTCAGAGAGACTGAGGTCTAGAGTGAAGATCCCTGCTCCATTTAAGGGCCTCAGTTGTGAACTGATAGGAAGGAGAGGTCCCGTCGTTCCCCACTACCTCCTCGTGAGGCTGGTAACTCAAAACCCAGTAGGCAGTCGGGCTGCTTGCTTGCTCTGTCCCGCGCAGTTGGGTGGCAAAGTCGCAGCAACAAACAAGGAAGCAGGATTGAAAGCACTTGCCAAGTTCAAGGAATAGTTAGAGAAGCAGCCAGTGACTTACCACTAAGAGAATGAGAGGTCTGTGGCTTTCACTAGAGCGGCTCCCAAAACTATCATGATGTCGTCAAAGCCAGATTCGAAAAGAGGCGAGCAAAGCGACAGGGCATAAACAGAAGGATTATAGCCGGGTTGCTCAGTAAAACCACATCCAGAGATAACAATGTTACCAAAGCACAGGGTCGAAAACAGTGCGCCAGGTAGAGGCGTTGCTGGAAAAGAAACAACAGTGTCGCGTCACTGGGGTTGGGATGCGATGTCCGAAGTGGTGATGCACCGATTCGCATTCGTGGGGAGGAATTGAGGCTCGAGAGCCTTGGGCCCCCACATCCAGGGACCGCCCGGGCCAATGGTAGAGCTTGGTTGGGCGAGCTGCAAGGTATGATGTCACGTGATACATTAGTCACTCGTTGCGGGACAAGCAGCCCCTCTCGTCATAACGTGGCATGTATTCCCGCGCCAAAAGGTGCCTGGAGGGGTACTTTCCCAGGGGAAGCTGATCAGCATCGTCGCATTCTTACTCAGCTCACCTCACCTCCAGCTGAAGCTCTCCAGAATGAGCATGCGCAATACCTTGCTAGGAGCTCTAGAAACCCACTTCACCCAACTCGCCAACCTGCAGGGCCATTTTCCCTCAGCCTTATGTTTTGGGGGCTACTTTTGCGGCAAGAAGTAACCCATGGTGCAGTGCAGTCCATGTGACTGTGATTAACGCGTTCAGCATCTTATTTAAGGATGGGAACAAAAATCAGACACATTTCCGTAGATGTCTTCGTCCAATGGTTAGCATTTCGATGCCTTCCCTTGCTTGATCCTATTACTCAGCCTTATTTGGATCAATGCTGTATTAGGTTCAACTTACTTTACTGAACAGGACATGTGTGAATTCTCCGCCACTGTCATGAAGCGATCCATGTTTAGCCGCTGCTGAAGACCTCCGTGGCTGGAAACTGGAAATAACAATAGCTCAGCTACCCCCAAGCAGGTATCGCGGAACCGATACTCTGGGCATGACAAAGCTAAGACAACGGCCGCTGGATACCTTCATTTCAGATCAATCGCGCAACTGTTTACTTGGCTATTTCCGTCAACTTTTTCTGGCGACTTTGATGCCGCTGTGCTATCGATGGCCTGATTTTGTTCAAGCTGTGCCCTCAGGCGTCCTCTGGACGAAGATTTCCTTCTGCGGGCGACTACAACACGCAACAGTCGACACTCCGAACAGCCGAGAAACGGGTGCCAGCATTCGTCATTGTCGGATTTGAGTGCCGCAAACGTCTGCTTGTCAGGACGCAACGTCTGATTGGGATGTTCATCGCGAGACGAGTCATATTTCCGGCGAGTTTGCTTCTACTCGTGGCAAGAGTATGTTGCCTGGAGATTGACAGGTTCATCCCGTTGAGATGCTGGAGACACAAGAATAGCTGACTGGCACACACACAGAACTACTAGACAGCAGGGCTGCGTTCCAGAACCTGCCCTGTACCAGATAAGGTACTTGGTTACAGATTTGACGCCGTCGGCATGAAAGCACGATCACTCAAGCGCCCAGTGCCAAGTGAGATGGTGTCTTGATCTCGGACTGTCCGCCGTCAACAGCGCATCGTGTGCGCTGTAGTTGATGATTGTGCTGCTGAGCCTCGTGATGACTGTGGGAAAAAGCATTAACTGCTGGTTCCATGTGGACTGATGCTCTGCTATTCTATGCTTGCAGCACAGTTATCGTTTGCGGCTTCACTCGGCTCTGTCTACGGAAGGAAAAGTCGTTGACGATCAGCATCTTGGCTTTGGATTCAATACGAACCAAAGGCCCTAAAATGAGTTGGGGCAGCCAATTTGGGGTTGTCGAAATGTGTCCCGTTGCTAGAAAGAGCCAAGAGGCAAGGACCAGATTCCACGATGTGACACTATCGGGAGGTACTTGTTGTCTCTGACGATGGAGAGACCAGCATCCCCGGGGACTTTACAATGGTAATGTATCTTCACTAAACACGAGGCCGCTAGATCTGCCAGGGGCAACGAGAGTTTGAGTAGGTGTACAGATGTACATATTTTTAATATGCTATCTGTAGGTCTGAGAAGGCAGCGCAGGGGGGACAGAACGAGGAACAGAAGGCCAAACGAGAGCTGATATTCTCACAGGGCGGTGGCCTCTTCTAGCCAAGTCTCATGTCGGGTGGTATGGGAGCTTCCCACCCCCATCATCCCGTCGCACGGCTTGCACGGGCAAGCAAGGTCGATGGCACGGAGAAATTCCCATCGACTGGTTCTCGGTTCGCAAGGGAAGGCCCCTGGGCCTGATGTGCCTGAATACAGCTGGGCTGAGGCGGTGGCCATCGATTCTCACAGTGGCCACATTCCCTGTTCCGATCATGGCCCGCGGAGCAACCCAAGCCAGAGGGAACGGGTACGCGGCAGCTGCTGCGGCGAAGAGGAGCGTGTAGCAGGTACACAGCTGTCAGAGGAACGCGACGCCCAGAGCCCACTTCAGACCCCTGTGTTGAATGAGGTACTCGAGACTTTTCTTGAATACTTGCTACGGATGCCGGTACTGTCACCACCTCATGTCATTGTCAGTCCTCAGCATTGAACATGGTCTTCGGATGGACGCCGTAGGACGGATGAAGAGTCCTGGCCACAAGGCAGTTGATGTGAGTGATGCATGCTGGCCTCGCGTCCTCGAGGCACCTAGCGGAGGAACATGTTCATGTCAGCGTGTTGACTTGAGTTGTTGAGTTGAGCTTGTAGCTGCTTGCGCCATGGTGCTCCATCTCTGTCTTGGCTGAGTCTAATTCTGCCCGTCAGTATCCGTACTCTGGACCATCAGCAACAGCAGCAGCAGTTCAGCTACCTACCTGAAAGGGTGCGGGACATTGTACTCCTTGCAGAAGCATGTCTCTCGTCCGGTGTATCTGAGTCCTGCGGCAGGGCACTTTTTGAGTTGCGTAGCCCCGGGTTCAGGCCAGTTCAGCAATTGTTGCCCCACCCCCTTTAATCGACGTCGCGGGACTTCCTCCACTAGCGTTAGGTTCCCTTTTTCGGGGCAGACGCACTGCGTACGCTGCTGCATTCGTACCACTGCACCCTGTGGGAGTCTGCGAGGTCCCTAGAAGTCCATGCCACAGTTTGCTAAAGTGCTGCTGCGTGCTGAGGTGCTCCAGCTGGCCCGAGCCAGTCAGTCCATCGCTCTGAACATTTTCCTGGACGTGTCTGTGTATTCGTATCCCTTCCTGCATCTCCCTCCCTCTCTTTTTTTATCCAACCTCGTTCACCTCGAGGAAGTGCGCTTTTGTTCGATTCTTCTCCAGCTCTTATTCACCTACACGGGATCCCATCGTCGACCTGGTAAAATCGGTCAAGATGGCGACCGGCTCCGCACGTTATGTGCGATACATTCTTTTCGCCGCCTTCGTAAGTGACGCCTCGCCGCCTCCTGCCAGCGCATCTTGTGGTCGCGCCCTCTCTTGGCCTCCGGTCATGTTCCCAGACAACACCAAAATCACTTATCCATCCATCAAAATCCATCCATCAGGGTTCTAATTGTCTGTCTCCTAGGGTCTCGCCGTCTTCTACTTCATCTCCCACTCCAGCTACGAGGGTGTGAGGCTCGAGAATGGCAGCTTCAAGTCCCCGGGACAGGGCGCTGCACCTGGTCAGCAAGGAGAACAAGGTCAGCAAAGCCAGCCGGGCCAGGCGAAGGAACCTGAACACGCCGCGAGCAAGCCCCCAGCCAACGTGCTCAAGGCTGGCGAGAAGTACGACCCCAAGCAGTGGCCCATGGCCATGACCCCGAACGAGCCCGGCTGGGACGACCTCAACAGCGGCATCGCCCCTGGTCCCCGCATGAACGCGACCTTCGTCACCCTCGCCCGTAACTCTGATATCTGGGACATTGCCCGTTCCATTCGCCAGGTTGAGGACCGCTTCAACCGCCGCTACAACTACGATTGGGTCTTCCTGAACGACAAGCCTTTCGATGCCACCTTCAAGAAGGTCACTTCCTCCCTTGTGTCCGGCAAGACTATCTACGGCGAGATTCCCAAGGAGCACTGGTCTTTCCCCGAGCACATTGACCAGGAGAAGGCACGCAAGGTTCGCGAGGACATGGCCCAGCGCAAGATCATCTACGGTGACTCGGTCAGCTACCGTCACATGTGCCGTTTCGAGTCTGGATTCTTCTTCCGCCAGCCCGCCATGATGAACTACGACTACTACTGGCGTGTCGAGCCCTCCATTGAGCTTTTCTGCGACATCCACTACGACCCGTTCCGCTTCATGAAGGAGAACAACAAGAAGTACAGCTTCGTCCTGAGTCTGTACGAGTACGTCGAGACCATCCCCACCCTTTGGGACAGCACCAAGAAGTTCATGAAGAACCACCCCGAGCACATTGCCGAGGGCAACTCCATGAGCTTCCTGAGTGACGACGGTGGTGACTCCTACAACCACTGCCATTTCGTAAGCTTGCTCCGCTCTCCCATTTGCTGACCACCTAACTAACGGCCAATCAGTGGTCCAACTTCGAGGTCGGCGACCTTAACTGGCTTCGTTCCAAGGCCTACATCGACTACTTCGAGTCCCTTGACCAGGACGGTGGTTTCTTCTACGAGCGATGGGGTGATGCGCCCGTGCACTCTATTGCCGCCGGTCTCATGCTGCCCAAGGAGCAAATCCACTTCTTCAACGACATTGCGTACTACCACGTCCCCTTCACCCACTGCCCGACCGGCGAGAAGGTCCGCCTCGACAGACGCTGCCACTGCAACCCCAAGGACAACTTTGACTGGAAGGGTTACTCTTGTAAGTTGGCTGTTTTCCAAATCTGTCCAAGCACATTTAGCTAACCACGTCCAGGTACGAGCCGTTTCTTCGAGACCAACGGCATGGAGAAGCCCGAGGGTTACGAGAACCAGCAAGATTAAGATCGTAAAAGCGGGTATGGCAAAATGTAGCTTGTATTAACAATTTCACTGGGGTGGCTTTTGGGTTTGCCACGATTCAATTTCACCTGCATCGACGAGAGACAATGGGCAGGCTTTGGGGCACTAAACGTGGAGCGGCGTCAAAGGGTTTCGTCTGGCTTGGACACTATGTGTGCTCTGTAGATATTTGCAAATGACAAGCGACGTCTGGAGAATACCCAGCCAGATTTTCAAATTTGACTTTGTGGTATTTTTGTACATCATATTGTGGTACATCTTGGTGTCGATTCACACACCGTTATCGTAATTCCATGGCTTTGGTCATGTTCTTGCAACCCGTGACTTCCTGCCATCAACCTCCGTCCATCCGTCTCCGCCTCACGTACCCGTCTAGCCGACAGTAGCCTTCTTGGGCTTCATGGTTCCGTACTTGGAACGAGAGGTGGTTCGGCTACCAACACCACCGAGATCGAGAGCGCCACGGACAAGGTGGTATCGCACACCGGGACAATCCTGACTGCGGCCACCGCGGACGAGAACGACACTGTGCTGCTGGATGTTGTGACCCTCGCCGGGGATATATGCGGTAATGTGACGACCGTTGGAGAGGCGAACACGAGCGGTCTTTCGCTGGCCGGAGTTGGGCTTCTTCGGGCGGACAATACCGACTCTGAGGCATACGCCCTTCATGGCGGGAGCGTTCATCTCGGACAGGGCAGGGGAGACGGTGTGGCGAGCGCGCTTGCCCTTCTTGTGGCAGCCCTGGTGATAATTTGTTAGCAAATTTTCGTCATCTAGCAATATGCCGGGGTTCGCGAGAGGGAAGACGAACTCGCAGCACCTGGTTGACGGTGGCATTCTGGATGGGGGTCGAGGAGAAAGAGCGGATCATAGGCGTCGTCTTCGGCATCGATGTGAGAAATGAGGCGGCGCGGGGGAAAGTCGCTGGCCTCATCGCCGGGGCGAAGAGAGACCTGAGGAGTGTGCTGGCCATGGCGGGCAACTGCGTATCGAACTGGCGGCACCCAATTGCTGTCTTCCCAACCGAAGCTCGTCGCGATGCGCCTATGTCGCCCTGGCTCAACCGCCGCTGGGAATTTTCCTGCTTAGCTAATACTCTCCGGAGACTCTAGTCCAGTTTGGGAACCTGAGGCACAAAGTCCACCGGCGCTCCGTCCCCCGGACCCACCCCTTCGGCCATCTTGACCCGCCCTTTGCACCGAACGCGGACCGGATTCCACCTCGTCTGGATCACATGCCTCCGCCCATGTCCAATCCCAAACGCGCTTTGGGGAAGATCCTGACGTAAGCCGCCGCCAAAATGTGGGTGAACCCCGGCTTTTCAGACGTTTGCTGCGCCGTCGGCTCTCCCCAGGGGCCCTTGGCCCCCAGCCTGGGGGGGCAAGCTCCCCGCTGCGGGATGGATATCCTCGGCTGAAGCGGGCGCTGTGTCTGTTCGCCAACCGCCAGGTGCCGTGGCTGCGAATGGCTTTGAGGTTCACGGCCTAGTCGGTACCCATCTTTGACTCTATTTTCCACTCGCCCCCCCTTCCCCTTTGGCTTATTTGGTTTCCCAAATTTGCTTACTCTCTATCGCCTCATCTCAGGTTCACCGTTCGGCGCCAATTGACCAATACAAGTCCGGGCGCTCTCTCTCTACGCATCACCACCGCACGGTCACCGACGGAGCATAAGTACCAGAGCACCTCCGGCGATCTTACGATCACCCGCCCTCTCGAGAGTTTTCGATTTTTCTTTCTTTCTTCTGGACTTGCCGTTGCTGGGGCAATTTGTAGTTCGCCTTTTCTCTACAGTCTCTCTGTAATCATGTCGTCGATTGCAAGGGCTCTGCGCCCTGCCATGAGGGGAAGCCGTGGTGTTGCCGCGCTGGCGAGGGCGAGGAACTGCACTCCAGGCCGGACATTCTCGCCACTCCAGCAGTAAGTCGTCGATATAGATCACCATGAAAGAAACATATCTTGCGGGGCAATGGACTGACAGAAACACTCCTGTAGAACCATCAGACCTCTCTCCACCACGCAGCGCCGCCGTAAGGCCGACCACCTCGACATCACCGACATCCCCCCGACGCCTATCACCCACCTCTCCGAGGTCGAGGCCGCCATGGCCGAGACCGTCAGCAAGTTCGCCAACGACGTGATCGCGCCCAAGGTCCGCGAGATGGACGAGGCCGAGAACATGGACCCGACCATCGTCGAGCAGCTCTTCGAGCAGGGCCTGATGGGCGTCGAGATCCCCGAGGAGTTTGGCGGCGCGGGCATGAACTTCACCAGCGCCATCATCGGCATCGAGGAGCTCGCGCGCGTCGACCCTAGCGTCAGCGTCATGGTCGATGTCCACAACACCCTCGTCAACACCGCCATCATCAAGTGGGGCAGCAGCCAGCTGCAGAAGCGCTTCCTGCCCAAGCTCGCCACCAACACCGTCGGCAGCTTCTGCCTCAGCGAGCCCGTCAGCGGCTCCGACGCGTTCGCGCTCGCGACCAAGGCCACCGAGACGGAGAGCGGGTACAAGATTAACGGCTCCAAGATGTGGATCACCAACTCCATGGAGGCTGACTTCTTCATCGTCTTTGCGAACCTGGACCCTGCCAAGGGTTACAAGGGTATCACCGCTTTCATTGTCGAGAAGGACACCAAGGGCTTCTCGATTGCGAAGAAGGAGAAGAAGCTCGGTATCAGGGCCAGCAGCACCTGCGTCATCAACTTTGACGACGTCGAGATCCCCAAGGAGAACCTCCTCGGCGAAAAGGGCCACGGATACAAGTATGCTATCGGGCTCCTGAACGAGGGTCGTATTGGTATCGCCGCTCAGATGACGGGCCTGGCTCTCGGCTCCTGGGAGAACGCCGTCAAGTAAGTTTCCCGCCAACTTCTGCCCGCCAGTGACTCCATACTTACACCGTCAGGTACGTCTGGAACGACCGCAAGCAGTTCGGCCAGCTCGTCGGCGAGTTCCAGGGCATGCAGCACCAGATCGCGCAGTCGTACACCGAGATCGCTGCGGCGCGCGCCCTGGTGTACAACGCCGCCCGCAAGAAGGAGGCCGGCGAGAACTTCGTCATGGACGCTGCCATGGCCAAGCTGTACGCGTCCCAGGTCGCGCAGCGCGTGTCCGGTCTCGCGATCGAGTGGATGGGTGGCATGGGCTTCGTCCGTGACGGGCCCGCCGAGAAGTTCTGGCGTGACAGCAAGATCGGCGCCATCTACGAGGGCACGAGCAACATCCAACTCAACACTATTGCCAAGCTGCTGCAGAAGGATTACACTTCTTAAAGGGATTTTGATGGTGCCATGGCGACGTTTGGGCTTGTAGGTTATTAGACGGTAGTTAAAAGCGACACGATTCGGTATTGGGTGTCGATTGCTTCTTAAATCATATCCTGTTAGCTCATTGAGTCTTTAGACAACTTGTGTGTATGTGATTCCGTGTCGATGTTCTTGGTGGGTTAACCATATGTGCAGGTTGGGTTGCCCGATTCACAATCGGGGTTTGGCTCATGAAATGACATGTGCAATGATGAGATAGGAGGCAGCAATAACTATGGTGAACGTTTGACAGCGCCACTTGGTATTGTTATGTTCACTGGAGCAAAGTTCAAGACACCAGGTCTGGGAGGGGAATGCACTTGGACGGCTTCGATAACATGCTATATAAATAAGTGGAATCATGAGAGAAAATAAAGAAGAGGAAGTGACAAGATGATAGCCGGGCTGGTGGGTTTAACCCCGGATCCCCAGGTGGTTAACACTGGTTGCAGTAAAGTATTTGAACTCTCCCGAGTTTAAAACGTATGGATCGTGTAAGCTAATATTTTATGGTTGGAGAGATATGATGTGGTTAATTTGGCGGATAGCAGATCAAACATCAGAGGCTACAGAAGCACGTCAAAAACCTTGTTTATTTGGTCGTCAGTATGTTCAGAATGTTTTGATCAATGAAGAACGAGGCATATATTGGTGGAATGCCAAACAGCGATCAAAAAGACACATGCTTATTCGCATGTACATCTTGGTCATCCGTAGGACATGGCGAGACGCGTGCGTTCTCAGCCCAGGCTCGATAACACTAGACGAAAGCCATGCCACAACTCACGCCCAGACAAGGCTCTCTAGTTGATTGTTGACCGAAAATTTTCAGTGATGTTTGGGAGGCAAGATCGATCAATGCTGCAAAAACACGTTATCACCAACAAACTTCAGCACGCGAGATCTCAGATCAAACACTGATCTCAAGCCACCCTTCCAAAAGTAGGACGACCTCAATACAAGCCCATGAAAGTCGACGCTTTTTCATCCCGACTGTCCGGGTGGCTTAGACGTTGACCGCTCGACGGGACGCACTGCCGGCATAAGCTCGACGACGTACATGCGTCCCGTTGCGGAACGTACATCAGATCAGATCGAAAAAAGTGCACACACAGACCACATCGCCGAATTTCTAGGGAAACGTTGCGAAGCAGGACTTTTATGCGATGGCAGATGAGCCGGCCGCGATATGATCAGCTGCGTCGTATGTTGAAGCTATAAAAAGGATACAATGTGATCGATGCCTGGTTCAGCTATGCGTGCACGTCGCGAGAGCGAGAGGATGATGAACGGCTTGGGCCGCAACTATGAGGCGCGATGACGGAATCACTTTGCTTTCTCCGACGGCAAGGTAGCCATCCCACGTTGGCGTCGAGTTCCGCGGGTTGCAAATAAGGGAAGACAAGAAGCAAGCCCGGGTTTGGTTGGGGTTGGGCGGGCCGGCGGTGGAGGGGAGGACCATGGACGGCGACGGGTGGGGTCGAAACGGTTCCGCGACGACGCTGGGCTCTTTTTGGGAGCGGTCGTCAACTGGACTGGCCCTTTTTGCTGAGGCGCGGTTACGCTGTGATTTGTTCCTGCTGGTGAGCTCGAGAGCATGAATGGAGCCATGTTCAAACACTCGGGCCAGGCATTGAACCGCAGGTTGTCATTGTTTGGGCTGAAGTGGCCGGCGATCTTTGGCTGTGGTGAGGGCTAGGTTTGTTTCAAGTAAACGTTACACAGCTGGGCATGAACAGAACAACGAGTGCGGTCAATAGATGCTCTCGTGTTGTTGTCCGGCACAGCTGAAGATGGCTTAGTCGATGGCACATGTCGTTTAGCGTCCACTCTGGGCTCCCGAAGAGGGCAGGTAGGTAGCTTCGCTGGTAAAAAAGCTCGTATTCTAAACGCGTGGTTTGTGTTCGTTTGTGACGGAGCGGGAGTCCATAGGGCGGGATCTGGGGAGGAGTCGCCGTCGGTGTGGCGCGGAAAGGCCGGCCGGCAGCTGCTGGGGCGGGGGGCACGTTTTAGTGAGACCTTTTCGTCGGCAGTGCAGGTGTTAGCCGGGGATGACGGACGGCGAACGACAATCACGAGGGGAAGAGTGGAAGCTGTGGCGCTGTGGCGGCCTTTTAGAACGGTTGGGGAGGGAGTCGTGGTGTTGAGTGACCATCTGGCAGATGCAACGGCACGGACGATGCTGAGCAAGATAAGAGACATTGAACAGAGAGGGTAAACGGCTTTGACATGTGCGGTTCCGTGGGATGGGTCGGGTTCTTGAAATGAAGGCCGGCCGGTTCACAGGCGGCCGTTGCAGAGTGACGGCGCATGGTGACGGCGAGTACGACGGAGGGATTGCGATTGGTAGAGGCGCTACGGCGGTAGGGAAGCAGCTAGACGGGAGGAACGGGAAACTTAGGGCTGCAGCAGGAGCAGCATCATCAGATCATAGAGAGAGTTGTAGGTGGGTGAATCGAGTGATGGTGCACACAGCAGAAAGCAGCTCCAACGAGGATTGGCCATACTTAAACTGGGTCTCTGAAAACGCCCCGAACATAACCTAGGTAGAGGCAGAAGCTGTCTGGCTGGCAGCTGGGCAGTGGGCACTGGAGCTGGGCTGCAAGCTTCGGTTGTTGTGGTGAATCTGGTTTGTTTGTGGTGGTGAGTGCGAATGTGATGAGGAGGGTGAGAGAGGGCCGGACGGACGAGTGAGGTGTGATGAAGGCGCTATTGGTGGGTAGGTAGGCTGCACGAGGTGGGATCAGTTGGTTTCCGTCCAGTCATATTCGCCAGTACCCAGAGAGAGGTGTCCGTTCTCAAGACAAGGTACCGGGTTGATGTTTCTTTGGGGTTGAGAGCAGCAGTTTCGGCGGAGGTAGCTGTCCGCGAGAAGGGGATCTGTAACTTGTCATACCTGAGATGCGAGAGCTTCAGGAGCAGCCTGTGTGCCTGTCCATCGTGTACGGGAAACTCATTGCTATGCAGTACTGCAAAGCTGGTTTTAAATCCCGTCTGGCTTTGTTCACAGGATGATTGGCGTGGGCAGTGAGTCTTCTTCACCGTGGTGAAACAGCGCAAAAAGTCCTAGCTAGGATTTGGTCGCCCCACGTCCGGCGCAGGACTTTTTTATTTTTTCCGCCGTGGGTTTCTGCAAGGCGCCGCCACAATTGATTGATTTGATTGAGCGGCGGCCAAACGAACGAGTGAGACAGGGACCAGCGACGGGAACAAGGCGAATGAATGAACGAGGAGCCTGGAGGGGCCTGGGACCTCGTCTCCAGCTGGGGTTGAGCCTTGGTGCCCTATGGATACGAATACAGGCTGTCTGCGTGTATGTCTACGCGGTGAAGATTGGGGGAGAATGCCTGATGTGTTGATGTGCAGTACCCGCTACCAATGCTTCCAGGGCACGAGTTGGGCATCACCAGGTCCCCATGTGGAAGCAGATGGAAAGTGATGTCGGGTGTCTGTAGTTGGCGGTCTGATGCGATGCATGCACGAAATACCTTGCAGAAGAAAGAAAGGAAGGAAAAATCTGTCGGTATTGCTGAATGCTCTGCAGCAGCCTGCTCCCACATGCTAATGAGGTGATATCACACTGGATAGGTAGTAGGACAGAAGACCAGCGCGTCCAAAAAAGGCGGTAGTAATTGAAATAATCGTCCGAATCATGGGTTAGCTCGCCTGCCATCTTCACATCGAGTTACAGAGTTGCTTCGTCCGCCCGGGCGCTTTCGTAACACCCCTCCATTTCGCCGTCGTCCCCCTCCAGAGTCTTCGGTACGTACTCTCTGGCATTAAAGGACTGATACGTCAGAGGTACATGGTCTTTGCAGTGTTCCCCGCCAAAACAGCAGGAGGACCAAGTCACTATTCGTACCCCTCCTCATGCCCAAGGCAGTAGGACCTCACCAGCCCAGCACGTCCTCCACCATCCACCACCAGCGAGCGACCCCTCCCGACCTGGGAACAACCCCCCCCGTCGTGTGTCCTGCTCCAAAACCCACTGACGACATCTTTTAACCAACCCATCCCGCCTGCGAAAAACAACACCACTCCTCAGGGCCGGTCGCACCCAACCGAATCTCTGTCGTGATAGTCCACAAACACCGACCTCCGACAGACCGATCTCGACGTCCAGGTCGTGCCAAACCCGCCAGGCCTGCCCGAGCCTTAACTGAGGTGCCCCCCCTCCCCTCCCCGACGCCGAACCCCCGGTATCCATAACAGAACATCTGCACCTCCACCTCCAGAGCCAGACCTGGCCTTATCCCCTCAGCCTTAGACAGCTGCTTCGTCTCGTGCTGCCGTCGCCGCGTCGTACCTATTGCTACCATACCTACGCTGCCGCACATTCTTCGCCCCGGGCGAATGACTACAGCTCTAGCATCAGTAGCACCACCATCATCATCACTTCTCCCGACGGTCGCCACCTCGCGCCGCCGCATCTTCACCCCAACAATCCATACCCCCGACACACACCACACCAACACCACCACAGCACACCACATATCTCTTCCCCCGCGCGTGGAGTCGCGCACCCCCACCGCCCAACATGAACGAAGAAGACGCCATCCAGAACATCCTCAAGAAGATTGAGCGCGAAAAGGCGCTGCTTAATGCCGCCAATGCTATGCGTGCGCAGACAAACAACGAGGCCGTCCGATCTCGACTCGACTCGCAGATGCGCGATGGCCGACGAAACCTGCAGTTCTTCGAGGAGAAGCTCCGCGAGGCTCAGATGCGTCGCGGTATGGACGGCATGTCCCTCGGATCTCCCTCCGACAGACCTCTCAGCGGCGATGTCGAGGACGCGCCCCCTCCCCCGCCAAAGGATGCCTCTGGGCAGTGGGCAGACCGTAGCGGCTACGGCCAAGGCAACGCAGTTTCTGGCGGCAACGTCCAGTTCAGCCAAATCGGCGGCCACTCCGACCTGATGCCTCCCCGCCATCCTTACGCCCCTCCCGGCCCGTCGTCTTCTATCCCGAAGCCGCGTCCTAACTTTACAAAGCTCGGTTCGTCTGCGCCGACACTGTCCTAAACTTCGCCGCTGACCCTCTCTAGACCTCATCAAATATGATACCCCCTACCTCGGCCCCCGTATTCAGCTCATGCTGTCCCAGATCCAGTTCAAGCTTAATGTGGAGGAGCAGTACCTCAAGGGCGTTGAAAAGATGGTTCAGCTGTACGGAATGGAGGGCGACCGCAAAAGCAGAGCGGATGCGGCCGCTCGCAGGGTCGAGAGCAAGCAGAAGATTCTCTTGCTTAAGCAGGCCATGAAACGTTACGAGGAACTTCACATTGACATGGACACTGCTGATAGTCCCGACGGTATGTTGAAGCGGGCAAATGGTGCTGCCTACTGTATAGGTGACTAACACCGCTTCACAGATGACTCCATCAATATGCCTAACCTTCGAAAGCCCCTCAGTGGCCAGCTCACCATCCGCGTCGGACAGATCAAAGACGTCGACCACGCTAGTATGAGCCGCTTCTCTCGCGGTCCGGAGACTTTTATTGCCGTCAAGGTTGAGGACAACGTCGTTGCGCGCACGAGAGTCACCAGAACAGACAAGTGGGAGGCCGAGTACCACACGATTGACGTAGACAAGGCCAACGAGATCGAACTTACCGTCTACGACAAGCCCGCCGAGCATGCTATTCCCATTGGCATGCTTTGGGTACGAATTTCCGATATCGTAGAGGAAATGAGAAGGAAGAAGATCGAGGCCGAGATTACCAACTCTGGATGGGTTTCTGCCGATAGAATGGGAGCGCCGCCGCCTCAGTTCCCCATGAACCCCGGTCAGTCGCAGCAGTCGTTTGGAGCCGGCGCACCTCCACCATCGCCGGGTGCCCCGCAAGGAGGAGCCGCCCCTGGTCCGATGCCCATGCAGGCGATCCCCCAACAGCCCATCGACGGCTGGTTCAACCTCGAGCCGGCCGGCCAGATTCAACTCTCCCTGGGCTTCCTCAAGCAGAACAAGGACCGCCGCCCCCTCGACCTGCAGGGATTGGGCAGAAAGGGTGCCGTTCGTCAGCGCAAGGAGGAGGTGCACGAGATGTACGGTCACAAGTTCGTCCAGCACCAGTTCTACAACATCATGCGCTGCGCCCTTTGCGGAGACTTCCTCAAGTACTCGGCTGGCATGCAGTGCGAGGACTGCAAGTACACTTGCCACACCAAGTGCTACAGCAGCGTCGTTACCAAGTGCATTAGTAAGAGCAATGCTGAGACGGATCCGGACGAGGAGAAGATCAACCACCGCATCCCACACAGATTCCAGGCCTTCTCCAACATGACGGCCAACTGGTGCTGCCACTGTGGTTACATTCTGCCCTTTGGAAAGAAGAATTGCCGAAAATGCGCGGAATGTGGCCTTACTGCCCACTCTGCTTGTGTCCACCTTGTCCCTGACTTCTGCGGCATGTCGATGGCGGTGGCTAACCAGATTCTGGAGGGTATCAAGTCGACCCGCATGATCAACAAGAACAAGACTTCGTCCTCTCTCAGCGACCGCACGCTTAGGAAGCAGCCCACAAGCCCGACAAGCACTCTGAGCTCCCCGCCCCATAGTGCCACCCAGCCACCATACGCTCAAGGCTCCCCTGAGGCTACGGAGGCTGCCAAGATCATGTACCAACAGCAGTCTCCTCCTGGCCAAAGACCCCACCCCGACCGCACGTCCTCCAGCTCTGCCGCGGCGGCAGCGGCGACGGCTGCAATGAGCGGATCGATGGGCCAGCAGAAGCCTCAGTCGCAAGATTATGGACGCTATGGACCAAGTGGTGGGTATGGATCACCCCACGACCAAGGGCCGGAAGATCCCTACGGCCAACAGCGCAAGTACAACCCGGCGGACTACGCCAATGTCAACACCTACTCCCAGCAGCCTCCTGTGCAGCAACAACCTCAACGCCCTATTCAGCAGCAGCAGCAGCAACCGCCTCCTCAGCAGTACTCCCAACCGCCTCCTCAACAGCCGCAGCAGCAGCAGCAGATGTACCAGCAGCCGCCTCAGCAGCCCCCTGTCTCTTCGCCTAAGTTGCAAGAGGCACCGCAGCTGTCGCCTGTCACGCCCGGCGGAGTACCGAGCGCCGGACGCAAGCCGTTGCCTTCCGCCACCGACCCGGGCACTGGCCAGCGTATTGGCCTTGACCACTTCAACTTCCTTGCTGTGCTGGGTAAGGGTAACTTCGGAAAGGTCATGCTTGCGGAGACGAAGCGATCCAAGAGGCTGTATGCCATTAAGGTGCTGAAGAAGGAGTTCATTATTGAGAACGATGAAGTGGAAAGCATAAGGAGTGAGAAGCGAGTCTTCCTGATTGCTAACCGCGAGAGACATCCGTTCTTGACCAACCTTCACGCTTGTTTCCAGACCGAGACTCGTGTCTACTTCGTCATGGAGTACATTAGTGGTGGTGATCTCATGCTTCACATTCAGCGCGGCCAATTTGGCACCAAGCGAGCTCAGTATGTCAATCGCGTCTGTTCACATTGGATTTTGCTAACGATGCACAGGTTCTACGCTGCGGAAGTCTGCTTGGCACTCAAGTACTTCCACGAGAACGGTGTCATTTACCGTGACTTGAAGCTCGACAACATCCTGTTGACGTTGGACGGACACATCAAGATTGCCGACTACGGTCTTTGCAAGGAGGACATGTGGTTCGGTTCCACTACTAGCACGTTCTGTGGTACCCCTGAATTCATGGCTCCCGAGGTTTGTTTTTGCTTCGTTTGATTACAACATCTTCCTTGCTGACCCCGTCTAGATTCTGCTTGACAAGAAGTACGGCCGCGCTGTGGATTGGTGGGCATTTGGTGTCCTGATCTACCAGATGCTTCTTCAGCAGTCACCATTCCGTGGTGAGGATGAGGACGAGATTTATGATGCCATTCTGGCTGATGAGCCTCTGTACCCCATTCACATGCCTCGGGACTCCGTCTCCATCCTGCAGAAGCTCCTCACTCGTGAGCCCGACCAGCGCCTGGGCAGCGGCCCTACGGACGCTCAGGAGATCATGAACCAGCCGTTCTTTAGGAACATCAACTGGGATGACATCTACCACAAGCGTGTTGCGCCGCCTTTCATGCCTCAGATCAAGAGCGCCACAGATACCAGTAACTTCGATTCTGAGTTTACGAGCGTCACGCCCGTCTTGACCCCGGTCCAATCAGGCAAGTTTTCTATTCTTCTGCGCGAAGTGGTGCGACTAACAAAATGCAGTCCTCTCGCAAGCCATGCAAGAAGAATTCCGTGGCTTCTCTTACACCGCCGATTTTGACTGAAGAACCAAGAATGACGAAAAGCTGGAGCTGATGAGGTGACGGGATCACGTTGCCGACGTGAACAGAGGGGAAATACCAGCAGACATGGCCGAGCGTTCTAGGATACCCAGCGCCGTGTGCGCGCCAGGACCCGGCGACATCAGTCTATGTTTGCATAGAGACGCAGCGCGTCGCCAGGCAGTGACGACGAGGGCGCAGATGAGAAAACGAAGCGACGTGACGTGACGGGTGGACACAACATACGGAGAACAAAAGCAAAAGGTGTTCGTTCGCTACGTGAACATTGAAAGCGATTTGTCGGATTACGGTTAGACGTCTATATCTGTAAGGTATTGGACCCCAGCGCAGCTTGTTTAATAGACCCAGCCTTCAGTGGTTACACCTGAATGAAGAGCACCATGATTAGGTTTTTGTTGGGGTGTCGTGAGGTTGTCCTCGTGCTCTATATGGTATCATATTGTACAGTTTTATATACAACCCTAGGGAGGCGCGTCTATGTTCTACGCAGGAGGAGGAGCGCCAGACCGCCGGCGACTGTGGCACCCGCGGCAGCACCCTCGAGAGCGAGAATGGAAGCATCACGCATGCGCAAGTCGATACGGCGCTCCGAGTACAGATCCTCCAGCCGCGTCCTCCAAAACGTAGTGTCGGATAGTGTCCTCCATAGCGCGGGGTCGGACAAGTACTCTTTCCACGTCCTGGAGTCGGCCGTCTTCTTTTCCAGGCCCTCAAGGGCACCAGCCACCTCTCTATCGAGTTCGTCCTGCACCGCGGGCTCCTCGACCTTGGCGGCGATGACTTCCTCGCGAGCAAATGCGGGCTCGTCGACCGGCGCAGCCCCAATCGCAGGTGCGGCAGGCTCATCCCGCTGTTGCGCCAAGGACGCTCTCAGACTCGCCAGCTCGGCCGTCACGCCCTCCAACACGGTCTTCTCCTGCTCGACGACGCCGCGGACGAGGCGTTTCCTCTTCCACGGCTCGGCGACGAACTGCAGCACGAGGAAGAGGAGGACGTTGACGCCCATGAGGCCCCAGGTGCCCCAGGTGGAGGCGCGGCGGATGCGGTCGGACCAGATCTGCTCCTCGTGGTAGCGCTTGAGGATGCCTGCGTTGAGCTGCTGGCCGAGGGCCTGCTCGGCGTGTTCGGCGTCGGTGAGGGCCTCGGAGGCGGCGACGACCTCCTGCTCGAGCTCGTGGTCGGTGCGGTAGAGCTGGGTGAAGCGCTCGAGGTCGGAGGGCGACCAGGTCTCCTTGCGGGCGAGCAGGGTGGTGACCTCGCGCTGGGTGGTGGCGCGCTTGGCGTTGGTGGTCTTGTAGGTGTGGCGGGCGGTGCGGACTTGGTCCTGGGCGGCGGCGAGGCGGGCCTCGAGGAGGGTGTTTTGGTGCTTGATGGCCTCGATGGGGGCGTAGCCGGTGAGGGCGTTGAGGGTGGTGGAGGCGGTTAGGAGGCGGGTTTGGGCGGTGTCCATGAGGTGGGAGAGTTTCTCGAGGAAGGCGGGCGGGAGGGCGGTGTAGATTTTGGAGGCCACGTCGGGGAGGGGCTTGTGGGCTGCATTTTTGTCGTTGGAGGAGGAGGTTGAGGTTGAAGATGTCTTGGGGGTTGTTGCGTCGTCGGGAGGTGAAGCCGATGTGGAAGCTGTGGTGGAGCTAGAGCTCGGGTCTGCGCTCGGGGATGACGGGGAGCTTGGGTCGCTTGTTGGGGATGCTTGCTTTATTTCTTCCTTGGTCGCGGAGGAGCTCGGCGGGGGAGGAGGAGGAGGGAATGGCGGGATGGAGGAGTAGAGGCGTCGTGCCGGGAGGGTTGCGGCGGCGGGCCATCTTGCGAGGGCTGCGGTGGTGTGCAGGCCGATGCGGGCGTGGAGGAGCCGCGACGCCGGCCGGGCGATGGGGTGCATCTTTGCTCTCTCTCTCTCCCGGTCGTTATCGACTTGCAACCTCGTCCGAGGGACCCAATTGGCGGTGGTTTCGACGCCGAGTGGTGATTGTGGGAAGGGCCGAGCACGGGGGAGGGTCGGGACACCGGGCGACGGGACGACGGAGACAAAGTTTGGACGGTAGTGGTGGTGGTCGAGGTGGACGAGGTGGTGGTGGTGGTGCGGCGGCGGCGGGTTTCTGCCGGAGGACAGCTCAATTGGTGGGCCAGAGGGAAAGGTGTCTCACCGCCTGTCGGATTTGGTGGGAGGAGGTTGCTCGGGCCGGTGCCGGGGGCTAGCGGTTGGGGCCTGGAGAGAAGGGCGAAGAATGCCCGAGAGGGAGGGGCAGCGGCGGTACGTACACTGCGCAGAGAAGAAATTTACGGCACGTGTGGTGGGGGTCTGCTGCCACTGGGGGGCTGTCTTACGGCGGCTCTCAGGGGATAAGATCTTGGTGAGACCGCACTCCAGGGTCCTCCTCGTGGACTCGATACGGGGACGGAGGGGGGCCGATGTCGTCACTGGCGGGATGCTCTTTTTTTTTTTCCTTCGTCCGCCTTGACGGCGCCGGAGGCTGAGCCTTTTTTTGGACCCGACTTGGTTGGATGGATTGGCTCAACAGTACCTGGACAGGATTAACATGGGGGGTAGCAAACACACATGGAATAAGATGCATGGGTTTGTTGGCGGCAAAGGCTGCAGATAGAACAGAAAATTGATACCTAACAATTCCTTTTCCCATCCCAAGTTCGAAAACCGCATGTCCGGGCGGCTCCTTGGTATTGCCTCGTCCCATATATAAAGCCATTGATACATCTTTTTGTCTCTTGGACAACTTCTCTGACCCACTCTCTTGCTACTTTCAACCTCGACTACCTACCTTAGGCTGTCCATCCTGCGTGCCCCTCCCCCTCCTTTGATCTCACCTAGATCTCAAATCTCAATCTCACTCATCTACACTCTTTCTCACAACTATCACGCCTAAACTCACCAAAACCCCCAAACCACCGACAAGATGGGTTCCCAAGTCACCGACACGCCGGCCCTGGCCACGAACCCCAAGTTCATCTTCTTCACCGACTTCGACGGCACAATCACCCTCGAGGACTCCAACGACTACATGACGGACAACGTCGGCTTCGGCTACGAGAAGCGCCGCGACGGCAACCTCGCCGTGCTCGAGGGCCACAAGCACTTCCGCGACGCCTTCCGCGAGATGATGGAGAGCATCCCCCTGCCCTTCGACCAGTGCATCGACCTGCTCAAGAAGAACGTCAAGCTCGACCCTGTCTTCAAGGAGTTCTACTTCTGGGCAAAGGAGCAGAACATCCCCGTCGTCATCATCTCCGGTGGCATGCGCCCCATCATCCGCGCCCTGCTCATCCAGTGGCTCGGAGAGGAGGAGGTCGACGCCAACATCCAGATCGTGAGCAACCAGGTCGCGCCCCGCGAGGGCAAGAGCATCAATGAGCCGCACGGCTGGCAGATTGTCTACCACGACGACAGCATCCACGGCCACGACAAGTCGATTGAGCTGCGCAAGTACTCGTCCCTTCCCGACCGCCCCGTCATGTTCTACGCCGGCGACGGAGTCTCCGACCTGTCCGCCGCCCGCGAGACGGATCTGCTCTTTGCCAAGCGCGGCAAGGGTGAGTAATTCCTTTTTTCGCTGTCTTTGTCAACTGGACCCGGGACAAATTAAGCTAACCGAGACTCAGACCTCGTCTCGTGGTGCGAGAAGGAGAATGTCTCCTTCGTTACCTTCAACGACTTTTCCGACATTCTGGACACGGTCAAGCAGATTGTTGACGGCAAGGTCAGCGTCAAGGACGCTGCGCGCGGCCGCATTCACCACTAGAAAGATTTCTCTAGATGCCAGGTACCAATCATGTGGGATAGACATACAGCGGATATATGAGCTTGGGACGTTTCTTACGATAGAGATAGACATGAACGGCGCTGCCGTGGACGGCGTTAACAATGATATTTTGGTATTCGGGTTCCCCTTACCGCCACATATCGTCTCGTGATCCCTGATTCTATGAAATCTCTGATTGTATGAATTTTCGTTCGTCTTCTCATCAAAATGCAGATCGCCAACCAAACTCCGACCGATGTTCGATCCTCAGACCCAGTTTTACCACTTAGACATCCCAAACAGGGCATTCCGCCACGGCGGCTCATTTGTCCCGACGTTTGGGACGCAGACTCAACGACACGTATCCAGACACCTCATGCCATCATGGTACTGACCTACTCACTCCGCTTGCGGGCGTGCGGAATCCCGTACCAAGACGCCATCATCACGGCAAACAGACCGATGGCGATAGGGTGCAACACCCACGTCCCGGCAGCCTGAGCCAGAATACCCGTCGTGAACGGCGCCACTGCACCGCCAGAGCTGCCAAAAGCACTAATCACACCCATCCCGCTGACACGCTCCTGCCTCGTCATGCCTCTCATGAAGACCGCAGCCGCGCAGGGGTAGATGGGCCCCAGCAGCAGTCCGACGATGGCCACCGAGACCGCGGGGCCGACGACGTTGGGGACCCACCAGACCAACACCTGAAAAACCGCCGCGCCGACGATAGCGAGAACGACGAAGAGCTTCTCGCCGACGCGGTGGGCGGGGTGGGACAGCAGGAAGCGGCCGAGGGTGATGCCGGCCCAGAAGCCGGCCGTGACGTAGCCAACGGCGTCCGGGTCGCCGTTGCGCACGGCGATGAGGAAGGAGATGACCCAGCCCGAGATGGACACCTCGGCGCCCTGATAGGCGAAGATGAAGAGGGCGCCGAGGAGCACGATGCGCATCTTGAGGGCGGAGAACATGGCGAGCAGCTGGGTCGCCGAGGTGGTGTCTGCGTCTGATCTGGTCTGTTGCTGGGAGAGCGGCAGGTCCTTTTCGTAGTGCCAGAAGGACCAGGTTGCAAAGACGCCGTTGAAGGCGGCGAGGCCCAGAGTGATGAAGTAGTACGTGCTCCAGCTCGCGTGGGCGCGCGTGACGAGCGCGGTGGCCATCAGCGGCCCGATGGTGCCGCCCAGGCCGTAGGCGCCGTGGAGGAAGCCCAGGGCGGTGGTGGCGTTGCGGAGGGAGCCGCAGAAGACGTTGTTGATGGCGAGGTTGAGGGACATGCCGAAGCCGATCATGAAGAAGGAGACAATCACCACTGGGAACGGGGCGAGGACAAGGATGGGCACGTAGGCGAGGGTGATTAGGGACTGGGCGACGGCGAGGAGGCGGGCGCGGCCGAGCTTTGCGCGGAGGGACTCGAGAAAGACGGCGCCGAAGATGAAGCCGAAGGCGTTGCCTATGAAGATGAGGGACACGATGGCGTAGCCGATATTGTAATGCCTGTCTTTGTTAGCAGCTGTCGTAATGAACGTGAAGGATGGGTAGGGGTTGTGTACTTCTCCATGTACGGAATCAGAGCACCCGGAGCGCTGTCGTTGAGACCGTTGCCGAGATTGATGAGGCAGGCGGCTGCTAGACGGAAGCGGTTCATGTAGGGATCTGTGATGCTTGGGAGGGACTCGATGGCGACGGGAGTCGACGGGCGTGACATTTCAAGGTCGCTGCCCGAGGTCGTCGGTGTGCGGCATGGTGATTGGGCTCGGGAGGGTGCCGTGCTGCCCCTCGGGCTCTTTTTGCCTGCGTTTGCATTCTTGGTGTCGATACGCTGGAGCTCAATCGAGCCGTCCTCGCGATGAGGAGATCCCGGGTATGTTCGAGGAACAGCTTTGGCGGGCGCGGTGGGGAGGAGGGGAGGGTCGTTGTCTCGGTCGCGGGACTCAACCTCGACGAGAGTCTTGAACATGGCGGCCTCCATTGTGGAATGGAAAGACTAGACTTCTAGTCTATACAAATTCATGAAGATTATCTACTGAAAAAATGAGAAAGTCATGATAAAGGGAAATTGGTTGGGGCCAGTTGTCTTATATGAGCGAAGAATAGGTGGGATGTCAGCTGTGCTTAACAATTAAGCACCCCTCCATCCCACACAGATCATGCGAGAATGGGGAAAAGATAGAGTCACAGACATGTCACGATGGTGGTGGCGTCCGTGGATCTGATCCTTGACGTTTCTGGCTCGTCTGGCATGCGTCGTGTACCGAGAGGTAAGCGTTCGCACTATCTTGAGCGTATGGGCGGCAGGCGCATGCAGGGTTCACTGGGTGCAGATGGAGACCTCTTTCTCCACCGGGCGCGAGAGAACTCAAGAAAAATTTGAGAAGCATGTGGCTGTAGGGAGTGGCTGGCTAAGTCAGTCTAGCCTCTCACATCGTGAGTTGTGAAAGGATGGGCTTCTCGTCTAGTGGCTGCGTGATGCGGGGGAAGAACGGGCGAATTGCTGGAGCCAGAGGACGAGACGGTGTGAAAGCAATGGAAGACATGCAGACGTTGTCCGGGCAAGTTCCGGTTGGCAATCGACACGTCTGAGAGACGCCAGAGCTGTTTGCTTGACGCTGTGTCACGGGCGGCGTTGATAAGACTTGACTGGACAAAGGCGAGCACTACTTTGGTTGGTACCTGAGATGGAGGGGAGTGAAGCCGGGGAGAGCTCTGGAGACCACCGGGGGCGGAAACTGAATTGCGAGAAAGCGGGTCCGAGATGAGCTTTGGAAGCTTTAGGCGGAGTATGTCCGCCTTTACAGGTCCGGATCGTGATGTAAGGCGCCGGTGATCTCTAGATCGATGTAAAGGGTGGTGGCCCAGCTGGTCGGATTTCCTCATGGGGTAACTTTTTCAACTGTTGTGTTTTTGTAAGGAATTGTCTAGCTTCGAGGAGGAAGCTCCGGTGACTTGACGTAGCCCAGGTGCCCAGCAATGTCCCTGCTGTCCATCAGCGCTAGCGGAACCCGGGCCTGCCCCGCGCCAAACCCCCAATTGACCAATTTACCCCACCACGCCACCAAAAAAAAAAGTTGTCGAGTCTGATCTTCGAGAATAATCCCCCACCTACGGATACAGCTTCGCCATTCTTTCCCTGGTAGCCTCGCCAACCCCTAAACACAATGGCACGCACGAAACGAACTGCCCAAGCGGCGGCTGAGGAGACCTTGAACCCTCCCGACACCCTCGAGAAGAACCAGGCCATCGTGCGCGTCATCAAGGCTGAGGGCAACAACCTATACAACTGCGAGCTGCCCAACAAGAAGGACCTCGTTCTCGAACTGGCCCAGCGTTTCCGCAACACCATCTGGATCAAGCGCGGCGGGTATGTGCTGGCGGAGCGGTACGACGAGGCAGACGGTCGGGTAATGGGCGAGATCATCAACGTCGTACGCGATGAGAAGGCCTGGCGCAAGCAGCCCTACTGGTATGTTGACCCGTTCTTCCGCCATACTCCGTGGCCATTGCTAACGAGACCAGGCCCAAGGAGTTTGCCAAGACCAGGTACGAAGACGAAGAAGACGAGAGCGATTCCAACGTCGGCAAGATGCCGCCATCCGACTCCGAAGACGAGTATTGATTTGCAAGCGACCTAACGACTCATGATATCCCCCACATTTCACTGCTCCTTTTCCTCCACCTTCTCCTCCGGCTTGCCCTCGCCCGCCGCCGCGAACCACGCCGCGACAGCGGTGACTGCCATAACGCCGATAACGACCTGCGAGCTCGCGTTCGTGCTGGGGTACACATTCCACGCCCACTCTTGCACCGCCCACAGCGCGTACACCAGGACGACGGGAAGGCCGCTGCGCCAGAGGAGGTACGGCGTCGACCAGGCTAGATAGGCGTAGAACTGGTAATGCAGAGACCTGGCGAAGAGCAGACCCAACACGTTGGCCGAAAGGATCGTCGTGAGAACGTAGCGCGGCGTCACCCGGCTGGCCACCTGCCTCTCCTCCAACCCTGCAAACGGCGACTTGCCCTGCAGCATGGGTGCCACGAGCGACGAGAGCGGGCGCTGGGCGGGGTTGAGCCAGCGGGTGGTGATGAAGACGACCAGTCCCGCGACATGTAGACCTAGAAGCGCAATCGAGAATGGCTTGCTTAGGAACGTCTCCTCCCCCACGAAGCGCCAGTTGACCGTCCACTTGAAGAAGAACTGTCGCGACAGCTCGAAGGCGCGGCCGAGATAGCCCTTGGCGTTGTCGGCCACGAACGGAACAGCGATGACGATTTGTAGCTGTGCCATGATCCATGCCGCGCGCAGACTGCCTCCGAACCCGCGACCGAGGAAGAGTATGACGCCCACGGCGGGCAGGACGAGGAGGAGCGACATTTTGATGCCGAGGCCCCAGCTGTAGAGGATCGCGCCGGGCGTCCAGAGGCGTTTCTGGAAGAAGTAGATGGCAAGCCAGAGGAAGAGGGTCGCGAAACAGTCGTTGAAGCATCGGAGGACGAAGACGCTATGGAGGCGCTTGGAGAGGATAAGGAGGGGGAAGATGTATGGCGGGACCTGTGAAAAAGACGTTAGCTTTGTATAGCGATTGGAGGAGGATGCGATTGTACCTTTGCTTTCCAGTAGCAAGCCATGACAACCGCAAGAGTAGCCAAGTAAAGAATGGCAAACAGCTGCTGCGCCAAGAAGATGTCCTTTCCCTCGTCGGTGAGGTAGTAGAGTCCCGTGTACGTGTAGACGTGGGCAGCCGGGTAGACGAGGGGGCCGGTGCCGCCCTTGATCTTAGTGTAGTCGCGCTCGCCTGAGACGAACTGAGCCACCTGTTCCATGTATGCCACCCAGTCGATTTCCGTGTCTGAAAACTCCAAGTCAGCTACCAGAAGCCCCTTCGCTGGTGGAGGGCAAATGTGGCTAACATGGGACTTTCCAGATGATCAGCCCGCAGAGGACCGCGTCGAGCGCGAGGAGCAGTGGTGGGATGGCCTTGGAGAGCGCATGGCGGCCGTTTGCAATGTCGAGTACCAGGCGCGTCGCTTGGGCATGGATTGGTGGCGTGGTGTCAGCCATGGTGCAGCTTCGGAAGCTGTGGAAGTGTTGGTGGTGAGGCTTGGTGATGGACAGGGGAGCTTCTGAAAGCTGTCGCGAACTGAGGTACGACACACTGTGCGGGGATCCTGAGTTGCACAATTCGTACTGTCAAAGCCTACGGGCAGTAAAAGGAGAGAATCTCGGCTAGCTGCCTCAAAGATGCAGCTTAATTATTTTCTATCGTAGAATATCATGCCCAATAAATCCAGAACGTTGAATAAAAGGAAGAAAAGGTCAACACCACATGTCTACAACTTCGCCGGCCGATCCCATGAGAAAAGCTTCGGCTCATTCGCCAGCTTCTCGCCCTTCTCCGTCCTGATCTGGTTCACCAACTCAACAACACCCTCCGCAGTGCCGTACGATCCCTGGTATCCCCAACCAGCGTGGCCGTAGTCGTGCACAATCGGCGTGCCATCCTCAAAGGTCTTGGTGTCAATCTCGATCCTCACGCCGCCCTCGCGGTACGGCCTCAGTCCGACGCCGTGACGAATGATGCTCAGCGCCTCAATGCCCTTGCCGCCCGTCAGGGCAGGGCACAGGTCAACGGCCCGCTTCATGATCCTCACCGCAATGTTGGGGTCCGGGTTCGCGTCCCAGTTATCCTTGTCGTAGGTGCCGCCCAGGATCGTGCCGCCGCCGTTGGCGCGAGTCATCATGTAGCACACCTCCGTCGGGCCGTCATCGGTGCCGGAGATGGTGGCCATCGGCTCGATCTCGTTACGCACGACGACGACCTGCCCACGCGCGGGGCGCACCGTCTTGTCCTCGACGCCACCCAGCTTGCACGCCAGCAGGCCCGAGGCGTTGACGATGATGTCGGCGGGGTTGCCCGTGTGGTGCAGGCCCTTGAGCTCGCGGATGTGCGCGATGACGCCGCGCTTGAAGACGACGCCGTTCTTGCGGCACTCACCGATGAGCCACGGCAGGTAGAGCGCCGTGTTGATGCAGACGGAGGTGAAGATGCAGCCCGAGTGGGCGTTTTCGGGGAGCTCGTCCTGGCGCAGCTCGCGGAAGTCGGGCATCATGTCGCGGTACCAGGGGTCCACGGAGTAGAGAGCGTCGTACGGGTTGCCGCCAGCCTCAATGTCCTTCTTCCGGCGGTATACGATTGACTCTGGCCCGTGTCAGTATGAATGTGACATGCTGTGAATCATGAAGTAACTCACTTTGGAAGTGAATGCCGGTCTCGGGCACCTCAGCGGCCAGGCGCTTTATCTCGGGCCATGTCCTCCTCTCCCATCTGTTGTCGGAGGCAGGTGCCATGCTGAAGATTGGCGGTCAGTGTCATATGTCTGATAACGTGATGTCGAAGACTCACGGCAGAACGTTGGCTCCAGCCCAGGGTGATGTGTATTCAATGTCATAATCACCGGGCATGTGCTTCGCGATGACAGTAACGGAGTTGGCTTTGCTCTTGGACAAGAGCAGGGCGGCAGTGAGGCCAGACACGCCAGCGCTGAGGACGGTCAGTGTGTAAACGAGCATGAAACTGGAGGCAACTCACCCAAGAACAACGATGTGGTTCGTCATCTTGTGCTTTTGCTATGAGAAGATGGTAGTTGTTTCCTTGGGAGTTGTGATATGAAATAAGTATCCCAAGTGTGACTCAAATGACTTATATCCTCGAATAGACTGTATGCGGTGAAGTCAAGAAAGTTATTTCTGATTAGTAGATGTTCCCGATAGGACTTCGACACACTCGGCTTTAAACACTTTTGATCGGGTTTGGCCGGTTCAGGCTCGGGTTTCCTCAGCCCTTTTAATACACCGCAAAACCATTGATACGGGCGGACAATAGCTACGCCTTTGCGTGATTTGCTGCATGCACCATCGTGCCATGTTTATCGAAATCGGTTGCGCAGGGTGTCTGGAGGCTGGGGCGTCCCTTCCCGCGGGCAAGCAGCCCCGCGGTACCGGGGCGAAAACCGGCGCGGGGCCCAACGCCAAAACGGCCATTGGAATTGACTCACCCCCGGCCCAGCAGCGGAACTGAGCCCGCCCGACCCTGATAAAGGCCGTTGTTGTCTCTCTTTCGGCCTGCGCTGGCGCCATTGTCAACGCCTTGCGGTGACATGGTTTGGACTCGTTGAATTAAGCCAATCCCTGTCAATCAAAGGCGTGGGCTATCTGCGGTCAGATGAGGTCATTGGCTCAGGTAAGCCAAGTGTACATAAATCGAGAGCCACCAGCGCTTCTGCTCGTCGTTTGGTTGCCTTTAGATTAACAACTCCAATTCATCGCAGAATTCAAGATGTGTACTAGTGCTTAAGGGATACTTGCTGTATCGAGCCATGTACTGCAATCGATGGTACGTCCCGATTTACCTGCCAAGCTTGGTAGCTCGTACTAGAATCAGTAATTCGCAAGTCGTGTCAGCCGATTTGTCATTGAGCTCACAACTCAAAGCATACACCGAGACTCTATCAGTGCCTTAGCCTGCGTTCTGAAGCTGTACGCACGATTGGTATTCTCTACATGACCAAACGTGTACCAAGCATCATTATCATCTCGGCCTGGAAAGTGGGAACTTAGGTAACGGGCATGTTTATTGTGGTGTGGTATCTATTGCCATGACGCGCTCAGCGTGGAGCCCCATCGTGTTGGCTATTTTTAATGCCTTCCTCCATCCAAAAACCGAATTGCATGTTGGTATATTTACTCGGCCTTCTCCTCCGTCGCAGCGACGGGGGGGAACTCAGCAGCGAACTTCTTGACGGCGGCAGTGAGGGCGTTGGGGTTGGCACCAACGACCTCCTCGACCTTCTCGCCGTTCTTGAAGATAAGGAAAGTGGGCATGGCGCGGATGCCAAGGTCCTGGCTCAGGTCGGGGACCTCGTCGACGTCGATCTTCACGAAGCGAAGACCTTCGTGCTCCTTGGTGTTGGACAGGCTGTGATACACAGACATATTAGCGTATGTGCACCGAATGGCACGAGGCCTTGTAGGCGCGTGGACGAGCAGAAGGGAGGAACCAACTCACTTTGCCAGGATGGGAGCGATGGCCTTGCAGGGACCGCACCACGTAGCGAAGGCGTCGAGGATAACGAGCTTGTGCTTCTCGAGGGTCTCGGCAAACTCCTCCTTGCTGGAAGGGGATTCGATGTTAGCAATCGCCGTTGACAGCGGCCCGCCAGCTACTGAGGGGATATCTAGTGCTGGGCCGAACGCCAAAGGGGACGACAAGGAATCTTACCTCTTGACGTTGTGGACAACCATGTTGGGCGAAGATGCGTGGAAGTTTCGGTAGGTGAAAGGTAGTGAGGTTTTCGCGATGCGTTGAGCTGGGCGGAAGAGTCTGAAAGACATGTGGGATGGAAGGAGGGGTACGCGGCGGTGACGCGGGAGGAAATCGGACTAAATAGTGAGGAGGGGGAGGGGGAAAGAGCAAGGCTGCTTAGAGGCTCAGAGGTGTGGTTGGGCAGGCAAAGGGCGTCTGAGAACCAGCAGCAGCGGCAGCAGGCAAGAATTCGCTCGGAAAGGCTCAATGTGGATGTCGTTAATAATGTGCTAAGTAGCTGCCCACAGCGCAGAATCAGTAAAGTGACATGGGCGCTGCTAGTAAATTCCCGTGTTGATTTGTCAGGACCTCAGGGTATCGATGACGCGAGAGGGACGCCATGGGAGTGGCGCACAAGGCAAGGATACTTGCTTTCTGCGAGTAATTCATATGGCATCAGGTGTACCTCCGTCTGTGCGTCTGTGCATTCCGATACCACAGCTGAGGTTTCCGGGGGGCTGTCACGGTACCCACTCTTTCCCTCAACGGCTCTCGGTCGGCGATCATTCGCGGAGCTCGGTCTTGATCTGATTTCACATCTTCAAATGCCGACTCACCTCACTCTTACAATCGCCTTGTTAATAAGTCAGCCCGTCTCGGAGCTTTCACTCAGCTGGCTTTCGTGTCACCCTGAACAGAATTCGTCAGCATTTTCAGGGAATATTCCAAATTCACAGACCCATGTCTGCATCTACCCGGACAATCTGTAGGGCTGGAAAATCCTACGTGCGCCAACATTGAGGTCCAATAAAAGCATTCCTGTCGAACCAACACACAGTGCCCTTCTCATAATAACATGCCAAACCGAACCAACACACAATGCCGCGTGCCATGCTTAAGCCGCTGTCCGACTTCGCACCACCATCTTTGCCGACAACAACTTAGCCATCACATCTTGATATCCGAGCCTGGCGGCGAGGTCAAGCGGAGATGCCGCTGAATCCTTGAGCCCTAACACCTTTTTAACTACAGCCCATTGATCTAAAAACTCCTTGCCGGCAAATTTATCTGCAGCACCTTTTCCAGAGTCAATGCACCTGTTGTCGAGCAGGGCGTCAAGAGCCTCTGCGTTTCCGGATACAGTAACGGCGCGGAGGAGTAAGTCGTATGAAATGCCTGTCACATCCTGACCAGTGTCTCTCCCACTGAGGTGCCTGATGATCGTTGGGCGGCCCCAGAGACATGCCAGCGCGAGGTATTCGCATGCCCCGAACATGTCGCCATCATCCTGCAATGAGCGGCGGGTCTGTAGAAGGAAAGCTGCAAGTTGCTCATCCATAGCAATCGTCCAGCACAAAATCTGATGGAACATCGCGGGTGGCATTCGAGCACCTTTGCCCGATAACGTTTTCAGAAATACAACGTTGGTCTCATAGTTTTGGCCAATGAGAGGCTGGATGACAAAGCCATTTGAGACTCTCCTGTTGTGACTGGACGACGAAAGGGATCTCTCAATCGTCTTGAGCAAGAAATCCTTCGTCTCGTCGTCCAAATTCGTGGTGAAAAATGTTGTTAGGGCCGCGTTCAAAATTTCGACCGGATATTCAAACACCGAAAACAATGTTTGGATACCTCCCATCTCCCCAAAAGCTGCCCTTGATAACAAAGCTGCGCCGTTGATGTCCCTGGCACCATCCTCGAATAGTGCCAGCACGTCCTCCGGATTGCAGCCGTGCATCACAGCAAAAGCTAGACCCGCAGATATGTCAGTACCCTCCGGTTCCTGTACACCGAAATCCATGAGGAATCTTCTGGCATAAACCGCGCCCCTCTCAGTCGCGGCCTTCAGCACAGCTTGGAGATCGAGAAACCTTTCTTCGGAGCTTCTTTCGTCCGGGGCTGCCAGAAGAACCTTCAAATAGTCCACCTGTCCCTCGAGTGCCGCACCCAAGATTGTCTCTTTTAAACAACCAGCCCCCATGTTCACCAAGTACTCGAGTTTTGGCATACCTCCCCACCGAAGAGCCGAGTAAAGAACAGATCTGACATCCATCTCACCATTGGTGGGACACAAGTATCTCTGCCTCAAGTCGACGCCAGTCTCCACCAAAGCCGTGACGATCTCGAGCGGGGCTGCCGCCTGCAGAGCCATACCTACCTGTAGACACGAGGGGTCGAAATTGCGCAACAACCATTTGACACAGCCGATTTTCCCTGCTTTTGAGGCTGCGTATAAACAGTCCACGCCTTTGGCTGTAAGAGATGTTACCGAACAGGATTTGGAGTCGATCAAGCCTTTCATCACAGCCCAATATCCGTGGCTTGCTGAGAAATGCAGCGGATATCGACCTTGAGGCGATGTTTCATAAACAAAGCCTTTTATTCCATGCCCGATGAAATATTTTTCTCCTGCCATCAGATACCACCAATTGTGAAAGCTAGCGCTGCTCATATCACACAGACTTGATATCTGCTTGCTCAGAGAGGCATCGATTTCTTGGTTATCTGACTGCCGGTGCGTGTGGATCGCCCAGTTTCTCGCAGCGTACTTGTAGAAGCCAGCAGCGACCTTGGGGAGGGATTTGAGCAGTTGAATATCAGACTCATCAACCTCTCCACCATTGTCAGGAATCTTCTGTCGTGCCGGCCAGCCGTCCAAAAGAAGATACTGGATCGTTGAATGGGTCATAGTTGAATGGCAATCAGAGAGCTTCAAACTGTGCGTCCATGCTGTTGACTTCATTGATGTCGTCACCAACAGGAAGTCTCGAGCGGTTTGGTGAACAAGGTGAACCGTCGAGTTGATGATCCTGACAAAGAACCCCCCAAGCTGCTTCACTGTGTATTCCATATCCGGCTCTAGATCTTGTAAAAGATCTTGAACGGTACGGTGGGTTGAGCTGATGCACATGGCCATGTTGATTTCGTCCAGTGTGAGCGGACGTGTCGCGGCGAGGATAATCTGTAGCATCCTAGTGACAGCCACATGATCCTCGACATCTAATAAGGCGGTTTCGTAGAGTTGGTCCAAGTCGGCGGGGGTGTCCGCCAAGGTGCTCTTGACTGCACTGAGCTTTCGTGACGGAAGCTTGGAGATGGTCTCTAGAACCAGAGACGCCCATAAGAAAGTGCGATCTGCCCCCTGAGCGAGCGTGGTTTCCAGGATAGAACAGGCCTCCGGTGTTATCGTGCCTTCTATCCTCAACTTGCTGACCTTTGCTTGGACCATTTTTTCGATGTCTTTTGACAGCGAAGACGTCTCGTTTTCGCCACGGAGACGAACACAGCTCAGGTAGCGAAAGCGGGTCTCGATACTCGGCCACGGACGACTCGTTACAATGATTTTGAGGCGCCCAAGCAACTTCCGACTACCGACCATTTGAGGAAAAGTGCTCACGAGGAAGTCAATGAATCTGTTTCTTGTCACCTCGCTGCATTCATCTAGGGCGTCAATGATTACGATGATCTGTCTATTCGGTAGCGAATCAGACGTCTCGCATAGGATATCCCACAACTTCTCGATATTCTGTGTAAAGTTCTTGCTGTCGCTCGATGAGTACTCCTTCATTGCGAAATTGAGAGCCTTGGCGTGCTCCTTGAAGACTTGGTGCAATATGGCGCAAAGGGCTTGATGTGAGTGGTGTCGGCCCTCTTCGCCAGCCTTGAAGAAGAAGTAGCAGACGGTGGCTTCAGAGGCCTGTCTGGAGAGGATATCCACGAGGAACCGAGACAAGACTGTCTTGCCGCAACCAGGATTCGCCGTCACCCAGAGTAAGGCGGAAGAAGCATCTCTCAGCCAACTTGTGAAAGTTTCGTGGTTTAGAAGCCAATGGCAAGTTCCTTGGACTGGCGTCTCGATGCTTAACCTCTGGCTCTCGTAAGCCCCTCCTGCGCCAGACAAGAGCTTGAGGCAATCTGCAAATACGTTAACTCATGGGTGTAGCACTTTCCAAGCGGAACGCACCTCTTTCGCTATCCTTCAGCTTGTGAACAGTAGTATACTCCTGTGTCTGAATCGCCAGCATTTCCTTTGAACACTGTGCGATATCCCGAGCAGTAGTTGTATCTCGAAGATACGTTTCGGTTCTCATCGCCACGTTTCCAATCATTTTGTAGTTTCCCAAATCGACCTCTCCGATCCCTGGGGCACTAAACCGGAAAAGACGATGATCCTCCGCTAATTGCTTATGCGTGCGGTGGAACCTGATCCAAGACCCCTCCGTCGCTGTTGCGAGCTTTTTCATAGACCTAACGAGCTTGACGACATGACCGCCAAGCGGTGTGCTTGGTTTCGTCCCTGTGCCGATGCTCACGAGGAACATGTCTCGTCCAGGCCAAAGGTCGGTGGCTTCGTGGTGGACCTCGAAGATGGGGTTGTTGCTCTTGAAGGCACCGTCGACATAGCCCTCATTGCCGCGCCGGTATTCTTTGAAGTAAGTGCTTGCGGCGGAGGTTGCACGGAGAGCCTCCCACATCTCAAACTTTGCAGAGTGCACATCTGGCTGTTGCTTATTGATGTAAGACCGCAGTAGGAGGAGTTCCTCGTCGTCTGCGCGAACCGTCGCAACGAATCTAGCAAATGTAATTAGACATAATCCCATTTCGATTTGGGCTAGGGGAGACTTGCACTCTACATGATGATCCTTGTAAGGGGTCCTGCAGCATGGTGTTGCGGGAGCCCGTTCGCTCTTTGATGATTTGTTTAACCAGCTCTTCCATCTTGGCTGAGTCGTACCGCTCGTTGGCGGATATGAGGTCGATGCTTCTACTGAATACGTTGCATTTCCAACGTTTTGGCTTGAATATTGTCTTCGACAACTTCATGTAAACGTCATGGCACTCGTCGACTGACATTCTGAGACAACCGAGCATGAGAGCAATGATGCTGAAGCGGAGATCAGAATGAGGAGACCAGTTGGGGTTGATTCTCTACTACTGACCCTCCAGTGCTCGTGCCTCCGATGAGATCGAAGACCTGCCATGGTTGAAGGTGGTCTTCTGGCTTCCTGTCTATGTTGACCTGGCGCATCACCTCTTTGAGGATCAGGATAGAGGATACACCTCGAATGCCACCTCCATCTGGTATCGTGCATGGTCAGTCATGACGCCAGCGAGGTAAGTTGCGAACGGCTTACCGAGAGAAAGGAGACGGATTGGCCGATTTTCATCCATGCAATTGATCTTTCAAACTTTTGCTACTTGGCCGGAGAAGTCGCGTGATACAATGGCTTGGAACTGTGCGACGATGATGAGTGAAGAAAGATGAAGAGTAAACCATCGAGGGGACGGGCCGCGCGGGTGGCGCCGTTGATACATAGCACCAACAATGTTGGAGTCCTCCAAGGCGCTTCGTCAGAACGTATGGCTGTGCCGTGGGGTGGTTGAAGCAATGCAACTGCAAGCAGGGGTGGTTAAGCGCCAGAGTTGATCAGCGCTTAATGTTGGTGCTGTTCCGCGCACTTTGCCGGGACTTTGGCGGAGCCCAGGCTCATAACTCAAGGAAACACCACTGTTTGACCAGAAGAGTGTAGAGTAGTCTCCCCCCTTTACCCTGACATTCGTATACAGGGTCTCCGGTGTGGAGGCAGCAGCACTACAACCACCCCAACCCACTAATTAGCTAAGCGGCCAGAAGGCTATAGATGCACACCACAGGGCACAGTTAGACTTAGATTAATCAAGCACAATTATCACCACTTAACACCGGGGAGGGCCGCTGGGATGGTCTTTGTGTGCCCCGAAAGGCCGGCCCCACATATCGGAGCCGACTCCGATGCTCAACTGAATGAGACAGAGTGTGCCGCTGCCGCATCAGCATCTACCCTATATCCGAGGCATGTAGCTTGGCCAAAGGCAAGTCAATTGTCGAGCGGCAAATGAAGTTCAACAACAAGTATCTTTAAAGAAGGAGCAATTTGGTGATTTGTGGTTCAGAATATCAACGCTCAAAAGCGAATGCGCCAGAGTCCTTGTATCGTGGCGTGGGGATCGGCCTTAATCCCGTGAGAATGGTGACCACACCTTTCCAATCCAAGTGTAAAAAGCTACGGACTCATAACCGACCTGCGTTAGGACTTTGGCGAAGAACCAATGATGACCCTGGCCAGCCCCTCATGTTCGTTTGGGGGCTGTGCCAAACCCCCGGTTATCTGTAGGCAGCGTCAGCTGGGCTGAATCGAGGAATACCGTACCCGTCCCCATGCCACATCTTCGTGCGACACACGCCAAGGCTAAATACCTCATGTGCCGCATCGGATTATTTGGGCTAATTCTCTGGAGCCTCCAAAACTCAGGTTTTCCTCGCCAACATTCAATACCATGGCATCACATCAACGGACCAATGTAGCGGGTTTCCCTTACTCCCCACTCAACGAAAGCCGCAACGAGATTCGCGTTCTCAACTTACAGACAATTGAACTACCACCACTCGCCAAGTTACGTGACGAGCCTCCGGAATGGCATGGTCTCGTTCACTGTACGCTGCAGCACGTCTCTCTCGACGCTCATCTATCAGATTACCGCCTGTTTGAATCAAACTCTTCAATAAGATCACTTTCCAGGCGCAATAGCGATGAGGGCTGGCGTCAATTTTCAAACGAGCGATATCGCTCACTGAGTCCCACGAGGGCAAGCTCGCCGGCTGAAAGAGACCGGTCGCATCAGAGGTACCATCGCTTTGCATGGGGCGACTACGGAGCACTCAGCTATGCTTGGGGCGATCAGACTGTCAAAGTGCCCATCATCATGGATGGTCGAGTCATTCTCGTGGGCCAGAATCTTGAGGTGGCGCTGAGGGCCTTGCCTTCGGATCCGGATTATGTTGGTGGCTTGAAGATTTGGGTCGATGCCATTTGCATCAACCAGAAAGACTTGGCTGAGCGCAATCGTCAAGTCAAGCGAATGCGCATGATTTATGGCAAGGCTCTGATCGTATCGATCTGGCTCGGCAAGGTTCCAGACGACGCCATCCACGATGTTGCACTGCTGCATGAGTGCATCATCAAGTGCAAAGACGATCAAACAGCTTCTGAGGCACTTGAGAAAGTGCTCGTCGATCCGATAAAGAAGGAGACCATTAGGAATTCGATTGACATTGTCGTTAGCGCACAATATTGGACTCGAGTATGGGTTATCCAAGAAAAGTGCCTTGGGCCGTTCAATCCCTCAATTCTCTTTGGGACGTTCCGGATGGGGTTGATCCCGTTGAAGAACTTCCTGCAGCGCGCAACCAACATCCGTGGTGCCGTAAGGGCTCGAGAGAAGGTGTGGCGGGTGTTTAAGCTCGTTGAGTTGGTCGAAGCCAATCAAGAGCGCGTCCGTCGTGGTCGTGCGCAGACTTCAGAAGAGAAGAGAAAGGACCAAGACGATCTGGGGCTACTCCTAATGGTTGGACGTCTCGCTGGCTCACTTGACCTGCGAGACCGGCTTTACGGCTTGATGGGGATGATACCCGAGTATGTGACGAAACATGTCGAGCCAGATTATACAAAAGATGTATCCGAGGTGTTCTGTGACTTTGCTAGAGCACTTGTTTCCGGCTTCAAGTCTTTCGACATCATCCTTACTGGTACAACAGACTCTGATCTGGAACTTTCGTCTTGGGTACCTGATCTGACTTCTTCGTGGGATCCCTATCTCTGGGGCACTGACTGCGATGCTAGCTGGGGTCAAGAAGCAGAATACAGATTGGAGAATGACGGGAGGGTACTAGTGGCGAAAGGATTCCAAGTTGACGTGGTGGACGGAACGGCACCTCATTTAGGATGGGCAAGTGGAGGACTTTCAGTCTTGGAAGATGCTGTCCAGCCAGCTTGCACGAAATTGCCACAAAACGCGAAAGAGGCGATCATCAAAACCCTACATCGAGCAGCGATCTACGATTGCCATACGGGAACAACGGTCCTTGACATTCCATGGCTCGACAGCTTGGATAGCAACGATCCGAATATCATCGTAATGAAGGAGCGCGGCTGGGGCCCAGTCCTGAACCACGCCAACTTGAACGACTTGAATCAGTTCCGAAAGCAGGCTGCCGCTCATTGGAGACCAGGGGTTGCGATTTCAAGAGTTTCTTTCGCCGTGTTGAGGATGTGGGGATGTGCAAGAATCCTAAGGCGTTCGTAGAATCCTTGGATAAGCATGTGGGCATCGTATATCCTGTATTTACTACCGAGAGAGGACTCTTCGGGACGGCTACACTGAAAGCACTCAGGAAAGGGGACTCGATCTTCGTGAGCCAGTGTTTCGTGGAAGGTCTCATGCGTGGTGAAGCAAGAGGGTGGTTGGACAACGGGGAGAAACGATTGGTCGAGATTCAAATCATATAGATGAAGAGACCGCCTAATTTCCCATCATTCCTCCCATTTGAGACGATAGTAGTGACAGCGGCGGCGACGACGACGAGAAGTAATAACGACGACAACGGTAAGGTAGAGTCTAGCCACAGGAGAAGTAGTCGCTTGGGACAAGAAAAATAGGCGGTTACTAGATAAAACATCGATTTTGCGATGTCGAGATGATTTCGTTGCACTCAATGGTGAATCTCATACTGTCTACTTTCATGCGACGTACTAATGATCCTATGGGTATGTTCAACCCCGTCAATTTTGACCTCAGTGATGTCTTCAACCTGTTGGTAAGCAGTTAGGTAGGCTTTGTGTGAAGCTAACCTCTCTAATTCTTCAAGGCGAAGCAGCGTTCAATATTGTCTGCATTATTACCCCACCAATTCACCATCACAGCTCCCGTCGTTCCGAGGAAGATGAAGATGAACAGTAGATTGGCGTTAAATCCAGTGTCCAGTGCGGCACCACTGATGTAAGCCCACTTGTTCCAAAACTTGCGTCTGTACCGGTACAGATAGAAATTGAAGAACGTTCCAACCAGGAAAGTCGTGAAAGGTCCGGTGCTGAGATTTCCGTGGAAGGTGGCGGCGCTGGCGAAGAAGATGGTCGAGTTCCAAAGATCAAATCTTGCTTTAGGGAATTTCTTGTGGAGGAGCCAGATAATTATGGGAGCTACTGCGCCTGCGGGGAACCCATATAAAACTGGCTTGAAGAAAGATGATGCGAAGAGTTTCTTTGGACCGACCAGGGCGTATTGAATTCCAGCTGTGTTGTAGCTCTTGAACTCTTGTCCCGTCCACTGCCCCGCAGGATCGGGGACGCGACCACTGACGTAGTCGAACTTTGAGGCGATGACCCATCGCATGACGCCGTAGTTGACAGGGAGAGCGAGCATGTTTGCGATGATTTGGATGCCAATCACATCCCTAGGGGGTAAATGGAGATAGTGGCCAATCTGTTGATTATGAGTCTTGCTGTACATGCCGAGGACAGAGATCGTGCCTCACCTTTTGGTCCTCAAGAACAATTCGAGCATCATACCAAACGTTGCCGGAAATGATGCGGTAAGCAAGCTGACCAAGGGGATGGCGAGACGATCCACGGGCGTCTATCATGTCTGAAGACGACTATTAGCTTCTACTGGTCATGATAGGTAGAGGTTAGGCACTTACATCCATATATGAGCTCATTAAAAAAGCCAACCTTGATCGAATAACCCGACATGGCGTAGACCAAACTCATAGGTAACATGGCTGCGGCACCAAATCCCAGTGCGACGAAGTAGGTCCAGGTCGGCAACCAGATAGACTTTGTGGCGACGATGATGAGAAGAATTCCAACGGGTATCGCTGTGAGAAGACCCCATTCCCTAGAACAAGTCAGAGCGCTGTGCGCTTCGAATCTCCAATGGAGCTTACCACAAAGTGAGACCGGGGTACTGTTGGATGATGCGGCTGTTCGAGTCAGGAAAAGTCTTACCCTAGCATCTTAGGTGATTGCTTACCTCAAACGATCCTGATGGTATTCTCCTTTATCCTTCCTGGCTTTCCAAATCTTGACAATCTTGGGACCCAAGAACAAGCCACACCAGACAAACGAGGAGATGTATGATGCATACCACTGTATGAAAAAGCATTAGAAATTGGATATCCGTACCCAGTAGATGGCTTTGGTGTGTTCCACTTACCATGAAAATCTCCCACGTGTATTGAGCGCCTGAGTAGGCAAGGCCAACTTCGTGGTACCTTGTCTCATTGACATGTTGGTTCCCGCTCGAGTCAGTGTAGACTGGGCTAATTAGTCATCAATAACCAGTTGGGAAAGAGTATTATTACTCAAAGACTCAAATGGATAATCTGATCCATTCTTCTGGAATACGCCATTGGACATGATGTTGTACGTAGGGGACCCCCATAGGTTCCCGAAGTACGCAACTGGGATCAAGATCCAAGTCTAATGAAATTTTTCTCTTAGTATCGTGAAGCCCAGGTAGGGACCTTTAGCTTACCGTGATAACAAAACCAACGAAAATGGTAACCTGAACGCTGTAAGGGTAGGTGATGACCGTAGATGTGATGTTGGACCAGTTGAGTGTGATGTTGAGAAGTCCGACACCTCCTCTGCCAGCACCGAGAAAGTTGACCACATGGTTGCGGCTAGCGAACCAGCAAAGAGGCGCAAGTGCGGCAACGAAGGGGAATATATACTCAGGTAGGAACTGCCAGACAAATGTCCCCAGCAAAATCCACCAGAACACCTAAACAAGAACGTCAGCCATTTCCAGGATGTACGGGGGACAAGTTGTTTACCTTCATCTGCTTCTGAGAAACGCTTTTGTGAAGCTCGCTTTTGCCTTGCATGCTTCTGTAGAGCGTGACTTGCTGCAGAGAAAGTGGGAAGATGAACTCCGGATCATCAATCAAAATCTTTCGAACTTGGTGGAGTTAGAAGGTTCTCTTTGAGGCTAAGTTCTAGAGCCTTACCCATTGCTGCGAAGGCAAATCCGAGAAGCGATGCACCCTACCAAGATCAGCTAGTGGGACACCAAAATAGGCTGATGGAACTGACCCATCCGAAGAACAAAGCTATGGCTGGATTTATTGTGATGCCGTAGTATAAAGCCGCATTCGTGGGCAGGTAAGCTGGATCAGGTCAGTGCAAGTAATAGCTTAAGGGGTGGACTGCACTAACTTGCCCACTGGCCTTGACTGCCAGCATTTGCCGCAATTCCAATGATTGCATGCTCTTTGATAGAAAATGGCCCAGGGTTCAGGGAGAAAGAAAAGCGGCCCAATGGCACGGTATAAGCTGGCAGTATTCTGGCAAGTAGCCTTCCAAGAGGGGCTGATGCCAAGATAACGAAGAAGACTGGGAACGGCGCAGTAGTTGTTCGGAAGCTATTGATTATTCAGTTTCCTTGCTAGATCAGTGATATAGAGATGTAGTCTTACTATGAGAGTTGAGAAACAGTGCTGCCAATCGTACAAAAGACGGTCGAGAGTAGAATGGATCGAAAGGTTATGACGGGCAAGGACGGGTCATCTTCGAAGCCCACGACGGTCCGAACAAGCTCTGGAATATTTGCGAACTCTTCGGATTTAAAGTCATATTCCGGCTCCGAATCATCAGTCGATCCCCGCTTTGTACCGTCTGGACTGTCATCTAGCCCACCGAGAAAGAGCTTCTCCGTTGTATCAAGCACAGGATCAACAGCCACACTAGGGGCTTTGGAATCGTTCAGCGTAGCCTTCTCATCCCGTAATTGAGACATGGCTGCGTTATTGCCAAATACGCGCTACGAGAGCAGACACTTGGGAAGGACGCCATGGCATTCAATATAAAGAAACTAACCACAGGTCTTCCGGGCACTAACAGCATGCAATTGCGGATCTTCGTGATGTGCTGTGAAAGGAGCTGCGTTGCCACCCCGATAATGCAGTTTCTTCTTCAAGATGGGAATAGCTTATCATCTTATGGCAGGGGAAATGACAAGGCAATCATTGGTCAACGTTCAATCCCGCGAAGAACCCCGGAACGGCTTGCTGGGAATGTTGGACGAGCTAGTGGCTGGGCCAATAGCGAAGTTGGCGATATTCTGCGTCGCACTCGCCCCGACCTCGAGGTCCATATTGGTCTTTCTCGCATCGGCTATTTACCTCACAATCTACCGAGCAAACCGCGGGAATAGCATGGGATGCGGAGGGATCTTGCCGCAACGAATAAGGCATGCATTATCTGATGGCGTTATCAAGACGCAATGTAAGTGGGGTATGTCGAGCTCAAAATGCGGGATGCGGGCGAGTCCTGTTGGGGTTTAAACCAACAGCCTATGATAAGGGCACAGGAGACAAGACTCTCGGATGAACATGACCGTTGGAGACTATCTACCGACTTGGCGCATGAGATAGCTCGACGATTGTATCTATGCTATCTCGCAACGTTGCAGGACGTATTGTCAAGTTTGACAGTTCGTTGCTCCCGATATCAATGGGCTTGTCGACAGTTCTCATCTGAGTAGTTGCCAAGTCGACTTATCTTATCAATCTCCGAGATCTGCAGATGTAGAAATAAGCCTACCAACATGATCTAGGAAGCTACCTCACAGATAGATGTCAAGTGAACCCCTTCTCTCCTGCCTGTATCTGAACCCTCATGTGACGACAGAATGATGGATTTAATTCTGGCTTTGGGCTCATTACGATGCCTGATATTACTTTGATAGAACGAGAGAAGTTTCCCAGGGAAATGCGGACATCCAGCGACCCTTTTCATATTAGAAGAGCCCAAAATTCACAGAAATGAACATAGGAAGTGAAGACTATGCGGAAGCATGACGTGAAGACGAAGATCTATGTGTCTATTGCAGTACCGCTGACGTGCCTAGCATAATTGCGTGTCCTTAGTTCAAACCCTAGCAGGCCGTTCTGAGATTGCATGGGGCGTAAATCGTGAGAGATGCAGACCGTTTAGCAGTTGCCACCGTTGGAGAGAGACTCGTTGGGGCCAAGACCACCAGTGGCATCAACGCCACAGCTGGTGGAGGTCTTGAAGTTTATCGTAGCGCCGGACTGAGAGCTCTTAACAGATCCAGTGGCGCCTGCGTCGACACAAGAGCTTCCAACGACTCCGCCGACGGAGTTGCGGACTTGGATGTTGCATCGCAGGGCTGAGGCCGAGGTGACAGCAGCGAGAACTGCAGGGACAGAGGTGATGCGAACCATGTTGCTATAAGAGTTTCTTACATTAGCATTTGTTACCAAGTCAAGCCAATGACCGACGTGTAGCTTACACTATTTTTTGAGTCGGAAGGACCTTTGAATATTGACAGTGAGTGTGAGTTCGGTCTGAACGAAAGACTGTAGTGATGGGATAGAAAGCTGATGATCAGAAGCAACTGTGGGTTAAGGCTTCCCACGGCCTTTTGTATGTTTTTACACGTATCTTACCGGTGTATAGTGTCACAAGATGTACCAATCAACATGACTTGTACTTACGCACGGCACTGATCCTGGACATTCCCCTAACATGTTCAAGTTTAAAGTTCACTGGGGTTCAGGATACAACATGTTGTTCTGTCTGGGGGGTTCTGTGCTTCAGAAAATGAAGACCAGTGATGCTTCCCTTCTCGAGAATAGCCACGTTGACAAAAGTGCCCACTAACGTATGCATATATGAAAAAAGTTTTGCGAAACACGATGTACCTGCTGGATGTTTTAATCGTCATGTACCGCCCCTCTGCTGTCTTGGGTTGTTTGTCCTGGGTCCAGAATCACAGGAAAACTTAGCACACTCAAAGGAATTTCAATTCGACCACGCAAAATGTAAAGATAGAAAGCACTTACGTTTTTCCCATACTTCGCCCTTCTGTGTTGGCGGTTAAACCAAAAAGACGAAAGGTTCTCGAGGACTTCAAGATGAACAACCACTAACCTTCTTTCACTAACGGCGTGGAGGCCAATGAGAAGATTGCTCAGCTTCCTCGAGTCAAGACAGTAAAGCAAGCGAAGAAAGAAAAAAAAAGAATAGTCCCTGAAACTCTGTAGCTTGGCGGGAACATGAGTCATGAACAGATGTTCTGATCGTAAACCCGACGAAAGTCCAACTTGAGCGGACTGATGCTTTTAGGAGCACCTGTTCACCTCACACTTTATTAGGCTCGGTTAAGAGGTTCTCCCCGCACAGTCGGGTTTTCTACAGGTTCTAGAACCTGTCACACCCGTTTTGCCTCAGATGGAACGGCTACTTATCCATGCTGGGTTGCCCATGCGAAGGGAAAAGCCAAGTACTGCGGTAATCGGATGCTGTTCACCAAATTGAGGATTGAATATTGTTCTGGGTCATTGTGCTTCTCAGCTTTCAGCAGGAGCGAAACAAGGAAATACCTACTCACGCATGCAACTGTATTGCGGCAGATGTCGCGCTGCCATGCCGTGGAATTCTACTTTAGAGTCAAGAGGCTAAGTAGGCAATGAGGCCGCGGCAAATTCGGAGGGCTGATCTAGCGACTAATGAAGTCCCTCAAAGAGAGTGCGTTAAATGTCTAAGATAGCGACCTGCAGCATTGCTGATACTTTGCATGCGGGATAGTTGGGACAAGTGATGTGAAAATGAGACAATTCGACATGAGTCAATATGTCTGTCAGCTTCCGGCGAGCCTGACATCTATTCCGCGCATGTACAGACAAGGATACAGCAATGCTCAGCTTTCCAAGGGCCTGAAAGATCGACTATCATCTTGGCATTCCGCTCGCGCTGTCTTCCGGTCGGGTCATGTCCGGGCGCATAAATCTTCAGTCGGAAAGCTAGAGAACGAAACTACATCAAGAGGCTTGGAAGTGATGATGCACACGGCTTTCATTTACGACCATGAAAATTTGCTTTCCAAAATGGAATGGTCTTACGCACGACCAAATCGCGACGCCTCTGTTAGAATGTCTCTCACGACACTCGCTCAAAATGATCGGAACCATATTACTCGAACGACAAGGACAAGGCGGAAGAGAGAGGCGACTCTATAGTTTTTGAAGGAGACTGAAGGAGAGAATAGACAAGGGGTTGGCCCAGCAAGAGAAAGCCAGTTTCGTATGGTCATCGGCATTGGGCTCTACAAGACGAGAACGAGGTGGCCATGAAGGGAAGGCAGAGAGTCAATTACGCAGTTTTTCACGATGCCACAGATTGTAGAGTTTCTCTTGTACTCTAACGATTCCCAAGAGGTCCTGCTTACTTCTTGCATAACGTCACATCGCATGTGTTTCCCGCTGGCTTTATAACCAGAAAACTCACCATGTGCATCATATCGTCCGTGATATCGTCTGCAAGCCGCAGACCCCGACACTTCCGGAACAACAGAGCGATGGCCAGCCTCAGTTCCATCCAGGCCAGGTGAATTCCAATGCACGATCGTGACCCATGACCAAATGCCGAGAAAAGTTGCTTCTGCCGCTCGGCCGGAACTCCGGGCATGAACCGAGACTCGTCAAATCTAATGGAGATAAGCAAAACGATGTCACCAACGTCACGAAGCAGAGCATGCGGAACTTACTTCAAGGGGTCTGAGAACACTTCGGAAAGGCGATGGATAGTGTACGCCTGCAGTGCTACTTCCGTACCTCCAGGGATGAAGTAACCTCCAATGGTAGCTCCGCACGGCGGTGTCTCTCTAGGGAAACTGCCCGATGCAGCGCCGTAGAGACGCATCGATTCGTAGATGACAGCATTCAGTAATGGAAGCTTTTCCAGAACAACGTCGTCGAAATGATCGTCCAAAGCTGCAACTTCATCCTCGAGCCGCCGTTGGAGCTCGGGTCTCTTCAGAATCGCCCAGACGACGTATGTCAGTGAGTTCGAGAGCGTATCTGACCCAGCAATGAGCATGTTAGAGGCTTCTACCCGGATAACGTCGTCAGTAAGCTTAGACTTTTCGTTGGTTTCGCTTTCAGCCAGGATCGTAGCAAACAGATTCGCCTTGTTATCCTTATTTCGGCGCAGGTTTTCGACAGCTTTCTGGCCGTACCTGATCATCTCCCCTCTCGTGTTGGTTAGCAGCTGCATTGTCCTGGGTGAAAGCCGTGAGAGATGACTGATGAAAGCGTGTAGCCACGGCAGCTCGATGCGTCGGGCACTGGCAGCAGCTGCTGCCTGAAGAACCTCGACGAATCGGTTCTTCTAATGATTGATATCATCAGCCTTTTGCTCTTAGTATGATGCGAGATATCAAGACGTACCTTGCCCAGCTCTAACAGCTCGAAAGACTCTCCAAAAGCTAGGTGTCCAACAACATCGCTGGCCCGCGACGGTGTAATATTTCAGAACCCAATGCGTGAAGTTGATATACCAGGGTCCAGGTATGTGCTTCAAAGGCGAGGATATAGCAGCCACGGCAAGCTAAATCGCGAGATCAGCATCAGGCAGCTGGCGGCCAGCAACGGAAAAATCTTTGGACTCACGCGAACTGTTACGGCTATGCCGAGAATAACAAGAGCAACGAGCATCGTGATCGGACTGAGAAGAGCCATTTTGCTTCGTGAGAAGACAGCCCGTCGAGGCGGATGGGAAGAGGGCTACAGGGTGCTTGTTATATTGACTGTTAGTCGCCGGTGACGGGGCTCAGCTAGGGATGGCATTAGACCACCTCAAATTGGAAGTTGCAGGTATCAGGACAGAGCTGGAATGTAGGTTTCAAACCAATGGAACGCGACAAGAAATGATTGCAAGACGTTGGACCTATTTTGTAAGCAGTCGGAATAAAGTTTCATGAAAATCCCGCCCCTCTTCGGACAGTAGGACTATCAGATGCCGCTTGCTGCGTAACCTGTATCGTCAATATCCAATTGCCACGTCGTCATTGGCTACGTGAGACATGTCCGACATGCCTTGGACCAAGGCCAAGGATTGGATAGCACTTTCGTCTTAGTGGCAAAGTTTGTTCCGCCAAAGTTACCGGTGGGAGTGCGGGAGCCAAATCGATCCTTGGTAGTCGTCTAAGCGGCTCTCGGTGTTGGGTGTGGACCGAACGGTCAACTGTCACGACGGCTAGGATGAATTTAGAGGCACAATGATGTCTGAGAAACATGGTTCCAAAGCCTTACTCGTACATGATTGGCCGATGAGAGCATGGATGTTGATTTCTTCATCCTCAACAACTCAATCAGTGTAATTGACACAGGCAAGCAACTTGTAGCACTAAGAGCTATGCACGAAACACTCAGGGACTTCCGTTTCCGCAAATCTATAGTCTATGCACGAGGTTTATTGTAGCCTACTTACGGACTCTTTTGAGGGTTGCCTTTCCCATCCAGCGCTGTCTACGAAGTCCCATCTCATGCACGCGCGTTGAAAGAGAAATTAACAGTAGTCACGTCGGTAAATGTGCAAAAGAAGGTGGCTGTAAAACTGTCTTTTTTTGGTCATGATATTTCCCTCGTCCAAGTTTCCACCGCATAACTCCAAAGTTTCCCTGCTATAAATACAGATTCATGTCGGCTTTTCCCAATCCATCTCATCCCATCACAGACGGCTTTGCTTGATCAAGTGGGCATTGACCGGGGTGATGGCCTTGCCCGTCTTCTCGAAGGACAGAATATTCTCCATGCCCAGTCTCTCAAAGCCGATGTGAGCATCTAGTGAAGCTCCAGCATTGTGCGACAGAACCTCGACGTTCCTCATCTTGATGAGCTCCTTGCTGACATGGGGCTCGTTGAAGTGAACGTCAAGTCCAGCGGCGGACAGGTGGCCGCTCTTCAACGCAGCAACGAGGGCATCCTCGTCAATCAACTTGCCGCGGGCAATGTTGATGACCTTGGCGCCCTTCTTCATCTTTGCGATTCCCTGGGCGTCGAGGAGCGTCTTGCCGGCGAAAGGCGTCGCGACCAAGACGCAGTCAGCGGTGGCGAGCAGGTCGTCGACGTTCTTGTAGTATGTCGCGTCCGTGGACTTCTCGAGATCGGCAGGCATGCGGACGACGTCGTTGTACAGGATCTTCATGTCGTGGGAGCGGTAAGCCTTCTCTGCAATTCTGCGCCCGATCTTGCCGAAGCCAATGATGCCCAGGCTGAAGCCATTGGGGTTGCGCGAGACGACAGCGAGGTTCTTGTTGGCGTCGACGAACTGGTCGGGGTCGCCTGAGCGCGCGGCGGTGGATGACCACGAGAAGAGGCGGAAGATGGAGATGAGGAGCCAGATGGCGCCGTCGGCGACAGATTCCGTGCAGGCCGCGGCGGCGTTGCAATAAGTCACTCCTGTAGAATGATTAGTCCTGCTTGGCGACAACGTAGTCGCAGCAATTGGCACAAAGTATCGATGGCTTCGTTGCAGCGTCCGAGCGACTTACCCCGCTGTGCCAGCGACTCCGTGTCAACCCAGTCGAACCCAGCTCCAGCACTGGCGTAGACCTTGCATGACGAGGGTAGAAGCGAGATCAGCTCCTTGTCCCAGTTGCCCATCTCTCCTCCCGTGTTCCAGAATGGGCGGTAGATGGCGAAGAAGTCGCCGAACTTCTTGTCCTTCAGCGCCTGGATGAACTCGGCGCGCGGCATGCTGTAGGAGCGCCGGATCTCGAACTTGGAGCCAAAGTCCTTGTAGAGGTCATGGTTCCACTTGATGTCGTCGCCGAGCTGGAGAACGATAGGCTTGCCCATTTTGCTGACTCTGTTAGGTCGTAAAGTAAGGTATGGACGTGATGGGAAGTCGTTGTTTGACAGGTGAAGAGGAGGCAGAGGCGGAGGGGTATCGATCGAGCTCACGAAAGTTGAACTGAGCTGTCCGAGTGCTCGAGGTATTGCCCGCCGTGATATTTATATCGGACGATGTCCGCAGTCGGGGTGTCTTGCTTTTCCTTACATCATGTCACCGTCTCGCGTCTTCCGATTGGATTTGTTGGGCGCGTGTCGGCGATATTTTCCCTGTTTGGGGAGCTTTGGGGAGCTATCCCGGCAGCAGCCCCTGGGCTGGGTGGAACGGCCCTGTGTCGAGCTACTGGAGCTACTGCATCCCCGCCCCCGCAAATGGCCCGTAGTGGCCCGCAACAGCTCCCACGGGGACGCTAACGCACGACGCCCATTTGCCGGACGTCCAAGGATGGCCAACTGCCCCGAATGCCGCCAAGCCCGAGCATCCCCGCGTATCCCCCCAGAGTTTCCTGGATACACCGCCAATGATGAGTCTCCGAACCCCCGCTGACCTGCTGGTCATCGTGGGTTTTGGTTTTGTTTGTTGAGTTGGTCCGGTTAAAGATGGCATTGACGCTACGCAGCCAACACGAAACATTCCCCGCGGAATACCCACCACCAAAGCGGATATAAAAGCCGATGGCCACCAACCACCTCACTTTAAAAGCCAATTGTTCAGTTAGTCTTGAACTTTCACTGCGGTGCTCTCGATTACCAAGAGAATGAGATCAAGTCAACATGAAAGTTGAACAGCGAAGTCAACACAACCAAAATGTTCCAAGACGATCAACGATAAGCTCAGCGGTAAGCTCAGAATGGGTCGAGGCAGATATTCATTGCGACGAAATGAAACTGTGAAAACAATTAACAAAAACTAAGTGGTTTTCGACCTCAGCGGTAAGAAGAGAAATTCCAACTTCGTCTTTTAAGTTGTGATCCACATCGTATGACTTTGCAAAGAACAGACAAAGCAGCGCGGATGGTCAAGATACCCAATAGAATAAATATCTTCACTTGACAGAGACCTTAGGACAGAGCATAACATCGCGGTTTTTAAAGTGCTGAGATCTTCTCTTTGTGAGCTTCAAATCTCTCCTGAGCCCTCTCCCATGGCCAGGTCCAATTCTGCCCAGAACCCATCACCCCATTCGCCCCACGACGAAGGATCCATCAGTGCCTCCCAACTGGAAGCACTGGCTGAAGTGGCTAAAGCCATGGGTTGTCCATTGTGAATTACATCATCACATCCAAGATACTTGAAAGCGCATCTCTCGAGATATCTGCGAGCTGTGGCTTCTCCGCCGAACACGGAAGAAATCCCTGGTGCCAGCGCCGCAGGGCCTGCAGTATCTTGTGAAAGATTATAAGCTTTGTTGTCGGATATAGACAAGATCTGATGCAGCACTTTGAGGCCGTCGTCGATAGTTGCGATGGAGCGTTTGTCTTCTGTAGTTCCCGGTGCGGGGGGTTGCAAGTCTGAAGCTATCATCTCAATATCATGGCGGATTGAGGCTGCGTTGGCGGGTTGTTCTACCAGAAGAAAAGTAGCAAGAACAATGGCGGCTGAAATAACGTGATACGCCTGGATTCGCAACTTATCTGATCGTCGGAAACGTGCCTCGTCGGGGGAGCGAAGGGCCTTGTACAGCGTCAATGTCGACGACCCCGCCGCGACACAGCGTTGGAACATTTCGCCGGCCTTGAGCTGAAGGAATGGTCGGTACATCCGTACTCTCTGAACTGCTATGCAACTGTCTAGTAGATGGTGACCCCACAGAACAAAGCCAAAGTTTGGTGGAAGTGCCGGAGCCTTGCTTTCCACACTCCGTGCTGGGTCTTTGAAATACCACGGAAACTGGTCGGTGATAGCCGTAAGCTCAGCATCGATGCTTGACACAAAATCATGAGAACCGAGGTTTGCACCGTTGTCCAACCACAGCTTGTTGAAGACCTTGAAGATTCGACCGCGAAAGTGGTGCATGCTCATCTCGGTCGGCTCGTTCAGAGGCTTGACTTGAGCACAGACAGAGTTGATGTCGACATCGTTACAGTTGGAAGGGAATGGGACATTGGAGAGATGCGATTGCAGCAAAGGAGGTCTTCCTAGACAGAGTGATTGGAACCTGCGTCATGTTAGAGAACCGTTTTCCGCACCTCAGCAAGCAACAATGAACGTACGTATCTGCCCCAGCCAGATCCCACCAAACTCTGTGCCGTAATTCCCTCTCAAGGCAATCCGAGATGGATGGTGGACTTTCCCGGTCAAGACCAAGAGCTTGCCCTTGGCGGATAGCTTGTGCTAGGTGCCTATTGGTGAAGATCTTATTAGTTCTATCGACGCATGAGGTACCCAGACGAAGTTTCGCTGAGACTTACGTATTGAGAGCCTCGATGTCCTTAGTTCCGTACCAGTACAGCTGGGTAACAATGAAAACCTGGAGCTGTATCAAGGTCGGCTTGGACTCATACCCGCCCGATTGCAAAGATTGGCGGGAAGCAGAGTACCATCGATGTGACAGGGCGGCAAGGTCTGAGACCTCAAATCCTGCTGCTTCAGCCATTGGGGCCGGTATATAGAGCGAACTGAGCGAAAACATGATGAACAATAGTGAAAGCCATATTAGGTCGACGTCCTCAACACTTTTTGACCATAACATGGAGTATTGGGCTCGAAACGATGGGGCATGGATAGCATGATAGATCCAGTTAATGTTCTCAAAGAAGTAAGTGACCAGTAAATCGGCTTGGGTCTGAGCAGGAAGCAAGCTTAGCAGATACCGTTTCCAGAACAATTGAGGCTCGTCAAACAGGGTTGGTGTCTTGGATGAGAATGGATTTTGTAAGGCCAAAGACGCTACTGAAAGGTTGGCCTCTTTGACATGAGGAGGTGCGGTATTCGGCGAGTATTGATGTGATGGAGGGGACCCTCTTGCATATTGCATCGGCCTCAGTCGCGTTTCAATGATCGACTGAAGGTCCGAGTCTAAGGTCGTTGGTGCCGTTCGAACTTGATCACTTGACACATTCGTCTGGGAGTTCGTGAAACCATAATCATCCTCCGAGGTGTTGGTGATCGCTGCGACACTCAAAGGCGTTGACGGAAGTGTGCTCGCGGGCAGTACCATGTTGGTGATACTTGATTGTGTTATAAGGGCCGACGTAGCTTTCTTCCCAGACATCTGAGGAAGCGAGGGGGCTAGGCCACGCTTGATCACGCTTTCAGGTGCCGGGTGCAGACGGCATTGATCCTGTCGGTTATATTGACGGCATGTGTGACACGGTATGGTCCTATCGCATTCTTGTTCAGTCAGTCTCAGTGAGAAGCTCTTCGTCGCTCGGTATCGCGCAAGGTTGCCCCAGGAAAGCGTGGAGGGGTTTTCTCTTACTGAGCTTATGTAGTCGACACGGAAGGCAACTCAGAATCCTGCGGTTTCTAGTTTTTTTTGGCTTCGATTTGGGCTCCTGTTCTTGACTTAACCGACCCAAGCCGGCTTCCGAAAGGGGCAGCCCCGGTCTTAATGGTTGAGGCATGTTGCTTCAACTATGAGCGTGCGTACGGTGGCTTAACGAGATATGCTCATCTGCTATCGTTAGCACAACGAGGGGTGTAGAGCATGTCGTAAGTCACTGATATGTTGCACCTGAGAGATCTGTAGCGCTCCTATTGCCGTACGCCGAGCACCGGAAGCCCGACGCTCAGTACCGGTTGATGATTCACGGCGCCGATGTGGATGCTACTTTCGGCGCTTCTACCGTTGAGCCTACTGTCAATCGTGCGGTCAGAGGGCAAGTCGAGGGTACCCACACAGGGACAGTGCGTAGTCGAATCGAATGATGCAGTCGGAGATACCAAGCCGGCTGAATGCGTCGACCGGGGGTCTGCAGGACTTGAACGAGGCAAGGTGTTCGTCAGGTCTTGCCGGCCACGGGGATATGTGTGATGAAGATTGTTAGTACCTAAAAATGGCAAAGTAGCTGCCTGAATCAGGATGAAATGACAAGCATACGAGCGAGACGGACGGGCGCACCACGGAGGTTCCGCGGCGCGAAGCGCTAGCTGACGCCACCGAGTCCGTCATTCTTTGAGATCTTCTTTGAGCTCAAAGTGGGACTCTTTGTCGGCGAAGCGCGAATATTATTCAGTTTTTTTCGTGACCAGAAGGCTAGAAGAAAGTATTTGATGTGTGCCGGAATTCGTCTACTGCCAAGATGATGACTGAAGCTTGAAAGTTGGCTTTGATGCTGACTGTAGCCGTGCTGAAAAGTCACCCTTTCTTCATGGCTTTGACGGAGTTTTGTGCATCTAGCTCGCCTAGAGACGTATAGTATGGTCCGCATCGCACGCTGGGTCTGCATTTTCTGGCATTTGGAAGTTTTCCAATGGTTTGCGATTATTCTGCTTGGAATGTTTGGCAAATTGAAGTTCTCACGTCAACAGATACTAGCCCCAGAGACTTCAAATAAACACTTAATTACTGGCGATACAAAACCCTCCAATTGATAAGACAGATATGTGTATGGTGGTTTGTCGATGCTTGCGTGTGTTAGAGAGCAAGTATGTATTCGCAGACGACATGGACTCTACGCTTCCAGCCCCCTATCACTTTAGCTTTTAGCAAAATGACTAGACCACCCAGCAATTACCGAGATATGTTCCATAAGGGCGAGTAAATCAAAATTTCGGTGTCAAGTCCACTTGTGATACCGACCCCGGAATTGGCGGAGCGTAGCAAGTCGGCGCCGACGTTGTTGCAGTTTCGCGGCGGTGTTATCCCCTGTTTCAGAATTTCGTGGCGATGCCGACATGGTGGCCATCGGCTGCGAGAGGTAACTTCCAAGAAACAAGGTAGTCTATATTTTCAAGCCGGTCGAAGACATCATACGCGTCCTAAGGATGGCGGAGTGCCGGAACTGTGCCGAACCGGTCGCCAATTGAACAATCACCGCCATTTGTTCACTTTCTCGACTTTGGTGAGCCGATATCTACACACGACTTAATGGACGGAATCTTCTTGATTGTTTCCATGAGATCATGGCCAACGAGCTTATGACGCGAATAGACCGTACTATTGGGCTACTCAATTGATACGCAAAGAAACCATTTGAGTTGGCCAGATACCGGTAGAAATGTTGTGAAACAGGTCAAATCATTTAAGTAATTGTACAGAGCGCTCTTAGGATCACACATATTCTGCTAGACATCCATTAAGTCGATAAAAACATCCCAATCCAGAGCTCTTCACTTCCGTCACTTGTCGACGAAAGTCAACTCGGAAGCTAATAATGCTGCAGCCTACGGAACAAACTAATCTAGAATCATGCTTCTGTTCGCACGATACTTTCGAGATAGCTGGTTCCATCTCATCTGATGTCTAAGTTATTCCGAGGGACAAGCAACCACTTCGGTCGGCCTTCAGATTACGCCGATGGCCTCCATGAAGTGATCACATGCGCATCACCAACTGTGCAGCCAGCTACGACAACTTGGATTCATATCTTACGCTCTTACAATGAAATTTCCTTCGAAGATGAGTTAAACACACTGTTTGAAACAAATATTGCCGGAAAGGCTGAACTTCGAACTGTACACGGCAAAACCAATCCCGTCAGTCCGAAAAAGTAACAACGACTAGGCAATTATCAGCGAATTTTGGAGCACTCTAGTTGTATTCCTACACCTATCCTAAATGGCTCGTTGCCTAGTCTTCATATCTATGATTGATACTCTATCTTTGCCTCGTGATAGTTCTCGACGAAACGCTTTTTGTGGTGAACCCGGACGAGAAGTGGCCACCCTTCCGCTAGGAATGTCGTCTTACGCGCTTTGCTAAACAGTGAATAAGGAGAAGGGAAATTGCGACAGAGGCAAGCCGCGAGAATAGAGACGGAAAATAGTGCGTGGAAACCGCATAAACATCATAATCTTAGTGGTTCCGCAAGCACTGATACGCTGAAATCTGGTGAAGAGTTCGCGGGATGTGGGGGTTCGCGTTCATGAAGTTGGAAAACAAGTTGAGTTATGAGATCTGAGAGCGACAGTTGCCGACTAGGCTCTTGCGTTGGTCTTGAAAGAATGAAAGGGCGGACTTCAGCCAGGGCAAACTGTCCGCTTTTGCGCCTTTGCGCTTTGGCGTTTCTCGGCCCGCTAGCCTGCTAAGCAGACTAGACTTGCGATGCTCCTTCCACGCATGCGATAGATTGAACCGAACTACTGGGTTTTCAAGGGTCGAGCCTGTTATTATTTTACTGTCGTGAGACTTCCCCCAGTTAAATTGTCCACTAACGACATGATTTAGGGTTTGGGGAGCATCAGATGAACGAGCCTGACAAGCACTGTTTATCATGCAAGACACCTTGTGAGTTGCCGGAGTAACCCAGCTCGGAAAACTTGCTTTGACCATTTTCTGTACTGCAAGGTCGGCACGCCGCCGGCGCAGAGGTTTGGACCAGAGAAATGGCTGAAACCTGCTGCTATGTAAGACGCTTAGCGAGAAATCCATCAGCGAGTTTAAAGTTAAGCTGAACCCCTCTTATCCACACGACTCCATGCATTTAGGAGTATTTCATTCTTATCAGGTGGAAACAATGGAGCGCCAAGACTGTCTCCTCCCTATTTGTCTCTCGGTGCTGGTCATCTGTCATATAGGGTCATTCAAGCTATTCTGGGTTGGAGTTCGAAGACTTACGTAGGTGCCATCAAAGCGTTTAGCCAAATAGAAGCCAGTGAAGCTTCAAACAGTGACGTATGTTTTGCTCACTGTTTCTGAGCATGAGATCCCCAAGCGCTGACCGGGACGGGTCGATTACTGAGCTGCGTATGAATTAGCTCACCTTTGATACAGAGGCTGTCTCTGGAAGATTATGTGCGAAAATAATGGCGTCGGAACGACCTCGTTCCCGAACGGCCAAGCCCGTCCAAGAGGAATAGCCTCGACCAAAATGATGACAACTGTAGACGTCGTAGAATTATTCCAATGCTACGGTAGGCGGTTCTCGTCTACCAGAATGCAACCCTCTCTCTCAAGCCCTGCCATTTTTGAGAGAGAGGGTTGCATGCAGGAAGGAGATCTTCCCGGGAAGTGGCCCCCGAACGAGCACAGCGGGGTGAGCGATATTGGGTGCCACAAGTCCCGAAGGTAGTGTTGGTCCAAATTCGTAGCTGTCATGCTGCCGACGGTCCATCGGCTTGTCTACACTGCGCTACACGACTGTGTCTATTTACTGCGTACTTGTTCGTAACACTTGAGCGTCTTCTCATATGTCTTTCCACTATTGGTGTTCTGTGGGACCGAGGTTTCCGAAAAGAATCATGTAAATACCGTGTGAGAGGAAAGCGCCTTTTCAGCTAACTTCAAGATGGAGATGGTTCGACATAGCCTCCTGCAATGCCGTTTGAAAAGACAAGCAGAGCGCTGGCCTCCGCACCGGGAGCCGCGCGCTACGGCTTCGTGATCGACACCGGAAATCCAATTTGTCAAAAACGCATCGAGTTGCGATGAGATTTGCTCAACGCTCGTGGTTTGTTTTGAACGTGTTGCCTGCCGGCGCGCTCTTTTGACACCATTGCAGTTCCATCAAAGAAGTCAAACCCCAATTCCATGTTCTTCGTGTACCTTATCCAATGTACAGAACCCAGCGAACCAGACAAATGTCGAAGTTTCCAGCCTGTCCGTAGCATGGTGCCAAACAAGCAGGTTGTCAGAGGGGCCGAGGACCAACTGCAGCCGCACCGGCCGGCAGGGTGCCGACTTGGGGAGAAAATCGTGGAGGAGCAGGATGCAGGAAGCAACCGGGATTAAGTGGGGGGTTCCTTGTCAATGAGTCGCGGACCCGGGGTACTTGGGATGCCGCACTCTTTTTCAGGGACGTTTTTCGGCGATGGGACGAAATCTGGCTATCGGCGATGATCCTCGATCGCCATGTGTCACTGCAGATGAGGGTGCACGATGATTCCGTACTATGCAGTAACACTCTACATGTCTTGGCCACGGGAACTCAAAAGACTATTCGCGGCAACTTGGAGCTCAGCTGGACAGTTTGTCAGCATCTTAGCGGGTGAGTTATCGCGGGGCGAAGCTCTTCCTCTTGGCTAACGCGCCGTTTCAACCAGCATGAACCTAAATGATTCAATATCCTTGCCTTTCGGCAAATCGTTCCCAGTCGACTGCAGGCGCAATCTCCGGGCGACCATTCCCAGAAACCGGCTTACAATCCACTTGGCTTGTCAACCACGTGTGGCAGTTACAGTTGTCTTCGCTGACCGAGCCATCGCTAACACAGCATTGCGCCACCCCAAGACCTTCTGAACTGCCAATACCAAGCTTCGGCTGATGTTCGTAAGGGACTTTCACCCGTCCGATTGCAGGTTCCTCCTTGCCTTCCTTGCGGGTCTCCGTGCTACCCAATATGTCGTTCTTACCCGTTCTGTTGGCATCGTCGCACTATGTCACGTAATTCTCTCAGTACCAATATGTCGGCGTCCCAGGCCTACAGCGCGCTGTTGTCTCGCTTGTCGTGCTTCCCACCCCCTGACTCTGGTGGAGAAGAAAGCTGACAGTCGGCAAGTAGGAGCGGCAGCATCAACAAGACAGGCAGGTAGGTCGGCTGCAAGCGCGCATGTAGTTTATTATCAGATGGTCCAGTCCCATCTTCAGGGGCAGGACCAGATCGTATACATATCGGGTCGTCCCGAGTCGATACACATCTGCAACTCTTTGCGTCTCTACTCACTCGTTGTCGTACCCCTGTACATACGCACAAACATTCATTCTTTTTTGTCTTTTAAGAGTTGAATCGGCAGAAAACAGTCACCATGGCATTCGTCGTGAAGATGGCTGTAGCTGTGGCAGCAATGCCGCTCTACGGAGCGCTTGCTCGTCCGTCCTCTCCTTGTATTAAGCGCGCAAACGAGTCCAACCTGCTGCCGAGTTATGATTATATCGTCGTTGGAGCCGGTGCGAGTGGTTTGACGGTTGCCAACCGACTTTCCGAGGATTCGAGTACGTCATTCTGGAAAATGTGGCTGAATTGCACCAACTGACTCGAAACAGATGTGTCCGTTCTGATCATCGAGGCCGGCGAACTGTTAGTTGAACATAATTCGTATCTTAACAGCGATACTGACAGTCAGCCTACAGTGACGCGGGAGAAGATTTTGTGAAGATTCCGGGTCTGGCAGGAGGCGCTATTGGAACGAAGTATGACTGGAACACGACTTACATCGCCAACGATGCGCTCGGAGGCCGTACCGTTTCTATTCCCCAAGGAAGGGTTGTTGGAGGCTCAACGAAACTCAACCGAATGGTCTTCGACAGAGGTTCCAAATCCGACTATGACCGCTGGGAGGCGCTTGGAAACACTGGCTGGAACTGGGACTCTCTTCTGCCGTATTTCAAGAAGGTGTGCCAACTTAACCGACAACGCGATTGACCGGAGGGGATGGCTAACTTGGCTAGAATGAAATCTTCACCCCTCCCAAGGCAGACATTGTCTCCGAATGGGGTGTCGAGGTTGACGACTCTGCTCACGGCAAGGACGGTTTGATGCAAGTCACGTACTCTCCATTCTTCTGGCCCACTACCAGTACGTTATTGCTGAGAGAAACTGTTTGCGGTTATTTTGGAAGCTTACAATATTACAGAGTACATGATTGATGCCGTTAAGGAGCTCGGCATCACTGTTGCCAAGGATCAAGCCAATGGAAGCCCCATCGGTGGTTACTTCTGCCCTCACAACCAGGACCCCACGACAAACACTCGTTCTTCCGCCAGAGAGGCTTACTACGACAACTTCACCACCAGAAAGAACCTGCACCTTCTTACCGGACAACAGGTTACCAAGGTTTTGACTACTGGTTCTGGCGACTCAGTCACTGCGACCGGCGTGGAGGTATGACTCCTGTCTTGCCTGACGGGGCTCTCTGAGACTAACGGATTCGCAGTTCGCCGCCAGCAAGGGTGCCAATGTCCAGACTGCCACCGCTAGCAAGGAGGTCATTCTTGCTGCTGGTTCCTTCCACACCCCTCAAATCCTCCAGGTTTCTGGTATCGGTGACTCTGCCCTCCACCAGAGCATTGGTGTTTCCACTGTTGTCGATCTCCCTGCTGTCGGCCAGAACTTGCATGATCATGTTCTTCTGACTGTAGTTAACACCAGTAGGACTTCCCTTCCAATCGTGCGTGCGTACAAAGAGCCGGCGAAGCTAACATGATGATTTAGTCAACACGACTCTGCCCGTGAGCAGCCTCCTGACGAGCAATGAGACCTTCGCCGCCGCCGCCCGAGCCGAGTACGACAGCCAGCACACTGGTCCCTTCGCATCCCCCACCGGCGACTTTTTGGCTTTCCTCCCTCTGTCCACCTACTCCCAGGCTGGCCAGTCTCTGAACACCCAGGCCACCTCTCAGGACGGCACGACCTTCCTTCCTACTGGTACTCCGGCCGAGGTTGTGAAGGGTTACCAGGCCCAGCAGAAGGTGCTCAATGAGCGTCTTCTGGCCACTGACTCCGCCCTTCTTGAGGTTATCTGGTCCGACGGTGCCATGGTGCTTGGTCTTCAGCACCCTTACTCTCGTGGCAGTGTGAAGGCCTCCTCCAGCAGCACATTCGACGCCCCCGTCGCCGACGCCGGCTTCCTCCGCAACCCTCTGGACGTCTCCCTTTTGACCGAGGGCGTTAAGTTCACTCGTACCCTCACTGCCACCTCCGCCATCAAGCAGCTGTCTCCCGTCGAGGTCGTTCCCGGTGTCAACGTTACCAGCGATGAGGCCATTGGCGACTTCATTCGTCAGCAGGCTTCAACTCTGTACCACCCTGTCGGCACCTGCAAGATGGGCGCCAAGGAGGAGGGCGGTGTCGTGGATGGAAACCTGAAGGTCTACGGCGTCAAGGGTCTGCGTGTTGTCGATGCCTCTATCATGCCTTTGGTTCCTGCCACCCACATCATGACAACTGTTTACGCTGTCGCTGAGAGAGTAAGTTGCGCTCCAGTGTTCTCTAGTATTGAATCCCACTAACAGTGACTCCTTTGCAGGCTGCCGATATCATCCGTGGCAAGACTTCTGCCTGAGTATCTTCGATGAGACTCGACGAAGCTACGTGATGGAGCGCGTTCGTGCACCAATTCTTTTCTGGTCATACTTCAGGGATAGAAAGTACATATCAATTCGCCCTCACCTCGGCAACAAATGCATTGTATTGAAAGCGTCGACAGCTGGTAGTAAAGATTTTCGGTGACTGAACATCCGTGTGGTACCCGATATGAACCATTTGATTCTGGTGAAAATATGCCGTAGTAGTTCTCTTCACGCACCCTGTTGATCATCGGCGATGGCTTCGTGAACACGATCTCACCATGATAACTCAAGACACCAACTGGTATGGAGTTTCTCAGAATGGTAATATGCATGCTTCAAATATGTGCGCTGCATGAACTTGGGCACATTGTCTCGAGCGAAAGCCTCCCTTTGACGCAAAGAGAATAACAAGATTCAAGACACTTTTCCCAATGGCAAAGTACCTCGAGCCTAACGCCGTACTCGGGCGCAGTGCATGTTCTCCAATCAGGAATTTTTCACTTATATTTCCAGTGGTGCTTGTGTCTCGCTTGATATATAGAAGGCTGGGTAGACACCGTTGCCTGCGTGGCTCACTGCGCGCCTCTCACTTGGGGGCTGTCCGAGGCACCAGCTGAAATGCAAGACATCAGACACCCGTCTTCCCCTCCGTTTAAGCTTGGGTATCCTGGATTCCATGCAAAGGCGGCAAGGTTCATCTTCCCCGCACCGGACTAACATCCGCACATCTCCAAGAAGAATGACGTCCAAGACAATTGATCCCAGGGCTGCTCGGACATGTAAGATCAGACCATTGTGCAATTAAATCCCCGACCAGGAATTTGTTCTTCATGAACGTGAGAAGTTGTAGAGGTGGTCGACTTGGAGAGAGGATCTCATTACATTGACAGATTTTAATAGAAAGCCGCCAGGGGCGCGCATCGCTCAACGTCTTCTTGCGCAAGCCATTTTGGTCACGAGCACAGAGCAGCCTTCCTCGGACCACCGTATTGAAAATTCACCACCTCAAACTTTGAGATACTCCGCATCGCGGGTGCACATTTTGCCATCATGCTCAAAGTTCTGTTTTCTTTCGCGGTTCTAGCGTTGTGCGCCGTTGCCAGGACCGAGCATGACCTTCCGCAGCTGAAGCTTCCGTGGGGTACTTGGGAAGCTGCCCGATTTCCAGGAGACGAGGATGTGAGCAAAGAAAAACATTATATGTGTTTGACCTGTGATATCTAATCAGTTCATACAGATATACGTGTTTAGAAACGTGCGCTTTGGCGCAAAGCCAGAACGCTTCGGCGCTCCATCATTCCCCGACTGGGAAGACGACAGCATTCAAGACAGCAGAGGCGGCCGGAGTTGCATCCAGATCAACCCGAACGGACTCAAAAATCCACCTGGTGGGAGAAATCTGATTTACGAAGAACCCGACACCAGCATCATCGAGGATGAAGACTGCCTCTTCCTTGATATCTACGTACCAGTCAAAGCTTTTGACAAGGATTCCACGCGCCTCCCCGTCGTCGTTTGGCTCTATGGTGGTGCGTACGCCTTCGGCAGCAAGGATCAATTCAGTCCTCTTTACACAGGCCAGTCTCTTCTTGAGGCGTCAAGATATGGTACCATTTTCATCACTGGCAACTATCGTCTAGGTGCATTCGGATGGCTCGCAGGCTCCTACATGGAGGACAGCGGGCTGCCGAATGCCGCTCTTTATGACCAGGCCCTCCTTTTTGAGTGGGTTCAGGAATACATTGATCAAGTTCAAGGCGACCGATACAGCGTCAGCGCCTGGGGCGAGTCGGCCGGGGCTGGTTCTATCATGCATCATTTGATCCGGGAAGACGGCGAGAAAGACCCCAACTTCAACACGTTCCTAGTCCAGAGCCCCGCATTTGAGTGGCAATGGGATAACTCCAAAGACGGGGCGCTCGATAAGGCCTACCGGATGTTCTCTGAACTGGCTGGCTGCGGAGACAAGTACGACATTGACTGCTTGCGCAACGCCAGATCGGCCAAATTGATTGAAGCAAATCAGCAGTTCTTTGGCAAGGTCAAGCAGACTGGCATGGCACCTGTCGGGCCTTCTGTTGATGGCAAATGGATAAGGACTCTACCGACAATCGCGTTTTCTCGAGGTATGTCTCTGTGATCATACTCCATCACTTTTTGTAGGAGAGAAGACTCTAATTTGACAAAATAGGTAACTATTGGGATAACATCTGGTCCACTGTCGTCTCTCACTGCGCCAACGAGGCCCAGTCATTCATACCCGCAGGCATGGACTCACAGGCAAAGTTCAACTCTTACCTGGCCATGATGTTCCCCGGGGAGAAACTTTCGCACATTAGAGATCAGATACGTCAACAGTACAAATGCTCGGCTTTTCATCATGACAACTACACCACATGTTTGAAGGAGGTGATTCAGGATTCTACTTTCACCTGCAACACCCGAGACCTTTACGATGCCTACTCCGACAGGTCATATATGATGGAGTATGCATACCCTTTCAGAGTTCTGGCTTACCATGCCAGCGACTTGATCCCTCTCTTCTCAAACAACGTCCAGCAAGTTGTGGGCCTCCTCTCCAAGTTTTTGAGGAGCAGATTGCTGGCCAAGATCTACGCCAAAGTACTTGAGGGCCTGGTAGCGACGCGGTACAAGGCATATCTCGCATCCTTTGCTATGAATGGAGACCCGAATAACCTACCAAGAACTACGCGACTATACTGGCCTGTGGCGGATGGTAACCACGATAGGCTGCGAAGTGTCCTCCAAGTCCGCGCCCCGGGGTTTCTCCACTCGGCGTTCCGTCTGACATCCGATGACCAGAATTCGAGGAATAGATGCGAGTTCTGGAACGATATCGCTCAGCAAATCGTAGGACTGAAAGACGGCAAGGTTACTGTTGAGAACGAAGAGCAGCTGGTGATTCATAAGCTCCCTTCAATATTTGAGGAGCTCTGAGGATGATGTCCACCGAGTCGCCCTTCATGGATTTTGCATGATGATAAGCTTTGCTGAGTGGGAAGGTAGACATCAATTTGACTTATTTTGCTGTTCGTCACTCGCCTGGAGAATTTCTCCAGGTTTCTCTGTGGTTATCAGAGGTCGTTCTCATAGCAGCTAAACCTTCCCTGTGGGAACACCGATACCGACAACTCTAAGTACGTTTCTAACATCAGCTACCTCAAGAGTTGTAGCTCAATGCATTATGTGAGAGTCCGTTGTTGGCAACTTCCTTTACATCATGTCATGCTTATACAGAGAATGTTGCTTCGGGGCCAACAGGACTTTTCAGCCGCTTCGCACCTTTTGCCAATCGAATTTATATTCGTTACTCGTCACCGCGAATACTGCCTCTGTGCACGAGAGATGAACCATGACCACCAATATATCCGACAGCAATTCCAATAGAAAGAAAAATCATTGCCGCAAAAACTTGTAATAAATAGTGGCTTTTATGCCGGTTTTTTGGATCTGAAGCCCTGGGGTCAGCAAAGAATTTGAAACACGGTATCATGATCCGGGTACATACTGCTCATCGTAATGACGACTCCCTTTCTCTTAAGTGCTCTGACGATACAATCATACAATTTCTGGTCTGTATCGAGGCTGACACCTATTCCGTCCTGGGGCAGAATATGCATGTATGTCAAACTTCGAGTTCTCGCCCGCGGGTGTGGAAGTCCCAAGTTGATGGTTGCCAGTTCCAATGGTGTAATACCGAAACCACATTGCCGGTTCACATCTGCCCCGGCCTCAATCAACATCTCTAGTGCCCTAAGCTCCCCTAAGTCGACGGCATATATAACAGCACTGATACCAAGGCAATCTTCGCATTCGAGAGCAAGGCCGGCATCTAATAGCTGTTTAAGGTAAGGTTTCCTATTCTTCGTTGCATCTACCACCTCCGAGCCGCACCTTTGGCCGTGGTCTGTTTTGGCGGGTTGTCCATCCCTCCGACCATACCCATACTCTAGGAGGGGCGCGATTACAGGAGGAAGATGTGCTTCCCATCCCATTGCGGCGTACAAAGCGTTGTGACTCTCGTGATTCGGCTGTCTCAGTAGCCACGGCAGTACCCAAAGTTCTGGGTCTGGGGAAGATCTCTGGATGCCGGGAATAGGCTTTCGTTGAGTGATGAAAGCCCAGCGCTCGAGCAAATCCTCCAAAACCGAGGCACAAAGATTGGTGCTCTTAGATACCCATTCCACCTGCTCCAAGCTAGCTCCTGCCTGAGCAAGAGCCATAACCACTTCCAGGTTTCCTTTTCTGGCCGCATGACGAATGTATGTTTTGCCATCCGACATCTCCGTTTCGTTGACGTCAATGCCACATTTGAGGAAGGGCTCAATCATGTCTACGGTACCAAAAGAGCACATTGTTCTCAGAAAAGTGACTCTGTCAAGGCTGGACGCACTCTTTACCCATGATGCTTGCTTTTGAGGATCCAGCTCGGGCAGATGTTCGATGCGGGGACGGATACTAGATGAGATCCCGATAGGTGTTCGTATCCCTTGAAACTCAGCTTCGAGCTTGCTCTTAAAGGAAGGGATTGATCGTGCTAAAGACGCCACGAGCCACAGGTCTGTCGGGCGAAGATTCTGAAGCATGTCGAGGTCGATGAACTTATACAGAACCTCATCGAAGTAATCGAATCCTTGAGGCATCTGGAACATCAGAAGACATGATGACTGTCCAACTTTGTCGCAAATGGAGAGATCGGCACCATTCTCTATGAGAATACTTGCCATCGGCTGCATCCTCTCATAAGATTTGCTGCTTTCTAGCATGAATTGACAACACTGCATGAGTGGAGTTCTAAGTATACGTTAGTGAGCCATTCCTATCGTAATGCGCCCGGTGATTCGTCTTCTTCGTAAGCGTCATACTTTCCACTTTGATTCAGAAAGTCCACGTCAAATGCTTTAGTTGAGCCTAGAATGATTCGGCAAAGCCCAAGCATGTCAATGCCCATGCCGTGTCTGACAACAATCTCCTGGTTGCTTGTCAATATCGCCGTTTTCTTTCATCTCTTCTGAATACTTACATGAAGAAGGGAATTTCCTGAGGGAGCAAGAATATCGGTTGGGTGGGCTCGCCCTTCCGTAAACATCTCAAGAATGGCCGAAAGATTCCCAGCATTTAGGTGTCGGCGAAGATCTGGGTCCTGGTTGTAACCATACGTTTTCGGTACGAATTTGAACTCGCCGGAGCAGGATTTCTGAAAGTATAACCGGGAGACTGACTTGGTCCAAAAGCCGCACGGGTAAAGAAACACATCGAGGCACCAACTCTTCTGTTCACGTAAGGCCTTCCCTCTCCGGGATGTGGTGGTTGATGTCATACGACGAGCGGAAATAATTCCGATTGGTATGCGAATCGAATAAATGCAGCATGTCAGTTCGTGGGCTAACAATTCAACTTTGCCCAGAAGACTGTGGTTGTAGTCCCAGCCTTGGACGCGACCTGGCTCCGAGTTGACGACACTAGCGTCCCACTTTGGCTCTGCGAGAATCGATCCGCGATGACTGATGGTGGATTTAACGACGCTTCTTGCTTGCCACTCTTCGGGCTCTATGCATGGTAAATGATCGATTCCTTTGGCTACAATACCCCGGAGCCCGATGTCCAGATCTTCGTCTTGTACAAGGAAAACACTGCCAATGGGAGAGGCTTGCGGCAATCGATGTTTTTGAGATTTCAGCTCAGACAACAACTCTCTCTGACGTTTCCTAAAAATAAAAAGGTTAGTTTTTGGTCATCGAATACTAGCAGAAACCTATATTAAGTTGACGAACTCTTGTACAACGCTGAGCATGAACGTGAAGAAAGATTGATGATCAAAAAGTCTCTTTTCGAAATTCTCTATATCCTGGTTGGAAAAGACCTTTTTAAATCGTGCCCGTATCGATTTGGAAGTCTTTGTGGGCTTGTTGAATTCTTTTTCGAGTTTTTGCAGCGCCTGCAGCAGGCTCTCTAAATCAGCTTTCACAGCGGCAGTTTGGTCTTCCCAGGGGACTCCAGTATCTGGCTTCTTGCTGATGAGCTCTTTTTCTGGTGCACCCAAGGCCTGTATCTCATCCAGCACATGCTTCAGGCGATGCATGGCCCCGGAAATGCGCCTGATCTCATCTGACGCTTCCGATAATTGTGTTTGCAGACGATGTAGGGCGCTGAAACTTTTCAGCAGAAGCTCCCCGAAGCTGCCAACACTTGCGACAAACGCGAAAACCTCCATCTCGTCGATGCGTTGTTTAGATAGCTGATGACGAGTGTTTCTGTGATACTGTTACTTGTTGTTGTTGTTGTTGTGTGTCGAATGCTGAGCGTTCTTGTAGGTTGCGCGCCAAGTGCCCGTGATGCTCTTTGGCTAGAAATGGGAGGATAGTGACACCGTTTGGTTGCGATTGGTTGCGGGACAGAAATATTTAGAAAGTATTTGCTTTTGGCCCTCGGGTGACGGGTCAGAAAGATCGGAACGTAGAGCCTTCTTCGCATGCCAAGACAATATAAGCATCCAACATGTCATTTTTGGGGAGAGACCCAGTTGCCCCCAATATCTAATAGGCCACCGCCATCTCGACGTGCCGCATTGTTTCCTCATTTGAATCTTGGGCGCATGGACAACTCATAACGTGTGACAAGAACGAACGAATAAAAACGCTCCATCTCTTATGTGCCTCAACTTCGCATGCCATGCGGGCGCCTCACGCCTGATTTGAAGAGTGTTTCGGTGTGAATTATGGGCGGCACCTCATCTAATAGGCCTCCCTTTTGCAGGCGGCCTCCGCCAAATTGATGATGGCCGGGGGTGCCCGTTCCAGATGCCCCTCATCCAGTTTTGATTTGCTGTGGAAGCTGTACCCGAAAGCCCGAGAGCCCGAGAAACGAAGCCTTGGCTACTACAAATGATGGTCGGATCCTGTCTCTCCTACAGAGTTTTCACGACTGTGAAGCCTTGTCTAGCACCGCTTTTTCCAACTCAGTAAAATGGAAACGCCTTCAATTTTAGCAAGATGGTGTTGGCCAATGTCCCTCTTGTTCAGTATTGCCATCATCAATGGATTAGTTTTGCTTTCCCGGCGCTTTTCTACGAAGCCTCGAGGGCCAATCTCTCTGAACTCCCCTGACTTCCAAGGGGTGCCTGAAAAGAACGTTTCAACAGAGATACCAGCCTACATCTGCTCTTCGGATAATGACAAGATTCGTCGAGACCAATGGGTTGGCCGACTTGCAGAATACGCCTTTCGAGAACGACATCGGGGTCGCTACAACGTGCTAGTGATCCATGACAGTCTCGAGTACTACTTCAACAGTAATTCGATAGAAGAGGACAAGATTATTCACTACTCGGACCCCCGCAATGGCGCACTCCCTTACCGTCTCCTCGTATTTCATGATGGAGAAGTGGTAAACTTTGGGGACGGTGGCTACATCAATTGGACATTTTGGGGAGACTTTACTCGACACGGTGTTTCTTCAGTCACATTTCATCCGAAGAAGAAGGACGTCGAGTCTTAAGACGACCATGGTTTTGTAAGGCCGATGCGGCCGGGGGTAATGTCAGCTCTTCTTCACGAGTGAGAGAGTAAATACGCATATATTCAGAGGAAATCAGTGGTACATCACAAGATTTGTTCAATTTGCCAACAATCAATCAAATTAACAGCCGCTAATTCACTTGGTTGAAATATTCGCTGTTGAAAAGGAATATCTTAGAAAATCCAATACAGCACCAGCTTTCATTTAAGCTCCTCACAAACCATGGTCATGGGCCTATGATCAAAAGATATACCAATGAAGAAGAGAAAACCCCAGCCATCGGGAACACATGCCTTGGACGTCTAGTTCTGGGCGCTAAAGTTGCCGGAAGCTAGGTTGCGGCTACCTAGGTTGCGGCAACCTGTAAAGCATGGTGGTTCGTCTGTCGCTTGAGCCTGAACTTGCTTTGAGTTCTGTCAGTTCTCGACTCTTCAGGAGCCAGGCATAACCAGCACATCCAAACGGTAGACATAGTATCCAGAGCATCAAAGATGAATTTCACAGCCTAATGCAGGCCGAAAAAGGTGCTAGGCTTCTGAACTAACCTACTAGCTCGCTTAAATGTGTCACGCTATCTTCATAATCCACTTGAGCTTCGGTGGTCCCCAACCATCAAACAAGCTGGGTTCAGTCGCCCGGCTAGCTCAATCGGTAGAGCGTGAGACTCTTAATCTCAAGGTTGTGGGTTCGACCCCCACGTCGGGCTCAATTCCCGTCAGCGATTGGCATCCAGTTTCATTTTTTGTGTTTTGTTAATTTTGGGAAGTTTCCTTTCCTCATGATTGGGAGGTTTCAGAGACGTCACGGTGCCACGCCCTGTTTGTGTGAGAAACTTTCGACCTACCCCGGGCGGGTGGCCGACAAGCGAGAGCGTTAGTGGTGGGGCCGTGGCGGCCCCATACAATCGTTAACGATTCCGGGGCTACGGTAGCTCCTAGTCGCTCCAGGACTAGGGAAATCATTGATGCCGGCATTGCGGCGTCGTATTTACGCACCTTGCTTCTCTGGCATCACGATGGCAGCAGTGTGAGAGTAAACCTCATAGTGCCTAGAAATAGATGCCTCCAGGCCTCGCTATGGAGATTGTTCTTATAACTAACTCACTTGTATCCCGCTGAACCCCAGAACGCCGTGCTATGCAAGCTTGAAAGAAGGTGTACCGCCAAAAGTATACTTTAGAAGAGGTTTGTGTGTTCGTGTTACCAGTCCACCGCCCAGCCATTCTTTTCCAAGAACATCTCACACGCCTGCCTGAGTCCAAGATTGGGCCTCAGCTCGGATGGCAAAAGAGGTTCCCTAGTCAGAGGGTCGCTGGGGTGCCTCCTGAGGTGTTCCATGATCGAAGCCCTTTCGTAAGACTTTCCAGTCTTGGTCTATAGAAACCAGTCAGCGATGGTTGAGGATCCATGATGGCAATCAAACTTACGATGACGGGGTCGACCATGATGCCGAAGCTAATATCGTCAATCGCCCAATCCGGAACCTCGCCTCTCTGTTCCTCCACCGGTCGGCTCTTCTCAAACGTCTCTCTCAAAAGCTGAATCTTCTTGTCCCACTCCGCCTCAATCTCCTTCTTCTCGCTGTCGTCCATGGCGTCATCAATGGCTTGCTTGCGCTCCCTTTCCATCATCTCGACGATCTCGTTCTCCATCTGATGTGCTTCGCGGAGGCGGTGCCTCTCCTTCCAATCCCACCGCTCCTTCTTCGAGCGGAGGACTTGTGCTGTGATCGCCGCAAGAGACTTATCTCCAGTCTGGACGCACAGTTGATGGGCACGTAGGGCATTTGTAAGGGCCGATTCGTAGTCCTTCAGCGCAAGCTGGGCCTGGGACAGATAATAATGGGCTTTCAGGTTATCAGGGGCAAGGCCCAGGCAGGACTCGCAATCGGAGACGACCGAGTCCCATATTTCGAGCTTTAGACGGGCCATGGCGCGGTTCGTGTAAAGGGCTGGATTCTTAGGGTCGGCGATGATTCTGTTCGATGTCCTTGTCAGCAACTTGTCTCTACGTACTAAGCTCGCCTGGCATGCTGGACAGGGTCAAGTTGGAGAAGATGAGTGCTTACGCCTTAGAATACAATGCCTCTGCCCCGGCATAATCGCCTGACTGGAAGTGGCGGTTACCCTCCTCCTTAAGCTGGATTGATCTCGACATCGTGAATCCTATCCTGTCGGCAGTGAGGCCTACGCACTGGCGTGGGAAATTGATACGATGGGTGGATTTGTCTAGGTTCGTGTCGATTGGTAGTCGTGAATCAAGACTTTGAACTGGAAGGACGGAATGCAGTGCGAAGATGACTGGCCAAGTGCAGTATTAAGTGGCCGTCGGCAGGTGTCGTCGGGAAGACCAGTGCATGGAACGAGCAAGAACGGAAAGAAGGACTGCTGCTGCCAGAGAAACCCGGAGATTATTCGACTCCAGCGCAGAGCATGTAGGTGTGTGTTTCGATCGGTCGGCGGGGTGGATCGGGATGTCGAGATCGGGAAGTTGTATGAGGTACGGGAACTAAAGTAACGCCCAGCAGGAGGAATTGGGCATGCCGACCGATGCTCCGACTCAGCCTCGTGGAGTCAGAACCTATATGAGGTGTGGTGTGGTATTTGCTGCTGCAACCACCGAAGCTGGTAACTACTGATGCTGCTGCTGCTGCTGGATGGCAACCGGGTGCTTGCTACCTACGAGGTCGACACCTTCAGGCGGGACCCCGCCAACAGCTGCGTCCTTCCGCGTGGTCGGATTGGATTCTAGGGGTCTTTGCTCCTCCCCCGACCCCACTTTCGCCCGGGAAGCGCGGGTGAATGCTGCGTTCTGGAATCTTCCGCTTAGAAACACATGAGTGGCTTGCGCGCTCGGTAGAATGATGTCCGATCACGTGCTGTGGCTGAGGTCGGCCGACTCGCCGACTGTGGGTCAACGACGGCGCCGGCGGAGTGGGTTCCGGTCCGGTGCCTGCGCCGGCTCGCGGTTCCAGTCAAGGGTTCAACCTGAAGGTCGTGGTGCCCAAATTCAATTGACTCAATGCATCGTGCATCACTTGACACAAAGTTTGGGTTCCATAATCAAGAGAACCCCTTCGGTCTCGAGCCGCGTGAAAACTCAACTTCAGCATCCATCAGGGTCGGAACCAGCAAAGTATTTAAAGCAGCAATCTCTGTTAGAATTTCAGATCGGCACACATAGCAAACCCCACAAACACATCAAGCACTTCAAGATTCGAAAACCATGTTGAAGACAATACTCATTGCTGCTCTCGCAGTTTTTGCAAGAGCTGAGCTAGTAATCGACCCTAGCTCGATTGCAGCATCCCACCAAAGCTTAGCCAGTTGCATGGACTCGCTTCCTTCAACAAACAAAACAGTTCTCAACATTTTCAAGGGCCGATGTCTGTCTGCTCGTGTCAACGACGACAACGTGCTAGAAGCATGTTGCGTAAGTCGAGAGGGGTGGGAAAGGGCGGCATTGCCTCTGGCAAAGTGCACAGCTTTTGTTGGCGAAATCGGAGAGCAGAAGCTTATGTGGGGAAGCAGCTCTTCAGAACCGTAAGTCGCGTCTAGGCTCTTGCCGGTTGAGTTGCAGAGTGATACTGATAGCGTGACTCTAGGAGCCTGTCTGAGCACTTCCAGATAGGGCATTGCACATGCGACCTCCTCCAACTCCAAGAACGAGAACTGGCACCAGAGGCAGTCAAGTGCAAATGCTTCAGCTATCAACCTAAGAACAGCAGACTTTTGTTGGGTTATGGAGATATCGACAAGTCCTCTGATAATTACATGACGCATTTTTCGGGTCCCCTGCCTTGGGTTACCGCAGACGGGTCTATGGACTGTGCAATGTCAAAGGCCTATATCCACAAATTCTTCAAATACTCCCGTGAGGAAAACTAAAGAGATATCGAAAGTTCGCCATGTCAGAGCTAGGCTAGGTGGCATGTGGCATGGAACATCTCAATGCGGTATCGGTGTTTAGTAATTAGCGAGGGGCGGATTTGGAAGAAGATTTCTACGAAATTTCCACTTTTTAGCTCACAGTCATACTGCGAGATCCTACTTGCACATGCAATTCTATGATTCCATTTGAGAGAACTTATTAGAGATCTAGCCTTCGAGCTCAGTCCAAGTCACGTAGACGAAATGACGAGTAATCATGTCCTGAGGGTTGGGTCTTGTCTCTGCAATTCATCTTAACCCGTCCAATGGTGAGGTTTGGCAGCGAGGTTGATCATACCTTCGCCAATGAATCGCGGTCTTCAGGCGGTTTTCAATTAGTTGTCTCGTTGTCTCTGTGTGAGAAACTTGAATAAACCGCGTCGTTCCATACCGAGGCAGAACGTGACAGTAGCTCAGGCTAAGTCGGAATGCAAATTCCATTTTCTTCTGAGTTGTTTCATATCGTATTTTTAGCCAGGTAGTCATGGATATGCCCTTGCAGGCTGGGGCTACCTTAATACACTACGACCGGGCACCGGATATGACACCGCAGCGGGGCTATCAAACCTAGTCTACTTTATCCGAGCCGGCCTATGGGACGTGGCAAGAAACCAAGTAAATCGCTGCCTGCGCTAGTTGCTCGCAATCAGCGGGGTGAAGTTCGTCTCTCATTCCTCTGCCCGAGATATTCGTTTCCCATGCCGAGAATAGCCAAGCCTGCTACCTGGACGCAATGCAACCCGGAGCCGCTGAGTCTAGCCAACATCCATCCGTCGCGGCCGGCTGCGTGTGGATGTGACGCGGAGCTTTTTAGATTGTCTTATGGGGTACAATCACTGAAGAAATTGGGACTTTTCCACGTACAAAGCGTGCAGCAAGATCGAACTTTCAACCAGTCGCCTTGTGATGTTGCCTCGGCTCCGTTGTAAGGATTCAGTTCCTGGCTTGGGGAATTGCTAACGGTGGATGCTTGAGCTTGGCAATATGTAAATAGCAAACGAGCTGTTGTACAGCATACACGTCTTACAACCATTCTAAGAAGAAAAGTGGCCTTGAGTGGCCTAACAGCCACATAAATTTGCCTATAAAGCCTTTCGTCGCTCTACACCTTTCGTCTGGTTCTCCTTCAAACCAGCAAGTCATATTCTAGTCCCTTACTTCAACTTCAAGTTCTCCTTCAACATCGACCATACTCCAAAATGGTCAACTTCATGCGCGCCGCCGGCCTTCTGGCAATCACCCCTCTTATTGCAGCAGCCCCAACTGTTACGGATGCTGGTATTGACGTAAGAGCCGTCGATGTGGCAGTGCCCTTCTCTTTTGAGAAGTGGGCTGAGGATATCATTGCCAACCCCAACGGAAACCACCCCTCGCCGGAGGAGGCTATCGCCCTCGCGTTCAACCAGACTTCAACCGGTTAGGAGAACTGATCCCGGCCGTAGAAGCATGTGAAAGAGGCTGACATACTCGAATCTGTAGATGGTCTCGAGAAGCGTCAGGCTGATGTTAGTTGCACCTTCGACAAGCCTGGCGGCGCTGCTTCGGTCAGTACCACTGTCCCCACCTCCCTGTCGTGAAGTCTTCACGACGACCCTCGGGGAGTATGTGTGGGCTCACTAATATCTCGAATTCAGGTCGCTGATGCGGTTTGGTGCATTGATTTCATCGCTGCCCGCGCCAATGTCGCATGCAATGCTGTCGTCAGCGGTACCTCCTTTTGCAGCCGCGGCCAAGCTCGGATCACCGGTGTGCCCATCGGTGGAAACCCCCCCAGGGATACATCCAGCCCTTGTGGCAACGTTGCCCGCTCTGCTGGGCAGATCATGGATGCCTGCACCCGCAACGGCCTCGTATATGGACAGAACAATGCTTGGGGCAACGGCAACATGAGAGTTCACATCCGCGCTGCTTTCTAAGTTAGCAGTGGTCTGTAGCGGGGGTCAGAATAGTTTTACGGAGGCATAGAGCTTGACAAGCGTTGAGTGAGAACTAGAGACCTAGAAGGAGAGAATCCGGACGTAAAATATGAAGAGTGGCAAAAGTTCGTGGTCCATTTTGCTTTGACTTCCCAAAGCGTCGAAGACACCTCGAGAAAACATATTGGGTAAACAGGGCATCAGAAGTCACGTCATAACCATGGTCTCCGTTGAAACTACCAATGTTCTATGGGCTGGCCACGATATCAACGTAACAATGTGTTATTAAACTAACTCAATGAGATGCAAGCTTTTAAGCGGTGGGCCTCTGAGGCTTCTGGGTAAAGCGTAACAATGATGAGCAAACAAAAAGGAAATCGGAACATGAACCCCCGTTCACGGGCTGTCTAGTAAGTTGTCACCTCCACGCTGGATCCATAGCTCCAGCACCTCCATCTCTCCTTCGCAGACGCAATTGTAGGCCTCTTGAGCCCTGCACCTGCCATGTCGGCACCTTCAAGCTTCCATTCCATAGGCCAGGTAAAAGCCTGGTTGGCCTCCCTCTTCTCATCTGCAGCACTCAGTGTAGTCCACTGTTCAACCGCAGGTGTGTTCAGCTTGCCGTACCCCTTGACGAGGCGGCCATACACCTCCTTCGTATTCCTCAAACCGTCGCCACGAGAAGCCCAGTTGCACTTGCGCATGCCGTCGAGATGGATGTCAGCAGCGTTTCGGAGACGCTCGTCCTTGTCGGCACCGCTGGTGGCAAGTAGATGCTCTTCGAGATCGCACACGACGTCCTGATGGACGTGGGCGGCGTCGCGAAGACGGTCGCCACGGCGGAGAAGCTGTGTAAGGCGGTTGGCAAAGTCCAGAGCTTGGATGTCCAGACCGCCACGGGATTGGCGGACGTTGTAGTAGAGAGTGTCGCAGAGGTTGATTGCCTGGTCAATATGTCCCGCAGAGATGTGAGCGTTGACGAGGAGAGAGCCAATGTTGAGGACCATATCGGCTCGCCACATGCGTTGCACCTCCCTGGACTGCCAGAGAATGGTAAGAAGGTTCTGTGAAATGGTTGTTAGCTCAATCTGGTTCACAGTTGTCATACAGTAACGTACCTCGAGCTCGATGTAGTTCTTCTGTTCGCCAAGGAGGTAAACCAGACTCTTGACATCTCTGGGCTCAAGGCCAGCGAAGTCGAACCTGCGCTCCTTCATGGCGGTGAACACCATCTGCATCACATGTCTGCTTGTAGCAATAGAGGATTCCTTAGCGTTGTCATTGGCAGACTTCCAGGTGCTCACGCCAATGCCAGCAAGAAGCTCAGCCAAGCGGAAGCCCCAAACAAAGTTATTGCCCATGTGGTAAAAGCGTTGAGAGTTGGCAAAGCTGAAACCGACCTTGGCCACTTCGTGGGCTCTGTTGATGTCTTTCTCCTTCTCCATGAACCTCTTGGTAACCGTGTAAGCGGCCCTGCATGAGACGAGGCCGAAGTCGATGGAGTCTCTGTCGGCAGCAATGCCCTCGCCGATCTCGCTGAGCAGGCCGACGTAGAAGTCGGAGCCAGCTTGGTTAGTTGCGGCGGGTCCGAGATACTTGGAGTACTTGGATGTGAACAGCGAGAAGAGCTTCTTGTCGAGGACAGCCACGAAGCCGGAGCGGCCACGAGACTCCCAGACAAAACGAAGACGAGCAGCGTGTTCGATGACGACCTCAATGTTGTTGGTCTCTGTGAACTTGGACATGACAGTCATGTACTGCTCGTACAAGATCGTCTCCAAGAGCACGTCCGCCATGATCTCAGAGAAGCTGTACGACACCTTGGAGTCGACGTTCAAGGCCTGCTCAAAAGAGATGAGGAAGACTAAGGACACCTTAGAGACCTTGCGATTGACCTTGATGCTAACATCCTTCTCTCCACCCTCGAAGCCGGGGAAGAGGAGAACGTAGCGCAGCTGGCGAAGGAGATCGTGACCGTGTCGCACCATGCCGCAGGCGATGTAGATCTGGGCCAAGGAGGAGGCGGCGGTGTGCAGGGTCGTGGAGATGGTGACGGTCGTGATGATCTCCATGACGGACGCCTGTAGCATCTGCACGATGGCCATGTGGGACTCCTTAGTGCCGAGCTTCTTGTACAGAAGGGTGATCTCCCGGAGTTTGGCGAGAGTAGTTTCGTGCCACCAGCCGAACTCGATTCTGAGCTGCTCGTAGATCTCGACGTTGACAGAAATGGCGCGCTCGACGGTGGTCGTAGTTGAAACTTGGCCTGTGGTAATGACGGTGACGTAGAGGTGGGACAGACGCTTCTTCATCGTGCGAACTGTCGTCTCGGTGACCACGTTCGTGGTCTTCGTCCTGGTAATGACTTCCTCATAGACCCTAACCGACTCCTGGTAGTGCTCCGAGGAACCCTCGCACACCTCTGCAAGTGCGATCATGGCCTTGATAACGATGCCGGCGGAAGCACCAAAGACCTTGGTCACTGTCTCGCGGTACTCGATGGTAAGCTTGTACCGGACAGAGAACTCGACCTTGGCGTGGTGCTCCAGGACGTAGCGGTAGCGCTCGTAGATGACCTCGACCATCTCCTCGGTGAACTGGATCTCCTTGTTGTGGTGAACGAAAGTCTTCCAGAGAACAGTACAAATCTTCTGAAGCTCGCTGTAGCGCTTCTCAAGGTGGTAGTGGTTGAGAACGATGATGGCGGCATCAAGGCCAGCAGCATGACAGCAGCCGTCGTGGGTGTAGATAGTGACAATCTCGTTGTAGCAGTCGTAGGCCTCCTTGCGACCGAGCTTGAGGTAGACAGCAGCCAGCTTGTAGAGGGTCTGAACTGTCAACTGGTGGTCGCGCTTGAGGTTCTTGCGGTAGTTCTGAAGAAGCTTGTTGTAGATATCGATGACCTTCTCATGGCGGTGGTACTCCTCGTAGAACTCGACCAGAGCGACGCCGGCCTCGAGTACGCAGTGGTCTTCGACGCGAAGGGAGTGGAAACAGGCGTGGAAGATGCGGAGGTAGATCTCCTCGGCCTTGTCGAACTGCCTCTGCTTGTGGTAGCAGCGAGCGAGACCCCTTGCGACGGAGACGCGCTCCTGCACGAACTCGCCTTCGATGGTCAATTTGGTGGTAGCAGTCAGAACACCACCCCAGGTAACCTCCAGAGACTTGCGAATGATGACCTCTGCCTCAGCCCAGTTCTCCTGCCTGAGGTAGAGGTTAACGAGGGCCATGCAGGAACTGAAGAATCCCTTATTGACCTTGCCACCCTTGCAGCGGTTGTAGGTCGTCTCCCAGACCTCCCTGGTGACGGTTTCGACCACAGTGGTGGTCGTTTTGGTCTCGACGGTGGTCTCAATAATCTCCTCGACAACCTCGGTGATGATTGTAGCGGTCGAGAGTGCCTCCTTGTGTTCAATGGTCTTCTTAGACTTGAAGTAGCCCCAGACCCTGCTGAGCATCGACATGGAGATATTGATGATGCCAAACGACTTGGCGATGACGGCCAGCTCCTTGAAGCGGATGACCATGACCTCAGACTCGAAGTTGTGGTGCTCGTACTCAGCCCAGAGGCACACCAAAATGTTGCAAGCCTCCTCGGTTCGCTTGATGCGCTGAAGGAAATGGATGTATTCGATGGCGATGTTGAGTTTCTGGAGGTGGAGCTCGGCGCTGCCCTTGAGGCGGCAAGCCTCCAAGATGGAGCGCCAAAGGCTGACGTACAACCTCTCCGTCATGAGATACTGCTTGTTGAACTCGTAGGTACGAGCGAGGCTGAACATAATCTCGATGCGACGGACGTCTGTGTATGAAAGCTCCTCGGCAGCGTCAAAGAGAAGCGTGGTGTGGCGGGAGATGGTTCTGGGGTCATGGCCTTCTCTTCCTTGGAGGACAATACTCATGGAACCAGCTAGCTCAGACTCCTCCTTGGAACCCTTACCAAAACGGGCGGTGACGATGAGATGGAGTTCTCGGTATATTTCCAACGACCTCTCCTCCTCCTTGACGTCGACGTAAAGCTTGGCCAGCAACTTGGTCCACCTGATAACCTCGTCACTGTGCTTACCGCTCTTGCCTCGGTGCATCTCAATCATGTACTTGATCATCTCCTCACGGTAGGTGACGGTCGTGGTTCGCGTGGTGATCGTGATCTTCTCAGTGCAGGTAAGGAACAAGTTGGTGCAGGAGATGACGATAGGGCTGAACTTGTACAGCACGACCTGGCCAATGCTTGAAGCCTTGTAAAAGTACTCGGCAGCGGAGGTCTGGTCGGTGGTGCGTCTTCGAAGGCTTCCCAGAACGATAAGGTTCTGGAGATACGAGCGGTGCCTCTCGCCGAAGCACGTAGACCGGATGCGAAGAGTGAGATCGTGCATCTCGATAGTGTCCTTGAGCGAGAATTGCGTCTGCCAGTGGGACCACTCGAGCAGGGAGAAGAAGGTGGTCTCGGGGAAGACCTCCTTGAACTCAGTAGTAAGGGTGAGTTTGCCCTTTTGTCCAACCAAAGATGATGAGCGGAAGTGGTAGACCCAGTGCTGCATCATATACGGCACGATGTGATGCGAGTGAAAGCAATCGTCTATGAGGTCTTGAGGAAGCCCCTCCAGAGACGGCTCGTAGGTGTAGGTGAACTTCGTCTTAGCGAAGAGCATCAGAGCCAACGTCAGGTGGCGGTGAGCATCCTCAATACTCATGAGGGTGTTGCCACAGAGGCTGTGGACGTACTTCCTCACGACGGAATGCTTGAAGCGCAGGGTTCCCCGGTGCACATTGACGAGGCCCTGGGTGTTGTTGATGGGGGCCCAAATGTCGGCAGAAGGAGAGACGGTACGCTTCGACAAGGAAACGCCCATGAGATTGGTCATCTCGCCAGTGGTGAGGGGGCGCTGAGCGGCGAGCATGAAGATGAAGAGGTTGTAGGTCTTGCTCTCGCCGTACTCTTCCTTGATGTTGACCTTCTTCATGAGCTCTCCAATAACAGCCTTCACGTCAGAATTGCAACGGGAGATTGTGTCTCTGAATGAGCCGATATTTAGGCCTGTAGACAGGAGCTGGATGGAAAGGTAGGCGAAGAGGAAGGAGCCCTTGGCTTGATCGGCAAGCTGATTGACAAGGTTGCGCTTGGAGTTGTCATTCTCTTCAGCGAAGGCGCGAATGCGTCCGAGCCTGTTGGCGAGGAAGAGTTCGATATCGTCGCGCACGTGGTCAGGCGTTATGACCAGATGCTTGCTGCCACTGCCGCCAAGGTGGGAAATCGGGCGGGAGAAGGTGACGGCCTGAATGTTGGGGTGCTTCTTGAGAGCGGAGTGAAGGCGCTTGTGCAGGTCACTAGCCTTCTGAGTCCCGCCCGTGATCTCATCGAGGCCGTCAATGACCAAGACCAGGTGCGCCTTCTTGTTGATGGCAGCAAGACTCAGCTCAAGACACTCCCAAAGATCGGTCTCGAGCTTGTGGCTGTGCTCTCCCGGCGGGGTGCTGCCGAAGATAACTCCCAGCTTCTCAAAGAGTGCAACGTCACCGACGTTAGACTCCAAGAGTTGAGAAAGCAAACTCTTTAGAAGAGCAAGAGGCGAAGACTCCTCGGGAATATCGCTCGCTGGTCACAATGTTAGCACGGAACGTCTAGAATGCGACTAGATAACTTACAAAAGGTATAAGAGATGGTCTCGAAGTGAGTTCCGTGGATGGGCCTCTCGAGCCTTTGCCTCACCCAAGCAGCAAGCATACTTTTGCCGCATCCCTCATTTCCAGTGATGGTAAAGATATCATCCTGGCTGCCGAGGAACTCGTGCAGGTCGTGCTGAATCCACGTACACGTGCCGTCGACGCGGAGCTTGCGGTCGGCAACACGGCCGTAGACAAAAGACTTGACAGACTCCTTGGACGGCAACAGATGCTGTCGCATGGTGGCGATATCAAGCGATTGCTGCTTCTCACGGAGCTTGTAGGCCCACATGTGGTTGAAGAGGTGCTCCTTCAAAGACCAAATCTCAGAAACCTGAGCACCAAACTCGGCATCGAAATCAATCGTCACCGAGCCGCTGAAGATGCGGTTGATACGCTGTCTGTAGAAGATGGCGATGCTTCCAACGAGGTGAACGAGGCTGGAGAAGACACGGTCAAGGTCAGACCTGATAGCCTCACTAGCCGAGAACATGTCATGCAGCCTGATGACATGAGAAAGCAGCAGACCAAGCTCATAGAGGGCGTTGAACGTAGGCTCCAGAGCCTCGGCTTGATCACAGCCAAGCTGTATAATAGGTTAATAACCAATAACCATAAGTGATGGGCAAACGACATCTTACCTCGAGAAGCAAGTAGCAGCTTGCTAAAGCAGTATCCCGGGCGCGGTAAGAGTCGGGAATGACCTTCTTGAGGTTCTCTGCGAAGCCATCCAGCTGGATAGCAAAGAACTCGGCCTCCTTCAAAACCCGGTCCCACTGGCTGCCCTTGGCAGGCATGTGGATCAAACGCTCGTTGCCGATGTACTCCAGGTACCCTTCGAGGCCCATCCTCTCAAAGTGATCGTGGCTGACATCCTCGATCTCTCGGACGATCTTACCTTTGATAGTCTTGACAACCTCAGAGACACTCAGCATCTTCCACGAGAATGAAGATGAAGATGTAAGCTGGGATGAAGACTGGGTCCTGGTTGACGACTGGGTCTGGATCTGAGAAGAAGAGGTCGTCCGCGTTTGAAACGAGGTGTGCCTTGTGACGGCCTCATTGCCAGACTCAGAGGCAGAGTCGCTGCTCGAGGCGCCGTTCATCCTTCTGGACTCCTCCCTGATGATGTGCTTGTTGACCGATGACTGACTGCTGGTGGTTGCCATGATGGATGGTCGTGACTCTGAGATAGGAGTGCCGGTGGGTGTGATGTCGTCGATAGATCTTTCTGAACTGAAGGATTGCTCGGAAGAAACAGACTTCTTCCGTCGGCCTATGAAGATCGAAATATCAGTTGCGGCTCATAAAAAGGTATGGGAAGGAAGAATAAAGTTTTGGCTGGGCGTACTCAATGGGTTTCTGCGGAATCCAAGCATTGTCGTGGAGCTTGACTGCTGATTCCTTCATCATAAACTCGGGGAATACAAGCTGGCTTTTAAACAACGACGACCCGGGTCGGATAGCTGCCCTGCCTCGGCACCTCGGATGGCCTGTTCAGGTATCTTCGGCCTCCCATGAACCAGCACGCAGGACGCCGACGACCATGAGACGCCATTGATCGTGATCACACTATTCCCTGAGACATCAAAACGACTTGCTCTTCAGCTTGACCCCGGCGAGTGGGTGTTAGCGTCCGGTTGCGCGCTTTCCCGATGATTGCTCGCGTCTGAGAATGGCATTGCGAGCATGGGAAAGCTCACAGGGGCCCGGTCAGAGCTCGTTCTCCGGGCCAATCCCAGCGTGTTGTCGTCGATATCACTGGAAAAGAGGGGTTCGGAATGCTAAGTTTTGCCTGGGAAGAAAGAATGGAGGGTTTGATATTCTGGATCATGTCTTGATCAATCACCAGCCCTGAAGACCCAACTAGCCATACGAAGGTGTTCAGAATGCCCATCCTCCAAGAGTATGTTCACGAACAGCGTGAAGAGCCACGAAATTTGTATCCAAAACCAATCGAAGAGAGCTGTGGCTGAATATTGAATAACATCGAACGACAAGCTCACATTTTACCCCGCAAATTGGACGAAGGCCGATGAAAACAGCCGAACCCGTTCGAAAGCATCGCCTCAGTCATCGCCAACATCGTACAACACGCATGGATTATGAGCGGGCACGGCGGGATATCCGTTCCCCGCTTCCAAGGGAAGCCGCTTGAGCCGCCGTACCGTGGGCTTGGTAGATCGCAGGTGGAGTACGCGTACATCAAGGGAATGGACGTTTAGAAGCCAGTCCAGAGGAGGAAGTATTATTCAGTGATGGCCGGCTCAAAGAGGCAATGGGGCGCCCACGAACGGGCTGAACCGGCCTAACCGGGGCACCGGCGCTAGACTATCTCGGGTCCGGGGTTGTTGATCGACCGCCCGGGTGAAACCCGAGCATACGAAAGTGTTGATGAATCAGCTCCTGCAAGGGATAGGCGACTACTGAAAAGTGGCTTGAGCTTGGCAACTACCCCGTGAGGACGCGCGACGAACGCAAACATGATGGAAACAGCAGCGCGTGCCGATCATACCTCCCGAGAGGATGGGACACTCATGTTTGCTAGCCTCTTAGCTTGTAGCCAAGCCACGAGACTGGCGTTGTTGTCTTATCTCAATTCTCAAAATCGCAGGTCAGATCTCAAATGAAATGCTTGCTTTTCATTCTTCCATAGCTTGGCCGATCACATCCGCTTTTGTACACGATGGAACCCAACGAAGGACGCCTCGGAGCCGAAATGAAATCAGCCATGCACACGCCAACCGAACCGAGCTGAGTCGTCACATTTCCAGTGTGAATACCATACATTCCAGGTGGCATTTCTTCTGCCAGCCACTAAACATGGAGGTTTTAGATGCTCCGGCCCGTGTCACGTCCAACCTCCTCCTGGAAGCCCATGCCATTGCGGATGCGTGCTTCAACTTCGACGACTCGCTTGGGAAGCATGAAACCCAAACCGAAGAAGACGAAGAAGGCCCATTTCCATCGGAAGGGATTAAAGGTGACGCTGAAGGCGAACCACCATAGAAGCTCGAGGTAGGTGAAGAAGTCGAAAGCGCCAGTGGGCGAAAAGTATTTCAGGAGCTTTGTCATCTCGATCCACGACTTCATCCAGAATGGATGCGGTCTCGTCAACGGGTCGATCAGGAACATGAGGAGAATTCTCGTGTAGATACCGATATGCCAGTTGCCTACGGTTCCGATAGCGGCAACATAGGTGCTGCAGAGTGAGTCAGTTACATGTGAGTTTGCATGTGTCAAGCCAAGACTTACCAGTTGATCGCAGAGATGGACGGATGGTTGGGTGGGAACGTCTGGATGTACCAGTTGGGAGGGCTGTACGGCTCGGTGAAACAGTCCTCGGGTAGGAAGTCGAGCGAGGGACGCTTATAACCAGTAGCCATGACAATGATATCCGCGGGAACCACCTCTCTCCTTCCTGGGCCATCCTTGGGAACACCTTGAGCACGTCGGTTGACGATGACACCATCAGCGGTAAAGCCCTCGATATCGCAACGAATCCACTCAGCATGGCCCGAGCGAATGGTTTCCATGACGTGGCTGTTGACCATCGGCGTGTCCATGTAGATGCCTTTGTTGTAAGGAGCGATATCTTGCAAGTCGCGATAGAACAACTTGCGGAGCAGGGTCTCGGGGATCCATGAGAATCTCGTCTCTTGGCCAAGAATGTTCATTGCCAGCAACATGTTCACGATTGGATTGCGAGGAATGATCCATTTGTCGCTGCGAGACAGGATCGAGGTCTTTTCGGCTTCTTCGTCTACGGCAAACTCCAATGCCTCAACAGCGCTGGCACCACCACCAATGACGACCATCTTCTTGCCCTTGGCGTTCTTTCTATAAAGTCATTAGTCCTGCAGCGCACCAGAGAGTACCTAGGGGTTGGAGATTCATACCCGGTGAGTTGACTGGAGTGGTACACATGACCCTTGAAGTTCTCCATTCCGGGGATATGGGGCATTTTGGGCTTGCCGCATGTGCCAACAGCAGCGATAACGCCCTCGAAGTGACCATTTGCGGTGTTGTTGACAACCCAGCGACCCTTTTCGTCCTGGTAGACTTTGTCCACGGGGGTGTTGAACTTGGTGCGAGTCTCCAGTCCATATTTCTCCCAAACCTGCTTAACTTGGCTGAGGATTTGCTGTCTGTCGGGGTAGCCGCGCTCCCATTTCACGGAGGGATGGAAGCGGAACATCATGGAGTGAATCTGTAAGCTGGAAGAATTGTTGACTTTCTGTATCTGACGTTAGTGCTACTCCAAATTGGGTTGCCAGGGGTTGTCGTACACTCCAGATACCTCCCAAATTCTCGCGACCGCCCGCCTCGAATATGACGACGTCGAATCCATGACCGATACAATGCGCTGCAGACGTGACACCGGTGATACCAGCTCCAATGACCGCCACCTTGGGACGGCTCAGGCGGGTGCTCGGCTCGGGAGGAGTGGGCGAAAAGATCTTATCCGCGAACCATTGGAACACCTGGAAGAGGAAAAGGAAGGGATGGAAGAGGGGATTCTCTACGCGAGATTCGGACGGCATCGTGGCAGACAGGCCTCAAGCCCAGACGTGTTCGGTGGTTGTTTGAGTAGCAGAGCAGTCGATGTTTTGTCCAGCGGAGTGTAGGAGGACAAGACAAAGCAACGAAAGGGGGTATGAAACTCTATAAAACCAATTGAGGAAAAAAAAGGCTAAGGGAGCTCAACAGAACGAGGCGAACGTGGCAGACGGCAAGCCTAGGAAGCTCCAGGAGCTCTGGGCAGCTCACTGGCATGTGAGCTTCCCTTAACGTTGAGGTCAGGTCCGCCTCAAACCCCCCGCGGCTGGCAGACTGAGACGGCCGGCGAACAGGCCCACTGGTTATGAACGATTGACGTCACCAAGAACGCTAGGGGAGTCAATTGAAACGCCACAGGGAAGCATGTGAAATACGGGGTTAGCCCGGCCCAGCCCACTGTTCTGTGCCTGTCTTGACCTGACGCCAGGGAACTGCTGGGGGGCATGGGCCGCCGTTTGATCCAGCCCGCCTTCAAAAACCCCATTGGAAAAGTCTTTCGAAGGTGGCTGTCATCACTTGGGAAGACATGCGAAATCAAGGCCGAATGGTCGACTGTGGCAGGGCTATGCATAGTCCGAGGACCAAGACACTGCCGAGGCCACCTGCTGTTGGCTGCTACGCTGAAATGGTTGGGTGATCTAAACCAGGTTGGATCGCGAATTCGGAAGATTATCGCTGGCTGGCCGATCGGATTAGCTGCCGGTATGGTACTTCCCAGTCACTGAGCATGGCACCAGACGAATTTCCATGGGCACACAACCAGGCCACACATTGTCACAAACACAATTGCAACTCTAAAACGTCGACTGAACTGGTCTAACCCAGTCCAAGAACCTCGGCAAAAACTCCTTTCTTTTTGATGCTGAATACCTTTCGACGCACTGTTGGGGTATCTCCGTCCGTCTATCGCTTGCCTCTGTCGCGTCTGCCCGCCTCCAGGGTCTTGACACGCTTCTGGAAACGCTCTCCCATCTCGGCTCTTTGGCCGCTGCCCCTCGGCCCGTCTGTCGTCTCTCTCCCGCGCTTCCGGCTCTTGTCGAGGAGATCGCGGGTACCGCCGCTCTTCTTGCGTGCAGTGAGTCTGTTGATGCGGTCCACGCCCTCTCCCAAGTCTCTCCATTCCTCTCCGCCAAATTGCATGCGACCACTGCGGCCGGTTCTCGCGTTCTCCTTAGCCTGCTCCTTCTTGCTCTTGGGAGCGAGACGGACAAAGTTGGTTTCTTCGTACTCGCGGCGTTCGTCCTCGTCCTTGCGCTCCGCCGCCGTCTTCATCCTGCGACCTCCAGACACAATGGTTGTACCAATACTTGGCTCTGCGAGGGGAGCGGTGGACATTTCGGTCTCGATAAACTCGTCCATGACAGCAGACTTGTGGGGGCGACGGTCGGTCTTCTCGCGGCGCTCCGAAGGCATGACTGTAGGGGCGATCCTTGGCGGACGGTAGACTCCATCCTTTTTGGCGGCTGCGACAGCGGCAGAGGCCGCGGCGGGACGGACGAAGGCGTCTGGTCGCGCTTGCATGGCGGAAGCCTTGAGGTCTTCCTCATCGTCGGACTCCTCCTCGCTGCCTGATTCGTCGTCGGACGCAGATTCGGAGTTGTCGCCGTTGCCTCCCTCCGCTGCCTCGGCGGCTTTGGCGTTTCTCTCGGCATCGTCCGCAGCGCGCAGGATCTTTTCAATCTGGTAGCGCAACTTGTCTTCGAGAGGGCGAACACCCTTCTCCAGGTAAAGTCTCAGTTCCACCAACTTCTTGACGACTGCCTGCGTAGTGTCGTCGGCGTTCCCATCGTCGCTAGATTGCTTCTTAGCGTTGCGAAGCTTGAGCAAGATCAGGAAAACCAGATTTTGGAGGTAGGAAAGAAGAAGCTCGTTCTTGACGTCGAGGAGCGAGATGCCATTCTGAGGTGGCGCAATTGAATTCTTGGGTGCTGCGTCCAGCGAAGTCGCCAATGACTGTGTCAAAGAGTCCAGCAGAGCTGGCAGACTGCTTGGTGCAGCCATTTTGACCTGGCGAGAGTGGCTGCGACTGGTGAAGATTTTTGAAGCAGCAGCGTGAACAGGAACGCGACCAAGGAATTTTTTTTTTTGCAACCGCAAAACCGATCTGCAGGTGCGGGACCCGGACCTGCGGGCGTGTGGATCCCCGACTGTCGGACCCCACCACCAGTGTTTCCTTCCCCTGTGCCACGGGCGGGACGCCGGGGAGATAATGTTCCGATAGGGAGCTCGGACAAAGGTGACTAAGCCGCATTTGGGACAGTTGTTCGAGACGGGAGGCAGGCGACAGCAAGCAGCTGGAGCTCCTGTGGACGAAGCTCCCAAACCTGACACAACAAAAAAGCAATTGGCCATCTGTCCACCTTGGGAGCTCTGTGCTTCTACACCCACGATCGCAGGCTCTTCCGTCTTTTCTTTCGAGTCATTTTTTTCAACGCATCTCGCCTGGAGCTGAACAAACCCGGACGATCCACCGGCTGTAAGCCGCTTCGCGTACATATATCCAAGGGTACGTAATCGCGATCTATGGAGCTATTCCCATCGGTTTCATGTTTCACGCTACTGTTCTCTTGAACAGCGCAAACGCATCGCAATTCGCCGAGGCTGACGGCGAATATTGAACAGAGCTCTAGTATCTCCCCATAATGCAATTGCGAGATATGGTGCCTTCATCGGCGCTAGTCGCCTCGCTGCTGGCGATCCCGCAGCTGGCGTCCGCATTCTACCTGCCAGGTGTTGCGCCCACGTCCTACAAGAAGGGCGACGTCGTTCCCCTGTATGTCAACAGCATCAAGCCTGTCGCCGCTCCCTCCGACTCGCGACTACATTCGATCGTATCCTACGACTATTACCATCCCGGATTCAAGTTCTGCGAGCCGTCCCCCGCGCCCGAATATGTGTCCGAAAGTCTCGGCAGTATCCTTTTCGGAGACCGCATTATGACCTCGCCCTTCGAGCTGCGCATGAAAAACGACGAGGTTTGCAAGCCGCTCTGCATCCAGAAATATCCTCCGGCTGCTGTTGGCTTTGTTCGGCGCCGTATCGAGCAGGGCTACAGCTTGAACTGGCTCGTGGACGGCTTGCCCGCGGGACAGGAGATCTACGACGACTTCACGAACACAACGTTCTACAACCCCGGCTTTCTGATGGGAGGCGCCGACGAGCAGGGAAACATCATCTTCAACAACCACTATGACATCAACATCGAGTACCACCCGGTCAACGGCGACGAGACCCAACTCCGTGTTGTCGGCGTTGTGGTGGAGCCCAGCTCCCGTGCTTACCCTGGTCTGCTGGACTGCAACAACCAGATGGAGCCTATTATCTTCAACGAGGACAGCGGCGAGAAGGAGGTCAAGTTCTCTTACTCGGTCTACTGGAAGGAGTCCAAGACAGCCTGGGCAACTCGCTGGGACAAGTACTTGCATGTCTTTGACCCCAAGATCCACTGGTTCTGGCTCATTGACACTGCTATCATCGTGATTATCCTGATCCTCACAGTCATGTCCATCTTGGTCAGGGCCTTGAAGAAGGATATTGCTCGATACAATCGTCTGGATCAGATCAACCTGGACGATCTGTCGGGTACCTCGGTCATCGAGGATGGCGTGCAGGAAGACTCCGGGTGGAAGTTAGTCCACGGGGACGTATTCCGCAACCCATCCCACCCTCTCCTCCTTTCCGTTCTGCTCGGAAATGGTGTGCAGTTGTTCGTCATGGCCGGCTTCACGATCTGCTTCGCTCTTCTCGGTTTCCTGTCGCCGTCTAACCGTGGCTCGCTCGGTACTATTATTCTCCTCCTCTACACCATTCTGGGTTTCGTCGGCGGCTATGTCTCCTCGAGGACTTACAAGTCGATGCAGGGTGAGAAGTGGAAGATGAACATTGCGCTCACCCCGATCTTGGTCCCCAGCATCGTCTTTGGCGCGTTCTTCTTCCTTGATCTGTTCTTGTGGGCCAAGCAGTCTTCAGGTGCTGTTCCTTTCACCACTATGCTCGTCATTATCGCCATCTGGTTCGTCCTGTCGGTCCCTCTGTCTTTTGCTGGATCGTGGATGGGATTCCGTGCTTCCGTCCTTGAGCCCCCCGTCCGAACCAACCAGATCCCCCGCCAGGTCCCGCCCGTCACGACCTACCTGAGGCCGATCCCCAGCATGCTGATCGTCGGTCTACTGCCGTTCGGTGCCATCTTCGTTGAGCTGTACTTCATCATGAGTTCGGTCTGGTTCAGCCGGATTTATTACATGTTTGGCTTCCTCTTCCTCTCCTACGGCCTTATGATCGTCACCACTGCCGCAGTCACGATCCTCATGGTCTACTTCCTTCTGTGCGCCGAGAATTACAACTGGCAATGGCGCTCTTTCCTCGCTGCCGGTATGAGCGGTGGCTACATCTTTGCCAACTGCCTGTTGTACCTCATCACTAAGCTGAACCTGAGTAACCTGGCCGGAACTGTGCTATACATCGGATACAGCGCCCTCATTTCCTTCCTCTTCTTCATTCTGACCGGTAAGAGTACCCACCACACAAGCACACCCGTCCGGACACGACGCTAACTTCGCACAGGCTCGATTGGTTACTTTGCTAGCTGGTGGTTCGTCAGGAAGATTTATGCCTCCATCAAGATCGATTAAGTGGCATGGTGTGGAGGCGTTGGCATGTGACGAACGAATCATGTTGCTGTATGATTACTTTATTTGTACGAATACTTGCTAAGCGTTGCATTGGTGTTGATGAGCAGCGCATATGCAGCGCTTTTGATCATGGGATTTCAAAATGCTCTCTTCCATTTAGATGTTTTAGACGGATGAAAGGTAGACGAAAAATGGATGCCACCATGTCCCGAAACGCCTGCTGTGATGCTTTTACTACTCCCGGGAGGTTGTACACTGTAAGGTCCAAACTGAAGACTATTCGTCATCATCATCGTCGTCCATGATGCTCGTGAACTGGAACTGCTTGTTCTTTCCAGCGGATGAGGCACCAGCGCCGACGGCCATGCTGTCGCGTCTGTAAGCCTCCTGCTGCTCGCGGCGGATCCTCTCCATCTTCTCCTGGTACTCGCGGTTCTTCCTCTCCAGCTCGGCCTTCTCCTGCTCCTCGCGCGCCTTGCGCTCCTCCTCTTCCTTGCGCTTCGCCTCGGCGATCTGCGCTGGATCGTAGCCACGCGGTTCAATGCCTTGGTCCTGCAGTTCTTGGAACACCGCCATCGCACCGCTGCGGATCTGGAACTCGTTCGGCCACGGGATGAAGCTCGCGTTGAAGTGCGGGTCGAGGTGGTTGCGAAGACCATCGGGGAGAGATGTCGCGCCACTCGTCGTGGTTTGCTGCGTCGCAGCCAGGTCCCCTGAGCTGGTGCCACCGTTGATAGCACCTGACGGGTCGGGTGTCTGGGTCTGGCTGGGTGTTGGAGCAGCGCTGACGGGCTGGCTTTGCATACCGTTTGCGCCGGGGGTCGTGGCTGCGGTCATGCTCGTGTTGGGTTCTGGGGCGGGCGTGCTGCCTTCCGTCGGTACGCCGTTTGTGATGGCTGCCGGGGGCATGGTGGTCTTGCTGATGCGGCGGGCGTAGTTGAGGAGCTCATCGTACTTGACGGGGTACTTTGGTCCGTTGGTGTACATCGTGATTTGGGTGGTGGTGATGTCCTTGCGGGTCGTTGCGAGACTCTGGAGTGTCTCCCGGATCTGGGAGTCAAGGGACGAAGTTGTCGCACGAAGCTGCTGCAGCCGCAGGTGGTTGTTCTGGTGAACTTGTACTGATTTTGAGGGTTAGCAGTGAGTTGTGAATAGCTTCATTCGAGAAGACTGTACCCTCATCGAGGCCTCTCGCGAGATCGTTGTCAGCTTCATGAAGGTCCAGTGCCTGTTTGGCATTCGGATGATATTTCGAAACCGACTCGATCAGACTGGCAAGAGCCTTCTCAACGCGCTCGAAGCGCGCATCGATGACTTTGTCCATGTTGGCGTGCCGAGCTCCTCGATCGCCGACGTCGGTTGAGCTGTGCTTGTGGAGGAAAGGATCGTTGCATTCGAGAAGCGCAAGGCTGAGCCGATTCAGGGCGAGCTGAGTGGGTCCTGCCGAAAACCAGCGCCGATTGGCTCCAGCTCCCTCAGCCAGTAGCCTGAGGCGCAATGGAAATCCGGCTTTTCCCGCTAAGAATCTCGCGCAACATCATCACTCTTTCACGATTCCCTTTTGCATCTGCAATTGAATATCCCAATTCGTCTGCACGACGCACACAGTCAAGATGGTCACTCCTGTAAGTCCGATGTCCGCCCAGAGGCTTTTCTCTTCGCTCAGAGCCTTTTTGAGCCACTGCGCAACCTACCATTTGCTGATCACTGCTTTCTCTGCAGCCCCGTGTTGGTACTCTGTACCCTACCTACCGCAGCAAGTTCGGCCCCAAGTACGTTCCTCGATAGCCCTACGATTCCGAAGCACGTCACTCCTTCGATTCTCGGCCCGTCAGCGTCATGAACGAGCGATGCAATGCCTCCAGAACCTACGACATGAAATCAGAGCAGTGGACTGACTGGTTGGATTTAGGTACAACACGGTCCCCAACGTCGCTGGCTGGACTGTTAGCCAGGTTATCAAGCTGTGAGTGTTCCCCGAACATCTGCGCCCTTCGCGGAAGCCCCCATAGCGCCCTCAAGAAACCTCAACACCCTCTTCCGTTCGGCCGGACACCCGAGATCAAGGCCGAAGGCAGGAGCAGGACACGGGTTCCGGTTCTAGGGAGCAACACGCCGCTGGAAGACCACGTATTTGGAGAGCCAAGTGCTGACTTGCTATTTCAGTGGTGTCCGTGCTGGTGGCTTCGGTGCCGCTGCTGGTATTGCTGCTCTGTTCTACACCTCTGGCATTCCCAGAATACAGAAGGACATCCTCCAAGTAAGCCAAGCCAACTGCGTAGAACAACTGCAGAAGGAGAGATGACTGACACCCGCACAGAAGATCCCCATCCTCGGCAACCAGTTTGTCAAGGAGGTCCACCCTGCCGACAACGTAAGTTCCCTCCAAATGTTAGAGCATACGTGAACAGCTTGCTGACTTTTGGCCCAGCCTTTCTAAACAACTTCCTGTCACAACTATGTTTTCCTGGATAGACAAAGGGAAAGCATTGTGAGCTGGAGTTATGAGACCATGGAGAGTTCTCCCTCTGAGGAGTGTATAAAAGATGCAATAGACTCTTAAACTTTACTTTGTTTGACTTTGGACCAACTGCTCGGTTACATGGGATTTGAACCTTGACCAACTATTCAATCTCAATACTGTGATAATATCCAGGTGTTTTGCTGCAAACATGTCACTGATCTTACCTGTGTGGCTGATTTACCAACTTCAATATGCACCGTGCACATACAGTGCGAAGACGCGTAACCTCCCCCATTTGAGCGTTTGGCGAACTGTTCACTTTCATCTCACTTCCACAGTCAGGAGGCCCAACTTTGGTAGCAGACCAGCTTTCGTATTGAGTCAGAAACGCCTCAGGTTTATTTTTCTCTTGACTTCAGATTCTCTTCCGCTTCCTTTGCTCACCTGGGTTCTCATGCGGCCTTCATAATTATTTTCATCAACCAGCCTGTCCTTTCCGCACCAACGGCACCTCAGGGTGTCTTACAACCATCATGAAGGCCATCGAAGCCTACGTCGATGGGCTCAACCTCCTCTCAATCATTGTGCTCTACACTCTTCTGTGGTTGATTACTCCGAGACTCCGTAACCCGACACCATCGGGTCCCAAGACCAACAAGCTTTACGATGGCTTGATGCGCGTCTCCTACAGCATCATCTTCATTGTTGGATGGGCTTGGTGCAGCAATGTCATGTCGCATGTGGAGGAGCCGTACCTGGTCGGTCAGAAATGTTCAATTTGATGTGGCTGCACTCGTTGACACTGCCTAGGATGAAGTCTTTCATATTCCACAGGCTCAAAAATTCTGCCAGGGAAGGTGGACGGAATGGGACGACAAGATCACGACTCCTCCCGGCTTGTAAGTTGCCCTTCTTGGCCAGCATCTATGCCCAGCACCCGTCGCTCACATTCTCAGGTACGTCCTTTCGAAGTACTATCTCGCCATGATGCTGCGTCCCGAGTGCTCCGTCTTGGACCTGCGAGGCGTCAACATCATCGCCATCATCGGCCTCGGCATCCTGGCCACGCACTGCCGTCACCTCATTGAGACCCGTCGTAACGACGCCAAGTCTCCAGCGCCGCCCGTCGTGCTGTCCTTCTACTCGATCCACACAGGCTGGAACATCGCCTTGTTCCCCGTCCTGTTCTTCTTCTCCGGCCTCTACTACACCGACGTCGTCTCGACCTTGTCCGTCCTGGTTGCCTATTACCACCATCTGCGCCGCGTCCGCGAGGAGAGAAGCTCGTTCCTCAGTGACCTGACTACGATCATTCTCGGAGTAGTGACCCTGACGATGAGACAGACGAACGTGTTCTGGGTAGTCGTGTACATGGGCGGTCTCGAAGCTGTATCGGCGGTCAAATCCCTCCGTCCCGCCCCTGCTAAGAAGCCTGAGTTCGGAACTCTGTTGGATTGTGCCAAGTACCACGGATGGAGGTACTCCCTAGGAGACATTCACGATCCTCCCCTGAATACTGCCTGGCCAGATGGTACGTCTCCTACATTTCAATACCATGTCCTTCGCTAACCAGTCAGATCTCGTTGTCTCCGCGCTCAGTATCGGCGTCGCCGCCATCTTCAACCCCTTCCGCGTGTTGAAGAAAGTCTGGCCGCACATCACCATCATGGGTCTCTTTGCTGGGTTCGTGGCGTGGAACGGCGGTGTCGTACTCGGTATGCCACATCGCTTCCCATTGGCTTGTTGATCTAACAACTTGCAGGTGACAAATCCAACCATGTCGCAACGATCCACCTCGCCCAGATGCTCTACATCTGGCCAATGTTTGCCTTCTTCTCCTTCCCGCTGTTCCTCCCCTCGGTCATCTCTGTCCTTCGCTTTGGCCATGGTCTTTCCACCTCCGTCTTTGGCACGGTTGCCACCAAGGAGACATCAAAGGCATCGACCAAGAATCCCAAGGCGGGAACTGACAAGGACGAGCCGACGCAGAAGCCACCGCAAGTCTCTGCCGCATACGCTCTCCTGCAGACCATCGTCGGGAACAAGCTCTACCAACTCGCCCTCACGCTCTTCCTCGTCGCCCTCACCTTGCTCGTCGTCAAATTCAACACAATCATCCATCCCTTTACTCTGGCAGACAACAGACACTACATGTTCTACGTCTTCCGCTATACGATCCGAAGGCCCGGCCTCTTCCGCTACTACCTCATCGTCCCTTACACCGTCGCCCGCTGGCTGTGCTGGGACGCCCTCAGCGGCTGCGGACAGGGCGGCTTCCTCTCAGACCACACGCAGGACTGCTCAGGACAGTATACCCACCTCCGCCCCGGTCCATTCGAGAACAGCCCCTTCAGCGCCGGGAGCTCGCAGCCCCGTCCGGAGAAGCCGCCTTCCACCGATGCTCTCGAAAGCGAAGTCGTGGGCGAGAAGCAGGGCGGAGACGCCAAGTACCACCCCTACGCCCTCATCAAGCTCGACGAGCCGACCTCAAACAGCACGGAGCCCACGTCGTCGTCGACGGCGATCCTGCTGCTATTAGCGACCACTCTGTCCTTGGTCACGGCGCCCCTCGTCGAGCCGCGGTACTTCATCCTCCCCTGGGTCTTCTGGCGGCTCCTCACCCCGGCGTGGAAGGTCCACGAGCACGCGGTCACCCACCCTGTCCTCACAAAGCTCGAGGGTCTTCCGATCGTCGGTGCGCCAGTTCGGTTCAGCAAGAAATTCGATGTCAGGCTGGTATTGGAGACGTCGTGGTTCATCTTGGTCAACTTGGTGACCATGTACATCTTCATCGCCAAGCCATACAAGTGGAGAGACGAGAATGGGCGGGTTCTCGATGGCGGCCGGATGCAGCGTTTCATGTGGTAGAGCACCGCCGCCTTACCTTTCCCGTGGCACATGTACAAAGAACGCGTAAATAAAGAGACGAGTGGTGAGGTGAAAATTGTATTGTAATCTGTTCAGTGGTCTTGCCCAACTTGATGCTTTTCTCTTTTTGCGTAGCAATGTTTGCACTTTCATGTGTGCTCTAACCCTACGACGTAGGATTTGTTCGTCGTCGAAAACAACAAGAAATCATTAGCCCATCCGTAAACGCCGTCCCGAGGTCCCGAAATCCTCGGGGTGTTCAATGTCCCGAACTTTGTCGGTTTTGTTCGTTTAATGATGCCCTTGTCCCATGTCCGCCTATGTACCTAATGTCATGCCCACTTCGTCGTGTCCCTGTCATTCTCTTGATGTATTTTCGTCATCGTCATCATCCTCTTGTCGGTTCTATAAGCTCAGTCGATCGAGACTCAAGCCATCGTTGCTGCGCACCCTCCGTACGACGCCGAGCTTGAAGAACTTTTCCTCGCCGCCCGCTGTCCGCCCGCCGATGTACCACTTGTCGGCACCCAGAACGTCACGGAACCCCTCGCTGCTGCTGTCACTTCCTCGTCGTCGGTTCGGGTGGCTTCCGGGAATCGGGATGCCGCCGCGGGGCGAGTGTAGCGGATACTGGTTCACGACACCTGATGTTGAACGCGTCGTGGAGTTGGCGGCTGCGTTGGCGTTGGCGCTACTTGATGATGCGGCATTTGAGGATATCGCACGCGGTGCCGAGGCGGCGGACTGTGTTGCGTAGGATGCTGAGGATGACGTCTGCGTGGAGTGCTTGTTCGGTTGCTGCGCGGACAGAGCGGTGGATTGGCGGAAGGAGGAGAAGAAGGTAGAGAGGAAGAAGGGGCGTTGGGAGGGCATCGTGGCTATAGTTGACTGTTCGCCCAGCCAAATGTCGATGATGGAGGAGGTGAGATGCGTGGTTGCTTAGCCCGGCTCCCCGTGCGTGCGTTGGTGCGCCGCGAGAAAAATCGGTCGAGGGGGGGATTGAGGGGATGGCACAAGGACGTTATTGTATTTTGACGTAAGTGTCTGGACGGGGAGGTTTACGGTTCCAAACGATAAAATCAAAAACTCGATCGGGGGACCCCTATTCTTTCTTTCCCTTCTTGTTTTTGGCTCTGGAGCGTGTAGTGGTCGTCCGGGTTGCTGGGGGTTATGCTTTCATCCGTGCCCGTGCCGGGTTGGTCCTGGAGTAGAAAGTCCAAGCTTGCGCTCCAAGACGGTTTCGCACGGGAAAAGAAATGAGCAGCCGCGGGGAAGCCGTTATTTGCGTGTTCAGTCGTCTGTCGAAGGGGTCGTGTTCTCCGAAGAATGTCAGTCCGGGGATGGCTGGCTGTCGTCGGTGATGTATGGCGGAGGTAGAAGTGGAAGAGGGAGCGAGTCGGTCGGTACTCGATCCCGTGGGCGGGATTTCGATCGCGGAGGAGTGTGGAAGCGAGTGATCGGCGGCAGAGAGTTGGCAGGCCGCAGATAGAGCGTAGGGCTTTTTTGGGGGGGAGCGTGTGCGTGGGAGAGCGCAGCAGTTGTGCGGCGTGGTGTTTGGTGAGGTCGTGTCGTTCCGGCGTGAAGATCCGGGGAGGTGTGTGTGGTTATCGGATGCAAGTTGGGTGAATAAATCCTGACGTCGACTCACTTGTGGCCCGCCAAACTGGATGATGGAGGGGGAGGCCCGGCTGGATGAGGAATGGCGATGGAAGGGCTGGCAAGGGGGTGGGAGGGCTTCCAAGTTCCAGCGGTCAGCGACAGGAGTCTCTCAGTGGTCGGTCGCGCAGGAGACACCGGAGTCTGGCTGTACTCTGCATGCCCAGCGCACTCTTTGCTCCACGGCTTCCACGCAGCGCAGCTGTTGGCACGCAGTTGTTGGCGCCTCCCCCTTCCCTTTCCCCCTCCATTCGGCCAATCCCGGAAGCGGACGAGACTGGCCAGTGCACCGTCTGGGGGCTCCGCAGTGAGTAATGACCAGGTCGCGATAGGTCAGGGCGGAGATTGGGGGAGGGGCGGTGGATATCCAGGTCACGTTGCCTGGTTTTGTGGGCACGTACCTCGCTAGCCCCGACGGAAAGGGCGCCCCTCGGTCGGTCTTTCCTTCGTCCTGGCCTGGCGTGACATTCACAAGCACCAATACCTCCCTCAGCTGCTTATCTTATCCGTCTTATCCTTATCCGAGGTCCATCGATCGATGCAGATGCACCCCAATGATGCCCAGCGCCCAGTGACAGAATGGAAGCCAGTGACATGATAACGATGCACACCAAGACACAACCACCTGTGGGCTGCACTGCAACTGCAACCGCAACAAGAAACGTCTCCTCGTGCGTCTTCCCCAGATTCTTGGAATTTGCCTTTCTGCGGCTTGTGTCAGTCACTCATATCGGTCCAACCTTCCGTCTTGTCTAAAAGTCAGTCAAGTGTCTAGGCGTCTGCCTTCTTGACTTCGACTTTCTTTCATCTCCCGCATCTGCGCCATCCCACACCACCTTCATCCACCACGAACATGCCTGGTCCCTGCCATCAACCATGATCTGATAATTCTCAGTCCTCTTGAATCATCTCGTATTCTATTGGCCACCCCGAGTAAGGCCCAGCAGCGCAGCGCAGATCTGGAACCGAAACGCCAGGAAGATGCGGCGGCACAGCTGTGCAACAAACCGTAGGATTGCAGCTGGCCTAGATATGCAGCCACCTACGATAGTCAACCTCGTTTAACACGGTTGGTTGGTCGGGTGCCTTCTAGGTCCCGTTGGTTCGCATTGTCAACTCGACTGACAGCTCGCCCCTGTTTGCTCCGTCCACAAGCCATCCGCCCAGCCTCTGGCGCTACCCGAGATGCGAGGTCATCACTGATCAAGGCTCGGCGGCACACCCAACATCATCCTTCTGCCGCGGCCCTTTGCGGCATTCGTGAACACAACCTGTGCATCGCGGCTCCGCTTCGCATTCCAACAAGACGCTGCCTACTTACACCCACATCCTTGAACTAAACCGACGTCAGAACGACTTGCATCCCTCTGATACAGTCCTTCATTTAGTCCACATTGTGTTTGAAAGGATACCTTGCCCTACTACCTCGGCCTTCATTGGTCTCCTCGTCCGAAGTCACCCCTTATGTGAGAGCCTTAACCTCCTTAGCCCGCAGCTCCTCCCGCTTCCTCCGCAAGCTCGCAGGCGTTCCTCGGGCATTCCTTCTCCACACTCAGGTACCACCAGATCGTTCCAACGTTGCGATTTGTCCCGATGACATTAAAGGATTGCCCGCGAACCACCATCGTATGACTTACTTCCACCCAAGGCTTTCGACAGAACCCTCATGTTGTCAGGTCCCGTTTAAACACCTTCCTTCAAGGCCGAGCAGCAGTCGGCCAACCGGGTCTCCTCCATTACAGACTTTGCGTCTGTATCGCCCGGTCCCTCCCCCTCGATCCCATCTCGACCTTGGGTGGTTTGGAAACTTGCGGGGTTTTGCGGGGTTGGCTTGCGTCTGGAGCAAGCCACCATGCCGTCCGAGACTCCAGCACCCAGCGCCGAAAGACTCTCCGTTTGCCCGCCTCTTGGCGTTTCGCTTTGCCGTCTGAGATTACCGGCTGTCCGCGTCGAGTGAGGACTGCTGCCCGGCAAGTGCTTTTCGACGGCACAGGTCACTGACTGACGCCGACATGCTATTTCTGGCTTCAGATGATTTGCTCGAAGCCGCGCAAATCAATTGAGGGTCATCTTCGTCGGCTACATTCGGCAGGTATGAATTTCATTTACAACGTTCAACTCACTCGTTTCGTGGTCTCTCAAACGACGACATAAATGAAGGGAGTTGCTTAAACATAGTACCAAGACATTTCACAATATGATTGGTGAGGGACCGATAACTATGCTTAAGGCAAGTCTATGTTTGTAGAAGACAATTCGACAGTCTTCTTGAGTGTTCATGGACTGATTCAATTTGCATTTCTACGAAGGGTCTCGAGTAGGTAATCTCAATCCGTGTCGACTCTTAGCGTAGATGTCAAGCTGAAGAACGAGCTATCGCCTGGGTGCCAGTCCTTGATGGTCATGAATGATCTCATCAAGTTCAAGCTTTTATCCGGCCAGGCAGGCAATCTCGACCTACGGCGAAGCACACCATTTCAGATCTTCCTCTACGGTGAAGGGGCAGGCAGCAGTGCGTCTTGACACCTTCTTGAATCAGAATAGGTCAAGCTACTGGGTTGGTGGTCAGCAAGCATCTAGAGAGCTCAACCCAATCCTACACGGCTCAGTAAGACACCACGTACATATGAAATTTCGGTGAAGTGCCACATTGCCAGACGTCACTTCTGACTTCAGCTGATGAGAGCCTTGTGAGCCGTCCTGTGATGTCAACGAAACTAGCGCTTTACGTAGGGCAGGATATCTGCTGAGACACCATCATCAATCGCCACGAGCCTCATTAACCTCACGGCTCTCATTGTCTGACTCTCAGCCTCACCTTCCTGCACACAATTTCTCGGGGGCTCTATAAGGAATGTCTCGCTACATCGGCTCTTAACAGCTGAAGATTTTGTTTTCAAAGTTTCCCCCCAGCCCTACCTAGACGCTTGTTGTTTTCATCACCAGCAAATCTCATCTCAGTGCGACGCAAGACGCCATGGGAACTCAGCCTCAATCAAGATTGGCCATTGCCGTCATTCTTTTGTCGTTCCAAGCGCTCCTGGGTGTATCTCAGTATCTCCTGAGTATTCAATATCACCGGAATCAGAGATTTCTCCTTGGGCCTGCTTTCCTCCAGTCGCTGGGATTTCCGATATTCGTTGCCGTCTTGGGGATTGTCCTCATAGCTGTCATGTTTAACGGCGAAGATCCTGAGAAATGCGATCCTGAGAAATGCATGGCCAAGGCTAACAAGACGTGCATTGACGATGACATCGGCGGACTTGGCATTCGTCTTGCTGCCTGGGCACAACTTGGAGTCTTACTCTTCCTGGCACTGATTGGAACCTTCCACACCAAAACGACGGGAATCAAGGAGGTTGCCGCTAGCCTCACCATTACACATCTCTCACTGGTCATCGCGCTTCTCGTCAACCTAGAGGGCCTCGAGGCGACTGATGCCATCCTTGGCTCCATGATACTTGACTCCCAGAATAGCGCACTTTCCATTCCATTAGTAACAAAGACAACCTTAGCAGCCCGGTGGCAGGTGTGGACTATTGTGCCCTGCCAAGCATTTGGGTTGGCAGTCATTGGCTTTTTGGTTCACAGATTCCACCAGAAGCAGTTCAATGTCTGTTGCCAGTCAGAGTGTGTATTAGTTGTATGGTGGGGCCGACTTAGAAGAACAAAAGAAGAAGGCACTTCAGGCTGGGAGCAGGCGGCTTTCTGGATATACTACGCCTGTAGAGTTTTGAGCGTCGCCCAGAGTGCTTACCAAGCTCTCGTGGACACTTATGCGTTCCATGACGCGGAAAACAACGACGACCCGGTGGCAAGCAAAACTTTTCATCCACTATCTAATAGTTATTCACGTCATACGAGGTTCTTTCGCAAACTTTTAAGAATACACGGGCATACATGGAAGTTTGTCGATTACCCGACGACTTTATCGCTTACGTTTCTCGTGAAAGGAGTTTTTGCAGTGGCATCCATGGCTGCAGCGGAGGCTGCGTTGAAGAAAGGCAGTCTTGGTACGCAGAGCAATGAATTCAAGACCGGTCAAATCATCGCCATGGTGGTTGCCGTCACCGGTATCATAGTAGGAGTTTGGAGGTTCGTCCGTCTGTTGCCGAGGTCTGACCAAACCGGTAGACGGCATGAAGGGGCGTGGAGATGTTGGCCCCTCCCTACGTAATTCGTAATACTATTACATTTCAGGGCGTTTTTCGGAAGATCCATTCATAATATACAAGTTGCAACGTTGAATCTTCCGTGATCTTTAGGAGCTGCTGCATGCTGGGCCGTATAGTGAAATTTCTCATACAGTCAACAAGAAGCGGCAAACGAGCTATATCACCACGGTGTGAAGTGCTGTACATAATAATACATTAACTCATGTAAGCTGGCCGAGAGCAATGATGTTGTATATTGAGTGGTCGTGATGACACAGGCTAGTTAGCAAATTGAAGTTTTGAGCATCGAGATGATGCATTCGAGGTTCCGCTCTCGGATAATGAAACGATGTGAATGATAGCCCTTGCAGGCCTGTACAACTCATTTTTCAAACTTGCCAAAAGCTGGTGAGATCATGAGAGAGCAAGGGCTTTCGGGGAGTAGCAAGAGTATCAGCTGCTAAGACTCACCTCCAGCGTCTTACCCAAGTTAACAGCCCATGTTCCCCCTACTTACGCCCTCTCAAGTTCGGCGTTTAATATTTCCAGCTATTCTCCCAACCAATTTGTGCGCAACAGACATAGATAGTCATTTCAACCAGGCTTGCACAACAACACTATTCAAGACTTTCGCCTAACTTATTAGTTCAACTTACAAAAGACGCCATTTTGGGCCGGTGTAAGCTTTGTGCAGGCAGGCTCTTGTAATTCCGAAGTGAGACTGTTACGAGGTCCGTTGAGTTGATACCGTGGAAAGGACCAAGGGGCCTTGAACGGCGGATCAGGGAGGTCATAGACTCCAGTCACCGTCTGTTTCTGAAACTTTTGCCCATTAAGTTGCCCATTAACAGACCAGACAACCCACCCGGGCGGCTAGCCTCTCCAAAGAAAATTATTATTTCTCAAAAGGTGGCTATAGTGTAAATCTCCGTAAGACTGCACAAGGGCCAGTTCCTAATGGTGTTGGCAGAGAATCTTGGTATCTCGGTGGACAATTCCAACTAGCTATGGAGCTACCCATATTACGGTCCAGAAATGTTGTCGTTTTCCAGAAGACAAAGAAAAAAAGAACATTCAATGTTATGTCTTGTTATCACCTCTCTTCGTCGCCTCTATTTTCGCCGCCGTCGTATATCATTACTATCCGTCTAGATACTTAATAAAAGTCTAATAAAAACGCCAAACTAGCTAGAAAAGAGCCTCTCAGCAAACATTCGCCACCCTTGATTGGTGTTTTGGGATTGCCACAATCTGTCAGAGGTGTCGAGAGATCAGGTCTACTTCCCCTGTGGCGATCCGTTCGTATCCTTCTAGATGGAACCTCACCAGTGGTCGGCCGGTCGATTCGTAGCGTTTCACAAGTACACTTTTATATTCTAGTACAACTGGTATGCCATTAGACTGCGAGTGGAAAGATTGAGGACTCCTGAGTGCACCTTGGCAAAGATTCGAAACGAACCCAAATGGGGGCCCACATGCTCTCCAAACTCGCCCGGGGCTCACAAGGGTACATGGAGTAATGGTTTTTGATTTCAAAGCACACAGCTACGTGTTTCTAGCACGCAGGGTACATAGGTGACATTCCTCACTAAGGTTCTCCTCAAGATCACCTTGCGAAGCCACCTTTCGGGGTCGAGTTATACCCTTCATTCAAAGCAAGAATCTGGAGATGCCGTCATCGGAGCGGTCTTGAGGGCGGAATTATCGTAATCACGAAGCCCGTCGTGGTTATGCAATGAGGGAAACAACCTACTTCATCATGCGAGAATCGGTCGTCAAAGGGCAAAGATCAAAACCTTGATTGGAGAAGTGATACCGCGGAGAAAACCTTTCACAAGCCCCGGGGGGGGGGGGGGGGGGGGGGGGGGAGATTGCAGTCACGAGAGGGTCATGATGCGGTTATAGCTTAAATGTAACGCATATTTGGGCTGCGTACCAACACTGATCGCTCCGACTTCGCGGAGCCAAATGCCGGTCCTGGATGTCAGGTACCGAAAGGGGCATGCCATATCCCCATACATAATGTACTGACAATCCTCTTTGCATCAAGATCCGCCGCTGCAGATCTCTTGGTCGCTCATGATTTCTTTCATAATATCTGGTCTGCCTTGAAATCGGATGGAGAATCTTGGAATGAACCGTTAGGTAAGGAACTCAGTCACATAGTCTGGACATCAGATGATATCATTATCATCGACGGTTTGCAACATCATAATATGGACGGGTCTTGCAACCCTTCCCCAACCTTTGAAATTCGTCAAGGCATTGCATCGGACAGATAATACCAAACAATCCACATGACTTGTAACAACGCCATACACCCAGAGGCACCATGCGGCCCTCTAGCCGGCGGGAGACTCGGGACGTCCGGAGACAGGGGAAGGCACTAGATGGTGAATCTGAGGGAGCGATGTGAACAATATGCGTAGGGCGGACCATAAAATAGACTAATCGTCCGAAAATCCCGAGTCCGAACCAGTGGAACCATGTCCCCATACATTTTTAAGACGGAGGCTATGAGCAGCGAAACTCGAACTTCTTGGCCAAAACTCCCTCGAGCGACTCGAGTACGTCGTCATTGAACCCCTGACAAGCTAGACCCTTGTTCATCGCCGTGCCAAACAGCCCCCAAAGTCCGAACTCCTGGGTCGCAACGGCCTTTTTTAACTTTTTACTCTCCGTCTCCTGCGAACCCCCTCAAGACACCACACCATCTTTTTTCTCTTGGGGGTGTCAGCTTTGTTGCACTGCGCCGCCCGCCTTTAGACTTTAGTCCCTAAAACATCAGACTGCGATCATGCCAAACACGACAACGAGTCAGAAATGGGAGCAGAAATCGTCGCAAGTGTACGGACAGATGCAGTCTGAAGTTTTGAACTCTATCTTCAGATGGCATGGGATAAGGCACGACACTATCGGAGGCTTCCGTCGGGTTGACATATATCTTGGCCGCAAGGCCGCGATGATAATCATGGCTTGAACAGTTCATCACTTCCACTCTGACAACACGGTCTCAACTCTCTTTTTCGCTTCTTCCTTGCACATTCCTTTCTATTGCGCAGTGCCGGCCACTTGCTCTTTCTGCATCCGTTCGTTTCAAGGCCAAGAGTCTTTAATCAATCTACATTCTCTAGAATTTCCCGAGACCTATAAAGAAACAAAATGAAGCCCACTTTCATTACCCTCGTTGGCCTGTTGGCCTCATCTGTTGCTGCTGGACCAGTTCCCGCCGAATTTGGCTCTGGCTTGTCGGTCAGAGGTAACGGTGGAAATGGAAACACTGGCAAGCAGTCTGGGGCCAAAGGTGGCAACAAAGGCGGCAACCAGGCCGGCGGTGCCAACAACAGCACGGCTAACGCTGGCGGTGCTACTGGTGGTGCTACTGGCGGCGCCGCGAAGGCGGGCAACACTACAGCGCTCGTCTTGCCTGATGGTCGTATCAAGCAAGATGCCACGCCTGAAAACTTCAACGTACTGGAGAGCGTTTTCAAGAGTGCCGTCGTCAAAGGAGATGGTAAGAGATGCAAATGAAATTTCAGAGCTGGGAGCTCATACGTGCAATAGGCCTTGTTTTCAGCGACGTCATCACTTTCCCTCAAGTAGAACCGTCTTTGGTAAGCCCTCGGATCTGGAGTCGCCCGGGAATCGTACTCACACTTTCTAGTTTGACAAGTCAACCAACACCAAGGCCTTTGCCATTAACATCGACGACAAATCCGTCTTCATCCCGAAGGGCGGCGAGGCACAGTCCAACATCCGCCGCGCCGATCTCCTGCCCAGTATCCGTTCGCAGTTGAACGATGTGGCTGTTACCGGTGTCCGCACTATGCATTTCTCTATCCAGCGCGATGCGACCAAGCCTCTCAACGTGACTCACGACTATCAAGTAATGAACTTGGAGTCCAAGGACTTTAGCTTCCACCAGTTTGATGTCCGCACCGGAGCTGAGAACGGTAACGATATCGCCATCTTCGGCAACTCCAAGGCCACTGCCAAACCTCAGAAGATCTTCTCTACACCTTTCGGCGAGGGAAAGTTTGAGAACTTTGCTATCAAGATGGATTTCACTGCCAAGTATGTTTCATTTAAGTTTACTGCGGTATGGGCATGAGGGCTAACTCATTTGTATCAGCACCATGCAAGTCTTCCACAGCACCGGCACCGACCCCCTCAAGCAGGTTACGGAGCCTGTTCAGAACGGTTAGTAGCTTTGTGTTAGAGAGGATTGGCACCAAGCTGACTTCAATAGACATGGCCGGCCTCGGAGAGTACCACTTTTCTCTGCAGAAGAACCCTGTTGGAACGGCTGCTCAGCCGACCGGTATCAAGGAAGCAATCATTTTTGGTGGTATCTTCATGGAAGACTCTACCAATGGCCAGGTCACTCTTCAGTAGATGCAGCTAGTGTAAGATTCTGTGATGGAACATCGACCAAGGCACATGTGGCAAGCTTCTATTTCGGAATTGGTTGTATGAGATACTCACTGGTGGTACTGCTAAGACATAATACAGCCATTTCTGGAATTATGTCCTCGGCACTGAACACGCAGTTGCAATTAAGTAAGGTACAGTGTGTTACTCAGACAGCCCACTTGTCATCATCATCATCATTCTTCTCCCAGGAGTCCCAGTCCCAGTCGTTGTCCAAGTCCCAGTCGTTGTCCAAGTCGCAGTCGTTGTCCAAGTCTCAGTCGTTGTCATTTGACTCCTTTCCACCTCCACATTGGAGCTTGCCTTCGTCATCGACCCAGAAACTGTCTTCACCGAAGGTCGCCGTGCCAAGAATTATTTTGGACTCTGCGTCCTTTCCGTCGTCGCCCTTGCAGTGACACTTCAGGAAAGGCGTGAGCGAGGTCATGCCCCTCCCATCATCCCCAACCACACATTTGGAGCACTTATCCTTGACTGTGCTTCCACCGTTTTTTCCGGCTTCAACCTCCTTGAAAAATGTGTCATAGCTGATACACTGGTCAAGGTTGACCCACGTTGGCTCCGTGAACTCTCCCTTTTTGTTCTTGCAGCACGCCTCAAAAAAGTGGTCGCCATTGTAAGGGCCGTATTTGCCCTTGTACGTGCGAGCCTTGACACAACGGCCGTCCAGGATATCGAGACGTGTTCCGGAGCGATTGGGAAATTCGTCGAGTCTTTCGAGGCATCTTTTTGGGTCTTTAGAGGGAGGCAGGTAACCGGATGGTGGGTCACCGGCAAGAGCAACGGCGGCGACAGCCAGAAGAACGAAAGCTTGTGTGCGCATTTTGGTTGCTGGTTGTTGTTTGCTTGATGAGAGTAGTGTCTGGTGAGGGTGGGCAGATTTTAATTATAGTAGAGCTTTTCGAATGAAGAGCTGGTTTGTCTGAATTGTTTTTGCTGAGTGGCTTGCCGACAATGTTGTGTTGCTAAGCCAGATGAGACAAGAACGAAAGAAAAGTCTGGGAACGCGGAAGATTTTCAGTCTAATATATCCTGTTGTGAGGCTTCGGAGATACGAAGGTACAAACAAGACTATCCCATCGAGTGCGAGTTGACGCCAAATCCGCCAAGGTGCGGAGAACGCTAATCAACAAGCAGGACATCACGCTAATACTTTTTTCTAGCCACTTAGAAATTCTGATATCAAGGAAATTGGAGAAAAAAGCGGGCATGTATTTTTGGCGTTAACTCGCACTCGATGGGATACCAAAGAAAAAGAGGTTATGAGCGAATCTATGGGCGATGGCAATGCCAACCAAGTTGAAGTGCAGTTAACCTCTTTGCCTTTGACTGGGCGATAGGCCCGCTTGACCTACCGTTTTGGTTGTTGGCATCAAACCGGAAAGTTGCTACTAACAAGGAACAGATTTCAGACATTGTCGAAGATAAGCAATATGCAATGTGATGGAACCCATTGTTATTACCAATATTCTGATCACTGATCAAGACCATGTTAGAGGAAGTTTTCGAAGACGAAATCTCACAATCTCGTGTGCATGTCAGGCATTAAAGCTGCCGGGCGTTCAGCTGTTCCAAAAAAAATACTCGAAGTCTATGTGGATGGGCTAGAAAGGTCGCCAAGAACTAGGAGAGCGGCAAAGTCTAATTCGAGTTGCCTAATATCCTTGAAATACAAAGAGCCAATTATAACTCCGCGAGCTCTTTTCGATCTTAACAAGATCCAGCACTATGTCAAGCCCAGTTGTGCCATCAAGGGCGTAGGAAGCCTCGGAGACCAACCTTGCGAAGGCATAGGGAAACTGCCCAATTCAATCTTGAACATCGTTGTTCATCGCGGCTTCAAAAGCGTCCCCCGGCAGCCATAAAAGAAATCCCTTTCTAGGGGACCGGGGTTGCTTGTTTACCCTTTCCTGGTTTGCAAGGTGATTGTATATCAGACACTCCTATAATGCCATACTACATTAGTAATTGTCCTCACGAGTCCAGAACCTGCGATATCAAAAACACGATCCACAACTACTTAATGATTACCTCCCATCTGGCAGAACCGAGCTCATGGAGATCCAGACGTACGTTCTCCTTGTAGCATCCCTTGTAACTGCAACTCGACTGGATGCCAACATCGTGATGTCTAAGGGCTTTGATGCATAACGTCTGGTCTGCTATCAGGGTCAAGTTCATGATTTGAGCGGGGAAAACAACACAATACCCCGGCACCTAACCGAGTCCTCTTCAGACTTCGCCTTAATGCACGCCCTAGATGGCAAACTTGCACGGCAAAGCCAGATCGCCCTTGGCAGCACGCCCTACCATGCTCCCTGAGGCCCGTAAATGGCCCAAATAAGACGCCAATTGATACCAACAACGGCTAAGACTCATGTTTTCATTCAAAGGTGTGTCCGGTATGCTGCCTGAGCAAACGCTCCATTTGATGGTGTCTGGGGGCAGAATGCAGCAGCCTAAAACTAAAGCTTATAGTGAACCAAGTTGAAACATTGAAAACTCACACAATCTTCTCTGATATTGAAGTAAGGTAGATGGAAGTCACTTGGCAACTGTCAGACGCATTCGTCCTTGACCAATTCTCCTTCCGGTGGCTCGATCCACATGGCCGGACCCGACTCCGCCGACCCCGAGCGAAAGCCGGAACGCTAAAGCGGCACCCCGTTCCAGGTGTGCGGGGCCTTGAGAGTCCATCGTGTTTGCGAAAACGAGAATGCTCCTCCCGATACTCCCCGGGCTTCACGCTACGTCTTCAGAGCGATTACGATAGAGATAATACTATTTTCGACTGCAAATTGCAGCCAATCTTTTTTCAACCTTCGCTGCGACTAATGCCAAGCAACGATACATCATTTCTTCCCAAATGCTGCGCTCTTACGCCGAAGGGTCATCTTGCGTTAAAAACCTGCTCTGCCCACTATTCCGCACCGTTCCGCTTTGTTCCGCTGTCTAACCACCAGGGTTATGAGTCGTGGCTGCACAGAAATGGGTAGCTAATCGCCGAATCGCCTAGTGGACTGATTGCTTACCAAGGCGAAAATGCCATTCTGCGTCATTGTCTTTTTGTAATCGAGTTCCACGCCTTTCCCGCGTACCCCGAATGCCGACTAGCTTGATGCATGTTGCAAATACCTCGCGGATGAATTGGCTCTATATATAAGTGCCTCGCATCTTTTTTCAGTTGACTGCTTGAGCGCACTCCCGAGTATACAACTTACATTTACCAGAGCGATTCATTCTTCATCGGTCATTGGCGTAATTGCAATCCACGCAAAACATTTCGGGCAAGAGACTTGACTTCGGACCCACCCACTTGGTTCAAGCACTATCACCGACACCATCACGATGTCTACCGCCAACATTTCGGAGAGCAAGCTGTTCCAGCCTCTCAAGCTGGGAAACTCACAGCTCAACCACCGCATAGCCATGGCTCCTCTGACTCGCTACCGCAACGATAAGAACCATGTAGCGATGCCATTCGTCCCTAGATACTACGGCGAGCGTGCCTCAACTCCGGGAACTTTGATCATCTCCGAGGCTACTGGTGTGTCGATGCAGGATACCGGAGTCCCAGCAGGCCCGGCTTTCGTGACGGATGAGCAGGTCGAGGCCTGGAGAAAAGTCATTGCCGCGGTTCACGAGCAAAAGTCAGTGTGGTTCCAACAAATCTGGGGCCAAGGTCGAGCAGCAGACCCCGAATACCAGAAGGCACGCGGTTTCAAGTACAGGTCGTCCAGCGCAGTCCCCATGGAGCCGGGCGCTGCTGTTCCTGAGGCGATGACGGAGGAAGAGATTTTGGAATTCATCCAAGACTTTGTCGCAACTGCCAAGAGAGTGATTGCGGCTGGAGGTGACGGAATCGAGATTCACTCGGCTCACGGCTACTTGTTGGATCAGTTCCTTTCGGATTCGGTCAACCAGCGTACCGACAAGTGGGGTGGATCTATCGAGAACCGATCTCGCCTCACTCTCGAGGTAACGAAGGCTGTCGTTGAGGCGATTGGCGCTGAGAAGGTGGGCATTCGTCTCTCCCCCTACGCCTCTTTCCAGGGCGCAGAGTCATCGAATGTCCACGAACAATACGGCTACCTCGTCGGCGAGCTAAAGAAGATGAATGTCCCCTTTGCCTACTTGTCTCTGGTTGAGGCTCGTGGCGACCCGGCAAAACTACTGGTGCCCAGCCAGGATCCTTCCATCGAGCAACAGACCCTCGACTTCATTCTGGATATTTGGGATAACTTGTCTCCCGTGATTGTCGCTGGAGGCTACACACCTGAGACAGCGGCGAAGGCCCTGGAGACACACTACGCGAAATGGGACGTCATCGTTGCTTTTGGTAGAAGCTTCTTGGCCAACCCTGACTTCGTCTACCGCGCGCAGCATGGTATTTCTCTCAACAACTACCACCGGCAGTCCTTCTACATCAAGGGCTCAGAAATTGGATACAACGATTACCCATTCTCGTCGGAGTGGATTGACGCCCGGAGGGAATGGGCCATTAAGAACCTCGAATCGAACTACAAATAGACATTGCATTGGGAAAGCGTTCATTGGGGACGGGTAAAATTGAAACTCACAAATATTTGGTATTATATTAGACAAGCGGGAATGAAAACTTACGACTTATCAATGCTAGAAAATAGAAGAAGACTAGTATATATCAATGACATGCCTCACGAGTTTTGTTCGGAATGACAACAGTCTGATTATTTATCTCCTGCTTGGTCAGTACTTTAACACCAAGTTCCACGAAATCATTTCCAACAGCAATTATTTGATTCAAGGTGCTTGCCGTACATTAACTTTTGGCTATTCCAGATACTCGCTGTGCATGCTACGTAACTACACACGGTGTTACAATTAGATAGAATGAAATCGCAATTAAATAGACCTTTCAGGGCCAAGATTCAACCTCGTAGAACATGGGAACACCACAGCCACGACGAAGATCATAGACTTGATCCCGATGCTCAATAATGCTTCCCTACATGGGTTTTGCTATTCGGGCGGATACTTCCAATTTACCGGGCGGACTACTACTTGAAGCTCTTGCCTGAGTTGTAGCTATACGACTATTGTTATGATTATTTTCGTCGTTATTATCCTCGTCTTCATCGTCTCCGTCTTCATCATTATCGTCTTCGTCGTCGTCGTTATTATCGCTGTTCCTCATTCTGTCTTCAAATTTTGTCGTTACCGTTATTCTGTTATTCCACCCGCCCCGATACTGCATATGTGGAAAGTAGTATTAGTAGAGAATAAAGCTATACTAGCTGACCAACATGGGCCTTCGCAGTGACATTTGCTACATTATGAATATCTTTCAGAGATTGCAATGTTCAACCACAGACTGGTAGAAACTCGATCATTGAGGAACGATCTTGCAAGTCTCTTCGAACTCATCTAGGGCATTCCAAAGAGCAGCCTGAAAGATAGGAGCATGAAACAACTGGCCTGGATATGTCTCTTAGCTTGCAAATCGCAGCATCAGCAGACCCATGGCAATGGCGGCATGTAATACTGTAGCGCAAGACCGAAGCATAAGCAACAAGTGATAAAATAAACCCGATGGACGCTTTCCTAAATTATGCCGCTGGATGAGGTGCCGATTAGTCTAGAACTCGACCAGAACGTTATCAACAGCCACAGTGAGGCAAAGTGGCGTAGGCGAATCTTGACATTTCCGGCCTCGAACGTTGCTGCTACGGCCGGCGGCGCGCACCCGCATGTCTCTTATCAGGGTGAACCATGTTGTGTGCTTAACGCTCTACATAGGTGCTTTCCACATGTACCTCCGTACACGTTCGATACACATTGTTGGAGACCGACACTCTGTACTCTCTGTACTCTCGTGCTCCTTAAGCCATAATCTGCCGATGGTGAAGGAATTATTGTCAAAGGCACGCGGCTGGTGGAAGTTGGTGTGGTTGTCCTTTGGCCGCAGAGGCTGAACTTGCGCCGGCGGCCACGGCTTATCACGCGTGCTAGCTAGCAGCATCGCCGGGGGTCGACCACCCAAAAGGCCGGAAATCAGGTAACCTTGCCCGGCTCCCGTGGGCGGGCGGCAGCATGATTGCTCGGCTGATGCTCCCTTGGAATGGGGGTTCAAGTGGTCGAGTGCCTGGGTATGGGAAGAAATTGGGGATGTCTGGAGATAAGTGGAACGTACTGATGGTGTCGATCCGACGGGGGGAGATCCCCAGCCACGCGAAGGTAGTGGGACCCAGGGGTCTCCCTTTGGGCACCCCCTTATCTTGGTGTGGCATCTATCAACAGATCATCTTATCAGAGGACATGAGACAAGACGAAGAAGTACCGGTGTGGCTGCAGCGCCAAAGTTTGGGCGGCAGAAGGTTCCTAGAAGCGCTTGATTGATGGTTGGAAATTGGTTGCCAATCGCATCCGAACGACTGGTGCTTGCGGCAAGATACATCGTGCAGATTTGACAGATGGAATTTCAAATTCGATATCCTTACCAGAGCACGCAATACTTTTTTGACGTCAAAAACCCAGCTTCATTGAGGGTCCCTTCTCCAGACTGACGACACGCTGACCGTGCTCCTGTAACCTACTGCTCCTCTGTCTCCAGTCGCTAGCGAAGAGAACTTCATGTGCTGGCGAGGGTGAACAAAGACAGCGACAATAGGGCCGAGAACCGATGCGCGGCCCCAAGTTCGTGAAAAATCTTCCGCATCGTTAGCTGATTTCTGTTCCATCAAGTCCCGAGATGCACGAGGCGACCCAAATCTAGCCGTTTGTCACTCCCGTCAGTTGGTTGACTCGATGAGATCGAGTAATGATTTTTCCCAGCATGCGGGGTTTTGGAGCCAACGATAAGCTACCCCTGCCAGACAGGCTAACTTATCATACATAGCCGCACCGTCCCATGCCGAGCAGGCATCATGGTGCATCTGTGCTGAGCGGGAGCCGTTCTTCGTCGCTGTGCTACGAGCGCCACCTCCCCCAGTCTCCAACGCCCCTGATAAGACCTCTCCTCGGGCTGGCCAATGGCAGCTGTCCAATCCTTCCAAGGAGACATAATTTTCGGATTTCTGGTACAGGCCTCTGGGCTCTTACTCGATCAGATTTGACGTCGTTGTCGAGCTCAGCGCTCTCCAATTTGCTGCAATCACGGCGTGACCGGCAGCACCCTTGCCCGAATGCGGTTCGTAGCTTTCTTGCCTGCGTCTGTTGGTATCCCATGCCATGACTTTTCCCCAATGGTCGTCTCCCCAGCGGGACAGGAATGCAATCCGAGCGAAAAAGAGCTTGTCAATGTGGGGGGCGTCGCTGCGATTTCCGGGGCCATCAGTCGATGTCCCCGGCCAAAGTTACGACAGACTCGTCTGCGTTCTGGGCCAAGACCGTTATCAAACTCCCCAGTCCAACAGCAACACCGGGCCTGCGGACACAGAATAAATATCAGGCGACATCCTCGCGTGTTTTGTTTCTTGTGTCTGGATGAGATCCAGCCTGGGCCTTTTCTTCAACCCTCTGCCTTGGAATCGCCACTTTTAGGGTGCAGCACGTTGCAGATCACAACCTTTGAGACCCTGAGACCCGACTTTTCGCTTACCACCTTGACGTGCATAGCGTCATCGCATCGTGTGACGAACCGCATCCCGGTCTTTGAAAGGTTGTCTTCCGGCCTTTGTGGTCATTCTTGAATCTTTGAGAGAACCGTACGCATTTTCGACTTCTTTCGACCTCTACGCGCCCGTCAAATTCCCGAGATCGACACGATGGATATCGATACTGCGACCACGAGCGCGCGGCCTGAAAAGGTCCATGGCTCCAAGTTCAGATATTGGGCTGATAAGCTGGCCGTTGAGTCGGAGCCCGGCTTGACCAAGGCGCAGCTGATGGTATGGCATACCTACCACCTCGAGAAACCGCTTCGCGTGCCGAACTGAGACTAACGGATGCGTCCATTTAGCTGACGAACCACGATCTCAAACCGTGAGTAGTCGGCGACAGCGGCAAAACCGCTTATCAATCCCCTGGACATCTTGCTGACAGGTGGACAGTGTCGAACCCGAAAGACGGCAATGGGGTCCGTGGAACTTTGTGGCATTCTGGGTCGCTGACTCCTTCAACGTCAACACGTGGATGATTTCGTCTTCCATGGTTGTAGGTGGTCTTTCGTGGTGGCAGTCCTGGCTATGCGTTTGGCTGGGGTATGCAATTGCTGGTGCCTTCATTTGCTTGACTGGTCGCATCGGTGCTGTCTACCACATCGGTTTCCCCGTTGTCAACAGATCATCTTTCGGCATCTGGGGCAGTTTGTGGCCAGTTTTCAACAGAGCTGCGATGGGTGAGTTGGTCGAATCGTGAGCGCGGGGCCTTCTTACTAACCACCCTCCTTCTAGCCTGCATCTGGTACGGTGTTCAAGCTTACATCGGAGGCAATTGTGTTTACCTTATGATCCGATCAATTTGGAAATCTTGGGTGAGTGGGAGTCAAAACAGAGACTTCTTCGCAGCACGCCAGCTAATTGTCTCTAGGATCGCGAAACGATTAACCCTGGAGGCTTCCCATCAGACTCCGGTACTTCGACCGCGGAATACGTCTCCTTCTTCATCTTCTGGTTCTGTTCTTTGCCAGCCATTTGGTTCCCTGTTCACAAGATTCGCCATCTTTTCACCGTCAAGTCTTACGTGGCTCCCTGCGCCGGCATTGCGTTCTTGATCTGGGCCGTTGTGCGCGCCGGTGGCGTTGGCCCCATCATCCGCCAGCCTGCAAAACTCCAAGGCAGTGACCTTGCCTGGGAGTTTGTCAAGGGCGTCATGTCCTCTATCGCCAACTTCGCGACGCTCATCGTTAACGATCCCGATTTCTCCCGTTTCGCTAGAAAGCCCCGCGACGCCTTGTGGTCTCAGCTTATCACGATTCCCACTGGATTTGCCTTCACTTCCTTCATCGGCATCATCGTCTCGTCCTCATCGACCGTCATCTACAACTTGGACGAACCCATCTGGAACCCGCTGTCTCTCCTCGAGAGATTCATCGACGACGGTGGCTCTGGTCAGAGATTCGGAGTCTTCGTCATCGCGAGTTCCTTCGCTTTGGCTCAACTCGGTACGAACATTGCGGCGAACTCGGTCTCTGCAGGAACCGATATGACGGCCCTTTTGCCCCGCTACCTCAGCATCCGCCGCGGTGGATACATCTGTGCTGCTGTCGGTCTGGCCATGTGCCCTTACACCCTGCTCACCGACTCGAACAAGTTTACAACGTACCTCTCGGCATACAGCGTTTTCCTCAGCTCCATTGCCGGCGTCATGTGCTCCGATTACTACTTTGTCAGAAAGGGTTACCTCGAGATCAAGGAGCTCTACGATGCTCGCAAGGCTGGGCCTTACTTCTACACCTGGGGTATCAACTGGCGCGCTTATGCCGCCTACATTGGCGGAATTCTCATCAACGTTGTTGGTTTTGCTGGAGAGATTGGGCGCGATGTTCCTGTTGGTGCCAAATACATCTACAACATCAACTTCTTCGCTGGCTTCATCGTTTCAAGCGGCATGTACTGGGGTCTGTGTAAGATTTTCCCGGTTCCCGCGACCAGCGACAGGTGGATGGAGGTTGGCGAGGAGATTGATGACATCAGGGTAGCGTACGACAGCAACAGCCAAGACTTTGATGAGGAGGCTGTAACTGGTACTTCAAAGGGCCTTCATAGCCCGAAGCTTTGAAGTTGATGGAGGGGTCATATGTCTGAGGAGTTGACGATTTGGATTTTGTTGGATGATACCACTATTGCGAGCGAAAAGGTGTGACTGTTGTCTATGGAACTAGAAGAGCCTTTGCAGTTGAATTGAAGCATCAAGGCCGATATACTGCTTCTCAATGCCAAGCTATGTTTTGAGTGATAATTACCTTAAAAGACCAATCGCACAACCCATCGTAGGCTCTTGCGGACTGCATAGGATGGTACATGGTATCAGCTTATGAGGTAGCCAGACACTCAGGTCGGTAATAGTGAACGCCTCAGCAACCACCGTGTCCAGGGCTTTACACACTGTTGCAGTAACTCTAGCCCACGAATGAGGAGCAACACTGGTCTGCATCTGTGGGGCCATCAGCAGCTAACCAACTTCAACTCACCGCCAGCGGAGCGTCCAGAAGCAATGAAGTTGATCAATGTGCATACTCTTGAGATTGAAACATTCAATGCAGGAGAGCAAGTTCCAAGATACGCCATTCTATCTCATACATGGGGCAGTGACGAGATCAGCTTCCAAGAATGGATCACAAATTTCGGCAACCCCTCTCCTGAGTATCTGGAGAAGGATGGGTACCTGAAGATCATCAATGCTTGCTCGAAGACGCGGGATGACAAGCTACGTTACCTCTGGGTAGACACCATCTGTATCGACAAATCGAGCAGCGCCGAGCTCTCCGAGGCGATCAACTCCATGTTTGCGTGGTACGAGCGGGCTACCGTCTGTATTGTCTACATGGCTGATGTTGAGTGGGAGGATGAGCTCATCCATAAGATTCACACCAACCAATACTCAAGCTTTGGCTCAAGTCGATGGTTTACACGGGGGTGGACCTTGCAGGAGTTGTTAGCTCCCCGGAAAGTCTTCTTCTTCACCAAGGAATGGACAGAGATCGGCACCAAATCTGAACTAATGTTCAAAATCTCAAAGATCACCGGTATCGACGTTAGTTACCTCGCCGATACTAGGAGAATCTGGTCGGCAAGCATTGCCGCACGTATGAGCTGGGCATCCAATCGACACACAACACGACCTGAAGACATGGCTTATTGCCTGCTCGGCATCTTCGACATCAATATGCCGCTCTTGTACGGAGAGGGTTCGCGGGCTTTTCTACGCCTGCAAGAGGAAATCATCAAGTCCGCCGATGACCACACCATTTTCTGCTGGACTTGGGATGCAGACAAGACCCCTGATCAATGGCAGAGCGTTTTGGCTCCTTCTCCATCAGTCTTTTCAAATTCAGGCTCTTTCGTGGCCACGCACAGAAACTTCGAGAGCGCGCCATATCAAGTCACTAATGTCGGATTACGGATCAAGCTTCCCGTGGTAGCTGCAGTCAACTGTCTCTGCGCCATGCTGTCCGTCATTAGCACGGATGATGCGGACCCGGAGCACAAACGAATGATGTGCCTGCCTCTAATGGAAGAAGGCCACATTTACCGAAGATGCCCGTTCCCTGGTTGCCCATTTCCCGTACACCGATCTATCGTATGCGAGACTAAGGAAATGTACCTTCTGTACAAGATCTCGAGGAATACAGAGGATCTCATGCCATGGCCGTATCGCCATCTGTTTGAGTATGGCTTTCACATCAACATCCTCGATGAATCATTTTCCACAGACATAAACCGGCAAATGATTACCTCAGTCGACTGCTTGGTTCCTCAGCATAAGCAGACCCCCACATCGCATATATCAAGGCCAGTGTACAGCACAGTTGGCTTTCGGTCAGCCCTGACACATGCTTTTGGAGGCTTGATACTGAGAATCAACTATCGCAATGAGAGGTTTCTCGTCTTTCTCTCAGTGAGTCAAAGCGAGGGGAACTTGAAATGGAACTGTGAGGTTCTTGATCCCAAGTTCGCGGACCACGACGTTGATGATTGGCTCCTTGAATTCGAGGTGCATAGCAACAGCACAGAGAACATGCCCGACTGTAGCTTCCATTCAGCGCTTTCACCGAGTGGCACCGTACAGATACTCATAGCACTGGATGGAGACATCGTAAGCGAGGATGGTCGACGTATTCGAGTTATTTACCTTGTACTTTCGAGTAAAGATAACATGAGCCCACGTATGCAGGATACGTGGGGCACTTTGCAGCGCAGTTTAGGTGATGTTAAGGGACGACGGATGTTTTCATAGAGATATAAAAGGCGGATTGCATATCCCATCGAGTGCGAGTGGACTGCAGTACAAAGGCGTACGGGATAATATCCAATCAACTCATATATAGAGGGATCGACACTTTTTTTTAGCGAATAACGAATTTCGTGGTTGATCAGAATTGGAGAAAAACTAGAGGCCTATGTACTGCAGTCCACTCGCACTCGATGGGATACTCCAATCGCGATTGATTTACTAAACTCAACATAAATCTGGATGAATGATAACATAACGGACGTAAGGATGATGAGTATTGAAACCCACGAGGTTGCATCAACTGGGTTCTTTGACTATATGGTTGAACCCGTCCTGAGACTCTCAATCGTTATTTCGAAACAAACCTGCAGTGGTCAAACCATTGATGGATCAGACATAAATATCAATGTCCTAACTGTAAGTGCAATCATGCAATGACGCTGCCATGTCCTCCATCATACCACGCATACTATCCGTATGGCTTTCCAGTATGGAAACAACTCTGGCACCATTGCCTTCTGCGCGAGCAACAATTTCAGCTTCATTGTGGACTGACGGCGGCGCAAAGATGGTCTTTCCAACGGTGATCATACCCATCTGATCCAGAGGCTCCACGGGATACGCGTTGGTAAGCAGCTGATCGGGTACCGAAAGTCTACCCAAAGCTTCTCGGAGAAATGGGGCCAAGTTGCCGCGAATACACGCTTGATGCAACTTCATTTCATCCTTCCCCTTTGCGAAGTAATCAGCGTACAGCTGGCGGAGACGCTGACACTGTTTCGGCGTCTTGCAGTTCATAAATCCGTAGTCGACAGCAACGGCGGAGACCGGCCCAGTTCGCTCCCATTGGGCATACCTCTTAAGCTGCCAGACACTTTCATAACTTTGCCCGACGACTTTCATTAGGCCTCTGAAGTTGCGAAGTCCAGAAATTTCGTTAGACAGGCCATGCTTTTCGAACAAGAATGGGATAGTGGAGTGCGTTACGGCGCTCCAGAACTCATCGAGACATGTCTCGTGGAGAAGCTTCCGGTAGGCGCGCCGCATGTGCAACAAGCTCTGCCAGTTGGGAGCCGTACAGAATCCAAGGTCAATCCAATTGTCCTCGTCCACGTTAGGAATCAGACCAAGCTTCATCTGTGTCCAAAACACAAAGGCTTGGCGCTTCGCGAGAGGACGAATATCCGTCATGATGGTGTCGCAGAGTTGGGGAGGACACCACTGGCTCGCCACGTCACAGAAGATATTCCCAAAAATCAGGACATTGCGAGTTGGTACTGAAGCCCTGGAGACCTTTGAGCCAAGCGGCATCGTCAGCCAGGCCCGTCTTATTGCAGCTCGATATCAGGAGCTCCTGTAAGTCGTCGTCCTCGCATGCCTTTCGAAGCTGTTCGTCTGCGGTGCCGCTGTGGACGATGTGGCAGTAGACACGAAAGAGTCGCGCTCGATCGGCTCCTTTAGCGAAGAACTTGAACCCGAAGGTGTGAGAGATTTCCTCGTCCATTGGGAAGAAGCGCTTGCGGCATGCGACCACTAGACGTGCTGCGGCATCTGTTGTAGGAAGATTGGCCGCATCGTCTATTTTAGGGTTGAATTAGAGATCAATTGTTACCGGCGATTGGTTCACATGCTTACTTGATGTCTTCGTCCTCAACTTCGATTCCAGAGAAGCGGGAAAAGAAGTCGGCCTCTCTGGGGTCCACATCTTCATACCGGAACAGCGATTTATCTACCGTCTCTGGTATGAACTGACAGTACGCAGCTAACGTGTTGATTCCAGTTGCCATTATGGACTGCGTATGACTCGCCCCTCAGCTACTGAGTATCTTGTTGATGTAAGGAAGTCTTGCCGGGAGGATACATGAACCAGACTAGCAGAAGTATAGTTGGCGAGGTGAGTCGGGGTAGATCATGGTGGTGAGCGGGGCTTTATAGGTACTTTCCAAGAACCGTAAGCAAGTATCAAGAACTATGGGACGAATTTGGTGTCTGGCTGTGACTGCATTCGAAATGTTTAGAAGCAAATGGCACAACAATAACACACATGGATTATGGACGCTAACTCTTGTACATGAAACACTGAAAAAGAAAGGAAAAAAAGAAAATGTATCGTAATTGCTGAAGCAATTACATGTCGGCTGTAGCCCTCACGCATGCCCTCCTTCCTCTTCCTCTTTCCATCTGGCTCTGCGCCTTTAACTTTCCCGCGTCACTTCAAATAATGGCTCAAGGTTATTCTTAGCACCTACTATCGCGCGCTTGAGGGGTCTAATCGCTGATAATAATTTCGGAAAGCAGAGATCTGCGCACCGTGGTAGAATTAGCCATGGGAAAAGCTCTTGGAATGAAGGCTCTTGAAAGGGATAAGCCAAGTTTATCAAGTAAATAATAGTCGAAGGGGAGTGTTCAAGTGTCAAGCCGTGGCGTGGATCGGCTTACCGAGACACACCGATCTCGGTGTGCCCCGCACGGAAATGAATCCCGATTACACTAACAAGCCGAGGCAAATCGCCAATTGCCCCTGCAACACATCATCTCTTTACCCCGGACCGCCCCCAACCTCACCTCCCTCAACAATCTTTACCGGCACTCACCAATTCTCACCATTGTCACTTTCCAAAGTCCTCAATTGATACCGCCAGGCCTCTTAGTCGTGAAATTACAGCTTTTAGACACTTGAAGGGCCCTCCCGAAGCTGTGTACTGCCTCCCTGAAGTCCGCCACAACAACAATAACATCCGTGCATCACCACAATGGCTTCTCTCAAGTCCCCTCCTCCTCCCGTTCCCGACACGGACATCACCTTCCCCCGTCCCCACATTCTCCAGATCACCCTCAACCGGCCCCGCCATCTCAACTCCATCCCCTCACCGCAGCACTACGCCCTCTCCAAGCTCTACGAGTGGTACGACGCCGAGCCGTCCCTCCGATGCGCCGTCCTCACCGGTACTGGCCGTGCCTTCTGCGCCGGCGCCGACCTGAAGGAATGGAACGTCCGCAACACTTCTGGTAAATCGCCCACCCCGTCGTCCGTCAGCACCGGCTCGGGCGGCGCCCTCGCAGCAACAGCCACGGCCTCCCCGGCTCCCGTCGTCACGTCTTCGCACCCCGATGCCAAGCCTGGTGAAAAGCGGCCGTCGTCCGCTGGGTTCGGCGGCCTGAGCAATAGAGGTGGCAAGAAGCCTGTCATCGCGGCCGTCAACGGGCTGTGTCTCGGCGGAGGGATGGAGATGATCATCAACGCGGATCTGGTGTATGCCTCCAACAAAGCCAAGTTCGGGCTCCCGGAGGTCACGATTGGCGTAGTAGCTATCGCGGGCGCGCTGCCTAGGCTTATCAAGGCCGTGGGTAGGCAACGTGCGACGGAGATGGCATTGATTGGCAGGTCAGACTATACGCCTGAGCAGATGCTCTCGTGGGGCTTGGTGAACCAAGTTGTGGAGCCGGACAGGTTGTTGGACACGGCGTTGGCTGCTGCCGAGGCCATCGCCAATAACTCCCCGGACTCGGTGATTGTGTCCCGGGAGGGATTGAAGAGCGGATGGGAGGCGATGGGGCCCGAGGATGCTACGGGACTGGTCGATCGAACCATCTATCGGAAGATGGAGGCTGCAGAAAATATGACGGAGGGAGTCAAGAGCTTCGTTGAGAAAAGGAAGCCAGTGTGGGTTGACAGCAAGTTGTGAGTGGGCAGACGATCATGACCATTTGTATTATTACGGTTATCAGTCTGCACCTTCAATGTAAAACGATTCGCCCTTCACACTACGTTACGGTACGTGACCGTTGGATATCATAAGCTTCCCCCATATACAACCCCTAAACCAGAGCACAAACAGCTCTTCCCCCAACTTTGACGGAGCCAACCAACTACTGGCCAAATTCCTTGTTCTCCACACGAAGCTCTCCAGAGCCAGACTCGGAGTCCTTCTCGACAGCACCGTGCGTCGCATCGCCGGGGGTGCCCATGCTCGCCTTCCAGTGCAGCTGCACCTTTCCGCCGGTGAAGAGACGGTCGATCTGCTCGAGGCTGAGGTTCTGCGTCTCGGGGTAGAAGAACCAGATGAGGGGGATGAAGAAGAAGTTGAAGACGCAGAAGTAGACGTAGGTGCGCCAGCCGATGCTGTTGATGCTGACGGGCGTGATCTCGACGACGAGGAAGGTGAAGATCCAGTTGGAGGCCGTGGCGAGGGCGGCGGCGCGCGTGCGGATGGCCAGCGGGGCGTACTCGGCGGGCAGCAGCCAGGGGATGGCGAGCAGGCCGACGGCGAAGAAGAAGTTGAAGAGGAAGAGCATGACGATGGCGACGATGCCTGCGGGGACGCTGCCGTTGGAGACGGTGCCGGCGAGGATGGCCATGCAGGCGCACTGGCCGGCGGCGGCGAAGAGCATGAGCTTGCGGCGGCCGAGGCGGTCGATGACCCAGATGGGGATGAGGGAGGAGAAGAAGTAGGCGATGCCGTTGAAGCCGGCGAGGAGGAGGGAGAGGTTGTGCGACATGCCGACGGACTCCTGGAAGATGACGGGAGCGTAGTAGGTGATCAGGTTGATGCCGGACAGCTGCTGCATGAACTGACCGCCGATACCCAGCATGGTGCGGTAGAAGAACTTCTGGTCGCCGTTCTTGAACATCATCTTGAAGGATCCGGTGTTGGCGGCCTCGCGCTCCTCGCGGATGGCGGCTTGAATCTCGGCGAGGTTGGCCTGCAGCTTGGGGTCGTTCTCGGTGATGGAGTGGGCGTCCTTCTCGACGGCCCACAGAATGTGGCGGGCTTCGTCGTGGCGGTCGTGGGCGATGAGCCAACGGGGGGACTCGGGCAGGACGAGGACGCCGAGGAAGGTGACGACGGCGAAGAGGATCTGCAGGGCGAGGGGGAAGCGGAACTGCGAGTCGTTTCCGACGTAGCTCATGCCGTAGTCGACCCAGTAACTGAGGGCCACTCCAAAGATGTTGATGGCGAGCTCGATGGCGAGACCCTTGCCTCGGTTATCGGCCTTCATCAACTCGGAGTGCCAAACAGCTAATCAGAGTGAGCATCTCTGTCCACGATGGATGGAGTTTATCATCAACACTTACGGATTGTACTAGTATTCAAACCATTGCCTAGACCCGCTACGATTCTTCCGACGATCAACTGAAAAGAACATCAGTGAGTTGTGAGTTAATCAGATATGCCGGTAATTGCCTCTTACCTGAGGGATTCCAAAAGAGGCGGCCTGCAACGCGGCTCCGATGCTCAGCACGATGCAGCCAAGCATGATGCACTTGCGGCGTCCAAGCCGCTCGCCAAAGATCAGACAAAAAATGGCGCCGAAGAAGCATCCAATCTCGTAGATGGCTACGACGGTGCCCTGCAGCGATGAGCTGCCGCCGCCGCCGTTGGTGGTGTCGATCTCGGGGAACGTCCGGGTGAAGGCGTAGCCGGTGAGGAGACCTGACATTACACCTTGATCGTAACCGAATAACAAGAAACCTAAATCCGTGTGTTAACAAGAAAATTTCCCGGCGACGTCCCGGAGGACCGTCTTACCTGATCCGGCCGTGGCCGTGATGGCCCAGTTGAGAGGGCGACCCGTGAGGATGGTCATGATGGATGGCGGTGTTGATGGTGATGGCGATGGCGATGAGTAAGGAGTGTGGATGTGTGTTGTCGCTCGAAATCCAAAACAACAAAATAAGAGGGTGGGGGGAGGCTCTCGTGTCTCACGCGATGACTTGAATCGCGGACCGATGAGAGAGGGTGAGAGAGATCTGGGGGAGGGTCAAAGCTGACTGGGTCAAAAAAAGAAAGAGACAAGGCCCCTCTCACGATGGGATGGGGATGGCGTGGCTATCTATATGTGCAACTTCCAGTGACCATGGCTATGTGAGCTTTTGGTGTTGAGAGTGTGTGCATGCAAGTAGGTACACGAAAAAGCAAAGACGAAGAAAAACTTCGCTACCAACAACCTCCTTTCGCCTCGTCTAACCACTAGGCGCCGCTACGAAACAACGTCATTTGATTGCAGCCAAAACCTTGGGGAACCTGTGTCAAATGCTGCATCTCTTCAACCCATGGAGCAACCTGTTCCCCTCCCCACAGGGTACCGGAGTGCGGGGACCCCAGCGCGGAGGTAATTAAGGCCAACCAAAGAAGACATGCGAATGGGACCATGGAACTGAAGATGGGGAGGGGGGGCCGCGACGACGTGAACTGCAGCGGCACCCCGATGTCTGTTCTTGGGTTGCTGTGGGCAGTTGGAGGCGCTTCAATGGGCGGGTGGCACGAAACTGACTCGCGACGACCTCTGTGGTTGTGAGAACCCGGCATGCGGGAAAAGACTCGAAGGGTTTTTTTTTTGTCCCTTTTTTTCTTTAGTAAAATCCTTTGTATGTACATCAAGTAGCGTGGTATATGTGTGTGCGCGCGCAATTCAATGCAATACGACCAACAGTTGTGGTCTGCCATTGGGGCCTAACGGCGGCAAGATGGCACCCAAGTCCCTGGCTGGTTTCCCGCGGGTTTTTTTCTTGGGGGAGGAAATTTGCCGAACCCAGCCATGCAATTGAACAATCGACATGGCTCATGGCCAAGGTCCGGAGGTGAATCCGGGGCCAGTGCCGATGGGTGGATGGTGGGAGGGAGCGATGCCGCAACGGAACAGACAGGGATCAGGGTCAAATTCGCCGACTTAGGGCCACTCTGTGGAGGGGGCGTCGAGCTGCCCTTTGCAAAGATGACAGGGCAGTTGAAAGCGCCTGCGCGGCCGGCGGGAGGACTGAGACTCAGACAACTCTGCTTCCACATGCCGTGCCGCTCCGGCTCCCTCCGAATAGCCGTCGGTCAACGGGCCTAGCACCGATCCAACAATGGCCTGTTTGAGCCGTCATGGACGACTGTGATTGCTCACTTTTCCCCATGTTTCCTGCAGAAGAAAAGCTGCGAGGTCATTCGAAGCGCACGAACCAGACTTGCGGCTGAACATGCCCTGCAACCCCAGCAACCAAGCATCCAACTTGTTCAACGAACCCTGACGCCCTGGCTCTGGCTCTGGTTCCCATCTGGCTGGCTCTACTGGTATGGCATGCACATCGATCGGCTGAAGCAGAGGCGAAAATCTCCTAGGAGAAACAGAAACCCCTGCCGCTTCACTCGAGGCATGCCGTTCAGCCCGGAGAACGTTAACCGATGGGCAATTGGGACCAGACGATGCGAGACGGACGAAGAGTCCGACGAACCACCCAGACGACGCCTCAGAGACGCATCAAAATCAGCCACCGAATTTTCCATCGTGAAGTGCGCCTCGGGTTGCCGCCCAAGAACCTCCAATTCCGTCTTAACCCGTCCCTAGCGCACTGTCAGGTCGGGGCCGCGTCAAAAGTTCGCACTTGTTCCCGTCGAACCACCCCCAAAACGGGAACGGCCACAGGGAGATGAGGTCATCCCCCGTCCCTGACCCCGGCCGGTCCCTTGTCGTCCTCCTCCGCAATCCCGCATGAACGCCGCAACGCTGGGCTTCCGCCTGCCGTCAGTGTGAAAAAAGCCGGTAGTGCCTCACCTTATTCCGTACGACTCACGGGGTCAGTCCCTGGCGACGAAAAAAAAGAAGACACATGAAAAACACGGGGTGGGGATGTGTGCCTCGACCCACGTTCTCCACGCCCTCCCTCCCTCCCTTCCTTGGTCGCTCGCTCGCTCGTAGCCCGAGGTGGTCTGGGGCCGCCAATCTTGTTGCCCATGGGGCCGCTTCGTTCTTCCCAGATGGGGGGATCGCGACGTCAGATGTTGAAGCTTTTGGCGGGTACCACAGAAACTTTTTTGCGTGATGCTAATCTCGGAATCCAGCCTCTCGGAGACCGCGTGCTGGAACCATTAGACCGGATCCTGTCCGCTTTGTGTGATGTACTGTACGTAGTATTGGAGCCATCTTGCGCGCGCATGTGTGGATGCGGCTTTTAGGCTTTGGTATCATAGACTTGCTGTTGTTTCGATACTAGAGGAGCCGATACTGAATATCGACGCGTGGCGCTGAGGTCGCGTTGCGCCAACTCTTTCCCGAGCGGCTGCAGCTACTCACACAGGATGTAGTGTCAGAGCAACTTCATCAACCCATCTGACCAAAATGAAAAGAAAACAACATGTGTATCCCTTCCCCCCAATTTTAATCATCCAATTCATGCTTTCGTGTTCACACACAATAAAATAGGAAAAAACAGCCGGAGGCATATACTAACCGTCTCCCAAGTCTCCCCAAAACTCCTTCAGGTCATCTGCCCTCCACTTGGTGCCCCATCCGCTCTCCTTTTCAATCTTCTCCAGGAGCTGTAGTATCGCACGATGCTCCGCGGGGTGGCTCATGCAACGTCCCGCAATCCAAAGGGGCTGGACGCTGTTTGTCCAGGCCCCGTGGTGGTGATTAGTCATTGATATTCCGCATATTTGCCTGGCATGCCAGAGCGCTGACCGAGGTCTCGGGGATAACCGGAGCGATGCTGGCCTGTTCTGTAACATGAGGAGAGACGCCGTGTGGTATAGTTGGTTACCCGATATCGCGGCCGGGTTGCTGTACAGTATCTTGGGAAAGGGCTCCGTGTCGGACGAGGGGATCGACATGATGTGCTGCATCTCGGACGGCCGACGGCTGTGCCAGTCCTCGACGTATCTCCATAGCTTCATCCACCGCACTCGGTATCTCATGTCATTCCTAGGTCCGTCAAAGAATAGTCCACCCGGGTTCGCCTTGGCCAGTGGGGCCAAGAGGTCAAGGACCTGGGCGCAGATATAGACTGCATAGTTCGCCCACATATCATGGCCGGGGTGGGAGAGGAACAACCCGACGTCTGCCTCGAGGTCGATTTGCGACGCCCAGTGGTTGACCGGGATCAGAGTTTTCACCGACGAGATCAGACCGCCGCAGACATCCATTCTGGCAAAGCACCAGAAGAGAGCTTGCTCGACACCGCCTACGAAGCCGTTCATGCCGACGGCCTCCATTAGACTGGCGCAGCCGTCCAAATGTCTTCGCCAAGCTTTTGGCGAACAGCTGGCCATCTCCAACACGCAGAGCACCACGCAGGACGCTATGACGGCTGTTGTCCGAGTTGAGAGTTGTGGTAGTAAAAGGTGTATCGCTTCTTGGTAAAGGGCTAGACTCTGATCCGTCGGCCGGTCCCGGTTCTTCAGCTCCAGTTGCCGGGCAGACAAGGCAAGCATTGAATAGCGCAGGTGGTCATGTGATCGAGCCATGGTCGGTAAGGAGTGTTGGAAGTGCCGCTGGTTGTCAAACTTGTCCAGCCAGGGTGAGATCTCATCCACCCAGTTCTTCCATAGCGCACACTCCTCTTCCAGGGGTAGGAAAGGGGGCTCGTGATCCGAAGATATTTCTCCAGTCGCCTCAGGCGCTTCGGCGGACGAGTTCTCACCAGAGCTGGCGTCGATGGATCTTCGTCTTGAGTTCTGACCAGAGGCTGGCGAACCTGGTCTTGTTGGCCCATTTGACCGTACCTCTTGGATGAGGTGGTTTCTTAGTGTTGAGTGTAGTTCGTGGTATGCGGATCCTGGCAAGAAGATTCCGTCTTCGTAGGAGCCCTCTGGCGTGAACATTTGGTCCATAAACTCGAAGGGCGCGTCTATCAGGGGGTCGAGAGCGAGGGTTGTGATGGGAATGCCGCTGACCGTGGTTGTTGAGTGATGGTCGTGTGGCCCCTGCCCAGCACCACCGCCGCCCTGGCTAAGGTATATCAGGTTTGCGACAGCATTGTCGGTGAGCAGCTGCTGCGATGCAGATGAGGGCGACGCCTGGAAATCCATGCGGTCGCCCGTCTGCGCGTGCCCCTTGTCGCTGGTGTCGTCATCTCGACGTGTTGATGGCGTCAAAAGCGAGCCAAAGCCCGACACAGCAACCGGATCTGTTGGTGCAGAACTAGGCCCTGAGGAAGACAGCGTTCGTTTTGCGGTACTCGAGCCCGCGATGGAAGCCGTATGGCCACCTGCCGTCGATGTCGTATATGATACAGGGCTGTCAAAGGTCTTGGTCTCATCATCCTCGAGGCTCTTGCGACGGTCTCCCTCACCATCACCTCCTGGTGGTGACAGCGGTGAGGGTTCTGGTTCCGGTTCGGAGTCGTAGTCGTGAAAGCCTGGTGGGAGGTGATAGTCCCGAATGACCTCGCTTGTGACATCAAGAATCTCAAAATGCCGCCGTGGGGGTGGTCTCCTAGCTTTTCTCATTGACGGGTGGTCTTGCAGGATCGTCTGGGCGTTCTCGGCACGGAAGGTGACTTTGATGCCCCATTCGCACCTTTCCTTGCGGCGAGAGCAGCCTCCGCACGCCGGCCGCCCCTCGTCGCACTTGCGCTTCTTGCGGCGGCAATTGAGACATCCGGTTCGTGTCCGGGTCCTCTTCTTCTTTGCCGGTGGTTGGTCCGGGTCGGGATCGGTGGGTGGTGGAGGAGGGTGCGGACGTGGCCGGGTCGTCTGGCCCTCCTCGGCCGGCGACGGCGGCCTGTCGACCATGATGGCGACAGGATGGGATTGAAGCTTCCCTGAGGCGGTGCGGTGCGGGCGTTGGTGAGGCGATGAGGGTCTAGACCATGGGTATCGCAATGCGCAAGCGCAATCCTGTTGCGGCAGGAGAGGCAACAGCAGCAGCAGGAGGCGGCTATTGCTGGGGTAGGTCGTCCAATTGGTGAAAGGTTGTGTGAGAAGTTCGTGGAGCAGTTGCGCTTCGACATGCGCTTCCGCGAAGACAGCCAGCCAGGCGGGCGGGCGGTGCGGGTAGAGATGGGATGTCGTGTATGTATAAGGTAAGGTAAGGTAAGATGTGCAAAATGGTTCGATAAGATTGCCACGAATGGAGCTGTTCAGGGACCTGTGAAGAAGAGCAGAGAACAGCTGCAGCTTTGGTTAACTCCCCCCGAGGCCAAGGACGGGAGATGAAACAGAGTTCATTCTAGTTCTGCATAGGAGGTGTTTGCCGATGGTTGAGAGGTGAAAGGACCCTGCAGTTGCAGTTCAGATTGAGGTTTGGTGCCCAATGACGGCGGCTTCGGAGCACATGAGGGCGACTGACATGTTGCTTCTTCTTCTTCGACGACTTCTCCTGGTTGGCTGTGTGGTATAGCGTCATGTATCGTGGCTGAGAGCTATCCCGAGCAGCCGGTCTACTACTCCAATGTCAAAGAGGCAAAGGGGCTGAGCTGTGATGGAGCTACCGTACCTCGCTCACCAATTCGAACAATAACACAGAGACAGACACACGGGGAGGAGAGTTTGCGGGGAGATTCTGGGGGCAGTTGTAAGCGGTGTCGGACGGCCTAGTGACAGCTACCTACTCGAACTGCCTGCCCGCCGCCCCCCAGAATTGGCTGAAGAGATTGGCCCGGGGATAAACAGGGGTAGCCCCTGTCGTCGCAGCTCTTGGGACAAACTCTGAGCGTTGGGCTGCTGGCTGCGAATGCGATGCGCTGCTTTCAGTGGTCTGAACCGTTGAACCCCTCGTCTCGGGGGACGCTCCTGAGCAAAGTCCAGCAACAAAAGCCCTGGGATCCCCGGCTGAACCCCCGCCATTCTGCTGTCCGCAGTGACACTCCCCCACACCCGGAGAGGAGCAGCAGCCCAGCAGCCCAGCAGTCCCCCCTTCAAGCTTTTCCCACTGCCGTTCCGGATGGCAATGAGCGTCACGCTGTCGCTTTTTTTTTAAGCATGATTGAGTGTGTGCGTGGCCCGCGGACTTTCGGTCCAAAGCTGAGAACTGACATGTCCGCCCATTGATCTTTCTAAGGGACCCGTCGGAGCTTTCCCCGACCAATTGACATGGAATCACGATAGCATCGTCATCCGTGATCCCCTTCAAAAGCAAAGACCGAAATTCTGAACAACGACCACGAGGACAGACAGAAAGCAGGCTGAGAATGGGATCTTCCCCCAGCTCGAACCGAAGAAATGAAACCAATCAAAGGCAGTCCACAACGAGGCCGCGCTGCTCTGCGACACCGGTTCGCTCATGACTCGGAACTCGGCCTGCTGATGCCGTGGCCAACGCTCGAAATTCCAAAATAAGGCATCGTGTAACTTTTTTCGGGCTCAATTACTATCCAGGGTTATCCGTGTCTATGCAATCCATGTGCCAAATATGCCCCCCCTAAACGCCGCTCGCACCTTTGTCCCGAACCAGTCCTCCTCTTCTTTCTTCATTAGAGCTCGTTGGGTGTGATGCGACAAAAAAATTCCTCAAGACAGCTTCATGAGTAAGTGCTTAGTGGTGGTGGACGGGGTTCAGGTCCCGGAACTCGCCCCGCAGGCTGTCCACGCCATTGGCTCTGACCTCCTCGACGAGCTTGGCGACCTCGGGGGCGATGACGTTCTCGTCGAAACCGAAGTACCTGTACGCGTCGGGGCCCGGGAGAGAGTGTCCGAAAGAGCTCATCGAGTAGCCGGCATCGGCGTAGCGCTCCCATCCGTTAACAGCGTACGCCTCGATAACCACACGCGGCGCCTTGGAGCGGTACTGGAGCACCTCGCGCTTGTACTCAATCGACTGCTTGTCGAAGATGCGCTGGCACGGGAAGCTGACGATGCGCGCCTTGATGTTGTGCTTCTCCGCGAGCAGCTTGGCCGTCTTGACGGCAAAAACCATCTCGGCGCCGACGCCGATGAGCGTGACGTCGGCATCCTGCTCCTCCTTGAAGACGTAGGCGCCCTTGAGCACCTTGTCGCGGGAAGTGAATTGGGGGTATTGCTCGAGATTCTGGCGCGAGAGGGAGATGATCGTCGGTGACTCCTTGGCCTCCATCGCCGCGATGAAGGCACCGGCCGTCTCCTCGCTGTCGCAGGGACGGATGTACAGAAGGTTCGGCATCGCACGGTAGAGGGCGGGCAGGGCAATAGGCTGGTGGGTGGGGCCGTCCTCGCCGGTTCCGATCGAGTCGTGGGTCGCGATGTGAATCTGCTGGAGGCGCTGGAGAGCACCCATACGCACACCGGGGGCGGCGTACTGATTCGTTAGTATGGACTTGTAAGTGGGTTGAGATCAGGTGTCACTCACGATGTAGAACATGAAGAAGCTGGAGGTGACGGGGAGGATAGCACCCTTGTTAAAAGCAGCCAACCCGTTGGCGATAGAAGCCATGGCATGCTCACGAATGCCGTAGTGGATGTAGCGGCCGGTGTAGTCGCCGTTGATGCCGCAAGTCGTCTTCAAGTCCGGGTTCTGGAAGTCGACCTTGCCCTTCCAGATCATGTTGACGGAAGGAGACAGGTCAGCGGTACCGACCATCAGGTTGTTGACTCCGGCAGCAATGGGGTTGCATACGAGACCAGCCGACTTTCTCGAGGGAGTGGGAGTCGTAGGGAAGTCCTCCTTGGCGGGGATAAACTTGCGCCAGTCCGCAGTCCACTCCCCAGCGACACGCTTCTTGAACTCGGCAGCAAGCTCAGGGTGCTCGCGGGTGTAAGCCTCAACCAGCTGGTTCCACTCGGCCTCGATCTGCTCACCGCGGGGGATAGCCTCGCGGAAGTAGTTGTAAACCTGGTCAGACACGACAAAGTGCTGCTCGGGATCCATGCCGAAGTTCTTCTTGATGTTGGCAACGTCAGCAGGGCCGTAGGCGGCACCGTGGGCCTTGGCGTTGCCGGCGACAGCACTGCCAATACCGATGACGGTGTGGATGTTGATGAAAGTAGGCTTGTCGCTGCTGTTGCGAGCAGAATCCATGGCACGAACGATGGCCTCGACGTCCCAGTTGCCGTCCTCAATCTCAATGACGTTCCAGCCACAGGCACGCATCTTCGTGTTCACATCCTCAGTGTTGCAGAGGTCGACGCTGCCATCGCAAGTAATCTGGTTGTTATCGTACATGACGACCAGGTTGTTGAGCTTCCAGTGGCCGGCAAGCTGAATGGCCTCCATAGCCACACCCTCCTGCAAGCAGGCATCTCCAATCATACACCATGTCATGTTGTTGACGACGGGGAAGTTGGGACGGTTGTAAGTGGCGGCCAGGTGCTTGCTGGCAGCGGCCAGACCAACGGCGTTGGCGATACCCTGGCCCAGCGGGCCGGTCGTCACCTCGATACCCTCGTGCTCGATCTCAGGGTGGCCGGGGCAGAAAGAGTCGGTGCGGCTAGAGTGGTAGGACTTGAGCTGGTCCATAGTCATGTGCTTGTAGCCGGTCAAGTGCAGGAAGCTGTATTGGAACAGACATGTGTGGCCGTTGGACAGAACGAAACGGTCTCTGTTGAAGTAGTTGGGGTTCTTGGGAGAGTACTTCATAATGTACTTCCAGAGAGAGGTTCCGATGGCAGCCATGCCCATGGCACCACCGGGGTGGCCGCCCTTGAACTGCTCACACAAGTCGGCGATGAGACAGCGGAATGTGCGGAGAACGAAGTCGACCTCCTTCTTGTCGGCCTCGGTGAGCTGGAACTGGCTGTTTGAGCCGTTGATTGACTTTGCGGCCACAACGCCATGGGGGACGGGCTCGGCGGGGACTGCACTGGGCGCCATTGTGAATTGTGTATGAGAGACGTCAGGGGTATCACGAGGTGAGGGTATCTCGGTCTCGGTGTGAGAGTGTGGGGTAGCGTCGGGAGTCGCACTCGTTTTCTTGGTTGACGTTGACCTCGTTCACAGTGTCCAACGAAGAGAAAGAGAAGCAGCCGTCAAAAGCAAATGGTATCAAGCAAGTCGTGTCTCTTTCGAGAGTTAATTAAGTGAGGAGAAACAGAAGGGCCAGCGAGTAGACGGCAGAGGCGGGCATCGGGCCATTTTGTTAGATATATTCGTGGCCATGCTGGTCTGGTCTTGTCTGGCTTGGGTTGGTTCTGCCCCCTCTGTGTGCTTGAGATGACCATTTTGGGATGGAAGTGGGATGTGAAGCCAATGCGAAGCAGTACGGCATTCGGAAGGAGCGCTTAACGTTTCCCAAAACAGGCAGGGGAAGGGAGCAACCGGCGACTGTCACTTGACTGCCGGAAAATTTAGTCGGGAAAAGTACGGCAGATTTCAATCACGATTCTCATTGGTCAGAAAGTTCGCAGCACTGGCGTCGGGCGATGCAGCTGCTGTGTGTAATCTAGGACGAGGTAAAGGCAAGCGCTGGTGCATGCACAAGCACTTTTAAAAAAAAAAAAAAATTGAGATCAGAGAAGGTTCAGATCATAAGCGCTTTTTTTTTTTTTTTTTTCAAATTCTGATCGATGATGCAAAACAGCGGACCAGAAGCGCAGAGCGATGACTCGGAAAAGTCCCGAAGAGCAGCGGGCGTATCAGTGTCTTTGATGGATGAGCATTGGGCAGAAAATTGCGGGTGACTAAGCGAGAAAAGCTGCGTGTGGTCCGTGCTTCACCGCGGGGGAGATTGGAAGCGCTTCGTTTTGCCGTCTTGTCGCTGGCGTCGGGCACGAGCCACCATCTGGTCTCCTTACGTAAGACTTCTCTGGCCACTCACCGTCTCAACATTCTTCCCCGCCAAACCACCCGCGTGAACGCGCAGTTTTTGAAGCTGTTAGTGTGCGGAGTCTCCACACCCATCAGACACTAACAATTTTCATCGCGGGCAGCTTTCCATTTGATCCATTCCTTTCTTTGTCTGCTTGTTGTGTCGTTGGTGGATGGTATGGTTGGATGCCACGCTGGCGCATTGTCGACTCCAGCTGTCCTCTAATAGGATCTCTTCCGTCCAGTATCAGACAGACCCTCTTCGCTTCCGCCTGCTCTTTCTCCCAACTCCAGTCTCCAGCATCTCTCCCGTGGGAAACAACCGGGTCCTTGACCCAATAAACGTTGCAAATCTCGTCGAAACTATTTTTGCTGCCGTCCCCTTGCCCCGTCATCGCCGAAAGTCTATTCCTGATTCCATCGTGACCTGAACCCAACCCACAGACAAGAGTCCAGACTTACACTTTTCTGCTCTTTGTGTCTCTCAAGTGGCCCTCAGTTCCCCTCATCCGACCGGCTGCCGTCTCCCGTCCCCCCGCCTTCACACCGGAGACGTCCCGCCAAGAGCGCTTGTACCTGCCCCCCTCCTCCACGTCCCCGTTCATCTCCAGCGGTGCCGCGGAGTCAATGCCGCGCAAACATCGAAGCTGCAGCACCATGTTGGCCCCGGCGCGTCGGGATGCTTCACCGTCGCCTCGATGAACGCCCGGCAATCCATCCTCCAAGATGTCTTCACACAACTCCAAGCGAAACTCGTCGTCGTCTTCCCGTCCTCCCCGGCCGCTCTTGTGTCACTCATATAGCCAACCCGTGACCGCAATGTTTCTGTTTCGACCTCGTCCACCTAGCTCACTCCCACTCTCACTACCTGTGCCTTGCTCATCTTCATTCATACCTTGAACAACTGCGACCTTTAGACATTCGACAGCCTTGTTGTAATATCATCCTTTCTATACACACTGTTTACTAAGATACCCAACCTTCAACCTTCACAATGCCTCCCGTAGCTGTCAGCGATATGGATCTCCCCGCGGAGCCCGTCCACCCCAAGCCCGAGGCCAAGGACCCTCTCGCTTCCTCCGTCGCTACTCCTCAACTCTTCTCCCTCGCCAACAAGACCATTGTCATCACCGGCGGCGGCCGTGGCCTCGGAATCACCTTCGCCCTCGCCGTTCTCGAGGCCGGAGGTCACGCCGCCTGCCTCGATATCCTCCCCGAGCCCGCCGCCGTCGAGTGGGCTCACCTCGCCAAGCTGGCCAAGGCCAACAACCTCTCCGTCACATACCACAAGTGCGACATCACCGACGAGCCCGCTACCGAGAAGATCTTCAACCAGATCGCCGACGAGGCCGACCAGCGTGGCGCTCCCTTCTGGGGCGCCATCGCATGCGCCGGGATCCAGCAGAAGATCCCTGCCCTCGAGTACCCCGTCGCCGACTTTGAGCGCATACAAAAAGTCAACGTCGTCGGTGTCTTTGTGACCGCTAAGCAGGCCGCCCGCGTGCTCGTCGGCCGCAAGAGCAAGGGCAGCATCCTGCTCATCTCCAGCATGTCTGGAGAGATCGCCAACCGCGTAAGTTTGTCAGTCTGTCTGAAAAGTGTGGACCCCGGCTGACATTCTCTGTAGGGATTGACTTGCAGCGCGTACAACACCAGCAAGGCCGCTGTCCAGCAAATGTGCAGATCCGTCGCCCAGGAATGGGGTCAGTACGGCATCCGCGTGAACACCCTCTCCCCCGGTGTAAGTTGGCCTCCATCTCATGCCACTCTCACTCGTCCATGTCTAACTCATCTGTCAACAGTATATCCGCACCGCCATGACCGACCAGCTCCTGCAGGCCGAGCCCGACGTCGAGACGACCTGGATGCGCGGTGCTCTGCTCCAGCGCCTCGGCACCCCCGAGGACTTCAAGGCTCCGGCCGTCTTCCTCCTGTCCGAGGGTAGCTCCTTCATGACCGGAGCCGACCTTCGCGTCGACGGCGGCCACTGTGCCTCAGCATAAACGACGTATTCTCATGTGAATGCGACCAAGAACAAGACCCCATGCATGATCGATGAGATCTTCGATGAGATTGGCTCCGTAATATGGCACACAGCCCCCCCTCGGGAGCAACAACTCACTCGATGCCACCCACTCCTGGGTGTTCACCGCCGACGAGAGTCGCGTGGTGCAGACATGTAGAATCAGTATGATTAGAGCGAGCATTAATAGCGGTTTCTATTTCGTAGAAGAGAATGCAATCACCCAAAGCAGGGCCCTTCCTGCAGTAGACACAATCCTTTTTTTTTTAACCCACTGATTGATGTGAGTACGTGTGAGCCAAGGTCAGGGAGTTGAGAGTGTGGCGCCATTCTCACTGAGGTTGAGCCTCTCGATATCTCATATTATCAACATATTGTTCTGTGATGTCACGTTCAACTATAATCTCAGTCTTATGCTCGCGCATGAGTTCAATAGTCAGGTGTGAAGGCAACTACAGTCACCTAGCGTTCATTCGCGACACGTTGGAGGCGGCAGAATCTAAGCACTCTACCCTGGCAGAGAGACTTCGCGAGAGGGTTGATCCCTTTTTGAGGGAATTCCCGAACGTCTGAAAAGGGACGCCTCGGAACTTACTTAGCCACCCAGCAGCTTGCAGAGTTTGGCTGATCACTTGCACTTCGAGTTGTTTGAGCCACTGAGAATGCAGCGCATCCCGTCAGATGAAACGAAACCTTGAAAAGAGGCACCGCCCGGGCCAGTCGGATGAATGACGCGAGGTCTGGATGAAGATGTCGTCTAGACGGAGAACCTGCTCAGCTCTCCCTTTCTTCTATCTTTCCAATTCAAATCACCACTGGTCAAATTCAGTGAAAAAGAATCAGCTCAGTCGCTTCTACTGCGTTACCGAATGAGTGTAGCAGGCAGGTGTCATTCTCGATAAAGTTTCAAGAAACCTTTCCTTGCAAGTGCTCATACCATTCTGGTCTCAGCATGGGCAAGGGAAACAACGATTTCAAATCGACGCAGTTTTAGTCTCCGTCCCATTAAACGTCGATCAACAATCCTACGACCTCTCAAAGCGCGCCTTTGTCACCGCCTCTTTCTGGTACTGACCTTTCAGCACTTGACGACGTGACTTTTTCCCGGAAGAAAAATGAGATTTTTTTTATGTTTACTTGCAGCGGCGGCCGTCGCCTTGGCTGCAAGCCCGGGCAGCCCGACGGAACCCCAACGCCATCTCCGTAACCCGGTCCCCGACACCACGCGAGATAATGGCGGCAGCCCGCGTCCAGGTCAGAGCCGCCAGAGCAAATACAACGTGTGCTGCAAATTCAATGCCGAAAAGACTAAATGCGTAAGTCGACTCACGGGCACCGGCTTGAGATGTAGATCAGGCCTTTGCTAACGAAAGCTTCCGCAGGTTTGCATAGCCCGCGATAAGTTTGTAAGTGTCATCTTTGACGAAGCTTGAATATCAACCATTAATTCTTCTACAGGACTGCGAGAGGGGAACCTGCTTAACGTCAGGCTCGGGTTGGACACTGGAGCCGGAGGGAGATCTTTGATTATACTTCACCAGAGATCATATCTCAAGTCATTGAGACCTTTGAACCGAGAATGCGGGTGCATTCCAAGGCAAATGGAACTCGGCAGCGGTCAATCATCAGCGTATCAAGGCTACATTTTGTGTATGCAAGCAAAAATAGGTCCTTGGGAAGCCTAGTTTCAGTAATTGAATTCACCAAGCCATCAACGAAGAGCTTCCATGCAAGAACAAACCCATGGTGATAATGATGCTCAAGTGTACCTATTGTGAGGTCGGCATAGAATCGGAGTCTATCGGCACCGAGCCCGACAGTTGGCAGGGAGAGACATACTCCGACTTTTCCGTGGGCTTGAGCATGCTGGACGCATGTGGTGGCTATTACAACTCCGAAGTCCGTGAGGCTTATATCCACTTCATTGTGAACTACTGCAACCACTGACATCTGATGATCGCATAGCGCCTCACTAGCCCCGAACATAAGCGCTGAACTCCGAAGGATGAGAGGACCGTTGCATACTCTCGGGCCCGATTGAACCTTGCGCCGCCGCTAAATTGGAAATGAAAGGCTCAAGGACTATGATGTCGTCGTTGCTAGATCAAATTAGGCTACTATGCGACGATCTGGCTGTGGCTGTGCGGTATTCAGCCTAGGGCTGAGAACATCAGCCTGCCGCGTAATGGCTTTGGCAATGATCACTGGAGAGTTTCGATCCTTCAGAATGAGTCGGAATTAACCGCACGACTGCACGGAGATGCAAGATGCCGTCAACAACGGCGCTTGAGGATATCAAGACTGTATATATGATGCCAAGCTTAGCTCTTGGCATGAAGAACTCATCAGCACTTACTCACTTAACCTCAATCAACATTTCAGATCGAACACTTACAAGATGAGAATTACCACACTTACCTCTATTTTTGCGGCCTCGCAGCTATTAGCTGGTGGTGAAGCATGCCCTTTCCACTTGAACGACGACGAGCACTCCTCACCATCCATCAACAATGTCAGGCGGTCCATGCCGACGAATAGCACCAAAACTGCTATTCAAGACATTCAGGTTTTTAACGGGAGAAAATTCGGAAAGCCCCAAACTGTTTGTCTCGATTATGGGCACATCATTGGCTTCGGCCGTTGCGCCGGGGCGAAGACGATTGTAAACGGAACCGGCAAGTTCCTCATTCCTGGCTTAATCGACAACCACGTCCATTTGACCGACGTCCGCTCCCTCGAAGACTACACTTCGTACGGGTGTACAACCGCCATGCACATGAACTGCGCAAACTTCACGCAGTGTGCTACCCTAGCGCGTCAGTCGGGTCTCGCGTCGTTCCTCTACGCCAGCATGGCTGCTGTTGGCAACGGCAGTCTGCACTCAAAACAACAAGCCGGACGCGCCAACAATACGTTAATTTATCCAAGTACGGACGTTGTGGAATGGACGAAATGGCAATTCAATAACGGCAGCCACTTTTTGAAAATCACCGCCGAAGTCGACGGGCCGTCTCTGGAGCAGCAGACTCAGATGGTTGAAACCGCTCATGACGAATACCGGAGACAGACCATGACGCATGCATCTCAGATCACGGCATACCAGCAAGCTGCAGACTCAAAGACCAACGGCATTCAGCACGTTCCCGACGACGGTGTTCTGGGACAAGATGTGATCAAGCAGATTCTAAGCCAACATCAATACGTTACGCCTACATTGAACATCTTCGAATATGGCTACCGAGATGCTGTCCTGTCGAAGTTCTTAAACATTCAACCAGGAAGCAACCGTACACTCGACAACGCTCACACGAATGCCCGCCTCCTTCATGAAGCTGGGGTGCCTATTCTCGCTGGCACCGACGCCGTCGGCATATTGAAGCAGGGCAACGCCACAGCCTCAGTTCCCTTCGGCCTGACCCTTCATTTTGAGCTTGAGAACCTTGTCAAATACCTGGGCATGTCCCCCGCCGAAGCTATCAACTCTGCTACTCGCAAAGCCGCCAAGTGGCACCGTGTCCCTGATAGGGGCTCCATCGAGATTGGAAAGAGGGCTGACTTGGTGATGCTCAATTCCAACCCTTTGGTTGACATCAGCAAAACTCAAGATATTGCTCGGATCTGGGTACTTGGCTATGAGTCTCCAGTTTACGCGAAAAATGGTACCGCTAAGAATCCAGGAGCTTAATGTGGAAAAGATATTGAGCAGTTCGAGGGGATTGCTTGTTCAGCTTAGATAGCGGGGTGCTTATAGTACGAGCTAGACTGAAGACCTGTATATATACATAGAGTGAGTTTGGTGTTTGCATGGTTACATACCTAGGTTCGATGGCTACGTGTTCGGGCTACTCATGTATAAATTTTTGATATAGAAGGGACATATGTATATTTGATTTTGAACCCTTGGCTTATGCAAGCAAACGAGAGTTGTAAATGGTTTTATAGGTATTCTCGAAGATAACAATCACCATATCTTCAACAGCGATTTACCTCTGCCGCCCAGGAATGATGCAAACTTTGAGGGTGTGACTTTTTGATCAGCCCACTCATCTGTTGGCCCAAAATCGACAACGCCGTTTGAGCGACGTTCCAAGAAAGTCTGTCGTTCATTGAATGTCCCGTTTACGCAGCCGATCCTTTCAAATGAAGGGATAACGGAACGTCTTGATAGACATCGAACCAGAAGTAATCCGAAAACTTCTCCTTTGTCTATGTATCCCACCAGAACGAACAAATCCCTTTACTTCGAGAGCGCCTCCGAAATGTTATCATAACTTGAGGTTTCTTCCGTGCATGCATCCACATTTGTTGAGTTACCACAGTGGACATCGGCAGCTACAACCGTGTTCGGGTGCAGGTTTACCCCGGCAGGCCACCGAATCTCATACTGGTAACTACTCAATCTTCGGAAACCTTTCACTTTGAGAAGAAATCCCCACAGTGTAATCGAGGCTGGCAACCTGGGGCCCGAGGCAAAGACGGACTTGGGGTTCGCGGTATACTGAGTTCTCAGAACTCTCATCAATGGGAGAGTATTTGGTTCGGGGTCTCGTGTGTTGTACCACGCCAGGCTGTACCTCTGCAGAGGATAATGTGCTTCCCCAGTTACCGATGCCCAGGACCAGGTCGGCATATTGTCCCTTGACATACGACAACTTGCACGTTCACCGGTCGTGTGCCACAACAAATCAGCGGCGAGGCTTTTGCGCCAGACTCCAGCCATATACTGATCTCCAGGTGTCGATTTTGCTGCTCGAGCAGCCAACCCAGCCAAGGCAGGCAGCCTGTCATTTGGTCTTGTCAAATGCAGCCTCGTGAACTCTTCTACAATATCTCTGCGCCAAGCTGCCTCGATGTTATAAGCGGATTGAGGGCCCTTTTTATCGACAGGCGCGAGATCAAGAGCCTTGGATCCTTTCAGAAGACTGCGCGCAAGAATAGTCCTCGGTTCATTCGTTGCCGAGCACTCACAGCTGCAAATAGAGCGGCACTCCCAGGCCATCTCTGACGGAGCAAAGTGGAGAGTCCGAGGAGAAAGAAGCCTCTCTTGGAATGCCCATGCTCTTGTCGAAAGCTTGCTGCGCATTGTGCGAAAGTTGGGATCCCACACCTGTGGGCTGTCGGCAGGCAAATTATTAAGAACAGAAGCTGACGAATTCCTCTTCCATGGATAGCCCGGAAAAAAGTCATGATACGGGAGTTGGTATGCCAAGGGTCCTCTCTGACGGACATGAACAATGTGCGTTCGCTCTTCTCTCAGAGGATTTGTGGTAAACGTCTTGCACTGGATGGCGATAGTCTCCCGTCTCTTATTTTGCGGGTGGAGAAAGCCAGCCAAGCTATCCTGTGCACCATCGGCACTGATCGTAAAATGGGCCTGGGAATAAATGTAGTTCATCCGAGTGGCATGCTTTCCCCAATCGGTCTCACAATCTTGAATGATGCAGAGTGAGTCGATCCAAAGATATTTGTAGCCCAGTCTTCTTGTGACATCCATGGCATCGGCAAACATCTGGGGAATTGGCTGCGGAAATGCGACCCGAAACTTGTCAAAGCAAGAGAGAGTGGTTATCAATGGTGATACGCCGCCCCAGCAGTGACTCAAGGCAACGTAACGCCCTCTTTCTCCCGGACTTGGCAAGTATAAGTAGGCGTCTGCACACGAGGACCCCACATCTATAACTCGGGGAGGCAACGGAGGCATCCCGATTGAAGAAGGACACTTGACATGTTTACCGGTCCCCGAGGTGCATTCATGTAGCCACAATTTGGCAAGCTCAAGCATCGAAGACGTGTGGGATTCAGGTATGTCGTACGCCCTTCCGACACCGGGCCATGGAAAGTTATTGCCATCTTACGCAAGTCAGAACTCATGACGTTTAAGTTGAATTCATATAGCTCAGATGACTTTCGACTTATGAATGACTTACAAGCAGTATCAAGTGGCAAGTAGAACTGAAGGGCGAGGCCTCCAGACTCAAGCCCTGAAGACCCCTCAGATCTGTAGCGTACGCCGGCAAATAATGGCCCTCGATCAATTTGCACCAAGTAAACGTAAATGCTGTCAGCATCTGAGAGGTCACTGGGCTGCAGAAATGCAGCGATCCCATCCCACAACACCTTGTAGCGATATCCAAATTCCTCGTCGGCAATATTTTCCCGCAACTTTGACAAGACCAAACATTCCTCCGGGTAAACGCAGCGCTCGTCATGCTTTTCGCCGGTCTCGGAGTCTTCGCCAAATGCGAACCTTTCCAGTTCACCATTTCTGATTACCCGAACGAACTGTAAAGGGGCCATTATGGGCAAAAGGCCGGCGTAAACTCCGCTAGTATGTGTAAACTTGTGATGCTGAGAAAAAGAGCGAATTTTGAACTCGACAAGGAAAAGAGTAAACGGCTACCCTCGCCCTTGATTGGTTGTGTGATTGATCGTATCCTCTTTGCTTATCGAATGTCACGATAACCGAATTATCTTCTGCTTACTTCCGAACAACATTAGGTAATGTCTTCCAGCCTAGGTTGCTGTTCCAAGAACATCAGATCTCGAAGTGGAAACGAGAAGGCCACTGAAAGGCTCCAATTACGTAGTTTTCTATCATAGTGATGGCCTTCAATGAAGTGACCTTACAACTGTTTGACATCTGGGTAATTTGGCAAAGTAAACAGGCGTTGAAATCGCTGTTTCTGCTAGAGAAATTTGACCAAGAAAAAGAAAGAAAAACACTATGGAAGTCGCGCGCATCCCTGGGCTTTACGTGACCCATTGACGGCCAGCGGACAACAAAAACGCCAAAGTTCACTGTGTCAAGAGCTGAGATTTTCAGGCGACCTGGGAAACAGAACGTCAGATTATAAAAACGTCGTCGCCCCGGGAATAATTCACGTAAGGCCTCTTGGCATTGTTTGCCAAGACACCAAGCGGCCAAGGTGAGTGAAGCTTTGCGGCGTCGGCAACACGGAGAGATCTCCTTTCTTGGCCATGCATCCACCGCCATCCTCCACATCACGACGCGGGGGACTACCAGGTGGAAAAAGAAATGGATCACTGGGGGAAATGGGCTTCGTGCGGGGGATCAAGACTAGCGGCGCAGGTCGAACGCATCCGATTGTCGGCTAGTTTTCTCCGGCGACAGCGGTTGAGAAATCCCATCAATCACTTCCTCGCGTGGAAGAGACGGTGCAGTCGACCCTGGAGCCGATATGCAGGCCACCTGCACAATCTCCGAATCCACCTCAGCCAACAAGCCTCCCTCTCCGTCTTCCCCAACTTCTCACAACACCGCAATGGGGTTGCGGTTGGTCCCCCAAAGCGTGGCCGGGCTGTGGCCCGGTGCAGCGGTCTGCTGATTACGCGGATGGACTGATGCAGGCGATGAACGGCAGGAGAAACAAGGGCATGATAGGTGGAATGGAACGCTGTGGTTTCTCCCCTCGTGCAGCATACGCTTGGTTATTTCCAGATGGCTGGGTGAAGCGAGACTAGCTTCATATCGGCCCCTGCTATCTTACCCCGACTTTGGGGAAATAAACAGCACGTTTGGGGTCGTGGTGGTGTTGGTCATGATGATCTTTTGAAAATGCGGGAAAAGAAATTGAGGAGAGCTGTGCCAACGTCGCTTGGCGATGCAGGTCCAATGCCAAGCAGTTCGAGTATATGAAGAGACTCGGCCTCACAAGAGTTGCAATGGATGGCTGATCACCTCTCCCGAGCAGCCCTTTCCCTTGGCATCTCACTTGGCAACCCTCCTCGACGTGTGTGTTTCCTCCTCCTCGTCCAATCCCACACGCAGCCATGAGAGTCTCATCCCTCCTCGCCACCTTGGCCGCTGCTGGCACTGCGCTCTCGAGCGCAATTGAACTTCCGGCCGGCGTTCCTCGTAACATCCAGGAGTTTCGCGAGAAGCACCCTTACGAGAAGCGCGGAAAGGACTGCCACCGCAAGACCTACACCATCCGCGCCTCCAAGAACGACCTGGACGACATCTCTGATGAGTTTGTCGAGGGTCTGAAGAAGGCCAACAACGGCGGCACGCTCTACCTCCCCGCCAACCAGACTTTCATCATCGGCAAGCCGCTCGACCTGACTTGGCTGAACGATGTGCACGTTCACTGGGAGGGTGAGATCAAGTTCACCAACGACACTCCCTACTGGCAGGAGAATGCCTTCACCCACCCTTTCCAGAACTCCATCATGTTCTGGAAGTGGGGTGGCAACAAGGTGAAGCTGTACGGAGAGGGTGTTCTCAACGGCAATGGCCAACGGTGGTGGAACGAGTTCGCGGGTCTTGAGTAAGTCTCCTGCGTTATACTCCGAAGGCGTTCGAGGTTGCTGACAGTTCGAAGGATTCTTGACCCTGACAACACTTACCTGCGTCCTATCCTGTTCTACGCCGAGAACGCGACTGGCCTGTCTATGGAGGGCCTCCACCTCAAGGACTCGCCTTGCTGGACCACCTTTGTCGTGACTTGTAAGCACAAAGCGCCGTACAGAATCTTGTGTGTACACAGCTGACATCCTCCCCAGCCAAGGATATCTCCTTCAAGGACGTCATTGTCACCGCCGAGTCCAACAACGCCACTGCCCTTCCCAAGAACACCGATTTCTTCGACTCCCTCAATGTCGAGGACGTCCGCGTGGAGCGCACCTGGGTTAACATCGGCGACGACTGCTTCTCGCCCAAGTCTAACGCCAGCAACATCCACGTTGACACCATGTACTGCAACGGTACTCACGGCCAATCCATGGGCTCCCTGGGCCAGTACGCCGGCGAGAAGAGCTTCGTCAAGGACGTCGTCATCGAGAACGTCTGGATGCTCAACGGCCAGCACGGCGCTCGCCTCAAGACCTGGGCCGGCCCTAACGTCGGCTACGGTTTCATCGACAACGTCACCTTCCGCAACTTCTGGCAGGCCAACAACGAGTACACGGCCTTCATTGACTCGTGCTACTTCAACATCAATGCCTCAGTCTGCGAGCAGTACCCTTCGCAGATGAACATCTCCAACATCTTGTTTGAGAACTTCTCGGGATATAGCAGCGGCAAGTATGGCCGTGCCGTTGCTAAATTGACCTGCTCAACCAACCCCAACGCTGTTTGTGATAACATCCAGTTCAAGAACTTCAACATCACCACACCCTGTGGCGGCGAGCCTGTCATTCTATGCGACGGTATCAAGGGCGGCATTGGCATGCCTTGCATCCCGTCCAACAGCACTGAGGCCAAGGAAGCCCTGGCGGCCAAGTGCACAACGGCGTTGGCTGAGGCTACGCCGTGGGTTGTCAGACCCTATGACGCTTAGAGATGATGTTTCCATAGAAGGCACAGACGGTTCACGGGTTATGATGAAAAGAGGCGGCGGATTTACTTCAAGTCGTTGATAGCGACATAGATTCATGTACAAACTTTAACCAGCAAATACAATTTTGATATCCACGGTCCGAATTGCGCCAGTCCCAGCCCCAAAATGACACAATTACAACTTTGAGTCTCTACAAGAAAGCAGCTGCACCAACAAAGCCGGCGGCAGCGACAGCAGCAGCAACCATGCCGGTCTCACGAGGACCGGCGTTCTTGGTACCAGTGCCTCCAGAACCACCAGCCGTGCCCGTCGCCTTTGAGCCACCGGAGCCGGCGCTGGTAGCTGTGCAGACGGGAATCTCGGTGGTGAGGTCCGTGAGAGTGGAGCACTGAGAAAGGGCAGAGGCGATGGAGGCCGAGTTGGCGTCGACCCAGCTGAGGACTGCAGAGGTGTAGCTTGCGTAGTCGGAGCTGAGATCGGAGGGGACAGTGACGCTGCAAGGGTCCGTCTGGGTCGAGGCTGTCATCTCGTAGGAAACAAGCTTGGGGGGAGGCGTAGGCGCGTTGGAGTAGACGGTAGCCAGGGCGTTGAGACAGGGGTCGGCCGAAGCGTCGGTCTGGCGCGGGAGGATATCCCGGCGAACACGGTCCGGACGGACGTCCATGACGGCGACAGCCGAGCCGGCGAGGGCGGCGACGAAGGTGATCTTGGCGAGCATCTTGACTGAAGAAAGGTGGTTTGTAGGAAACGAAACTGATTTAATGAGCGTTGACAGTAGAAGTTTGAGAGATGCAATGTTTGTCGGGCTGAGTTGATGACGATTAGAAACCAGCCATAACGGAAGACCGGCAACGCTCAAGTTAAATAGATTCTATCCACGATGAGTGCCCCTGATCCTCAACGTTGGAGCCTAATTTCACACAGCAAAAATCAGGACAACTCCGACGCGCCGGATAGCCGCCATGGAGGACGTGCACTTCCTAGTGGCAGTCTAGTTCTGACACGATGGCGTTGTGAATATGACAGGAACGTCAAGAGATCATAGCCTTGGTGTGGTGATGGAATTAGCATGGCCACCGGCGTGCACACGGATGTCAGGCAACCGTCGACCATTCCCTTGGGGATGCCAAACCTTTCAGCTAGAGCAGATCTTTTCCATGTTTCATCGTGCCATTCTGCCTGGCTTTACCATGAAGAGCAATCTGAGTGAAGTAGCAATGAGCTTAAAGGGTTTAGAGTCGTTTCGACGAGGCATTCAGGGGAGGTGGCTTAGCTAGTTATCAGGCTAGACGGCATCAGGGCTAGGGGTGAACCAGATCGGCTGCCCAGAGCCGAGCGATTATGGGAAAATGACGATGTGTGTCAAGGTCCTGATTCATGCCAGAAAGAGAAGTATAGAAGTTGAGCTGTGGGGAAGATACTGCGTAGCAACGGGATCGCAAGGGACGTTGCTCGTCCTCATATGCCTGGCTGGCTTTTGATGCGATGAGCATGGGATTCAGAATAGACAACCTAGGTACATCTGACCTTAGGTAGTGTATGTATGTGTCGCGTTGCTTCTAATAACAGACAAATTTCAACCAATACGCCTTCGCTGACCTCTTTGACAGTTCCTCATGTCTTCCTCGGCTGATAGAAGTTCAAGCCGTGACAGAGTCAGCCCAGCAGCTGATGTCTTCAAAAATTTGGGGGTGATGTTTTTCAGCCACCGCATTAAACCAATGGTTCAGCCCTGCGCTAAAATTCTTGGCAAATTTAAGCATTCAGATATGCCCAACGGTCGGCGACTGTGTGGCGTCAGCTGAGACTCCTCGAATTCCCTTTCTCAGAGGCTTTCCCGAAACGGCAATCAGCTGGGCGAACGAGTGTAAAGTAGCCTGCGCCTTACAAGGCATCAAGATGAAGTTCTTTATCTACAATCAGGCAAGAATCTTATTGCGTTTATTGAGGGTAAATAAGCAGAAAAGGGTCTATCTGTGCGTGAAATACACCAAACCCACTTGCAGGATCTCTGAGTGAGGACTATACCTCACTGTTGCAGTCCAACGATGCCAACCTTGAGAAACTCTGGGTTGTTATCGATGTTTCTCTTGATATCTCCCGTTCTCAATTCATCAATATCCCAGGCAGCCCAGACGAAGCGACCATGCAGGAACCGAGCTTCGTCTGAAGCCGCCCACACAGCAAAGTGACCACCCAGCTTCTCTACACGAGGAAGTCAGTCAGTCGGATTCCTTCGTCGCAAAAATGCCCATGAGAACCACTCACCATCATCAAATGGATAGATGTCTCTGGGAACATAAGACTTGAAGATGTCCGTGTAAACAACACCCGGGTGGAAGTTGATGATTTGCATCTTCTCAACAGGCGTATCATTGGCGATTCTCTGCAGGAGCATGGTGCCCGCGTTTTTGGTCGTGCTGTACGCGGGCCAAAGAGCCGCCTTGGGGAAGTTATGGGTAGCTTCAGTTGAGACGCTGACGAGGAACTATCATGGTTATTGATGTCAGCCATACTATTCAAGCCAACCCGACCGGGAGTCGCATGAAACACACCTTTTGACGATTCTCGCCTGCCTTCTGTTTGTAGAATTTCTCGGTAAAGTCGAGGTGGGATCGCACATTGACAAGGTACTGGCTCCAGACCTCATCGCGACCCAGCTCCAGGATGGGGCTACCAGCCGAAACAATTGCAGCATTGAGGATCAGCACATCAACAAAGATGCCATGGTTCTCGAAGCTCTTCCAAAGCGCATCCGTCTCGCCAAGATCGCCTATATCAGATTGGCGGCCCTCGATCTTTACAGAAGGATACTCTTTGCGAAGCTGCGATGCGGCTTCGTCGAGGACGTTCTGGCGCCGGCCGAGGATGATGATGTGTTTGGCACCGGCTTGGGCGAACCCCTGCGCAATGGAGAAGCCAATTCCAGCGGAGCCACCGGTGATAACGACCGTCCTACCGGCTTGAGACAGCTCTGGGCGAGCAGGGTCGATAGTCGGATAGGTTGTCTTGTGGGTGGTCTTGGTGAAGGTGCTGCCGTCTTGACCGGCGGTTTTGGCAAAGAGGGTATCCATGGCTGTCGAATCTTGTTAAAAGGCGTTGGCTGCGATTGCGTAGTCGAATTGATCGAGTTTGAGCGCGCTGATACTGTTGCGGGAACCCTCACTTGAAGCCAACTGAAGATTCCCTTCTCTTATACCAACGACTGTAGCCATCATCCATCTACACGATCACGATCACGTCTTGCGTCGCGAGAATTCGCTCGCCAACAAGTGAGCTCCGTTTTGTCATCATCGGAAGCACTCATCAAAAATTGGTTGGTTGTTCCTCTGGAAAAAGAGCTTTGTAAGAACATGCGGCCGCTTTCCCGCCAAGCCCCGCAAGAAACCCGACGGAACTTCCGCAAGATTCCCGCAAACTTGCCGCCGGAAACCCGCAAAACCCGCACGAATCGGCCGCGCCCACCGCCAATGCTCCGGCTTACGTCTTCGGAGCTGACAAACGTCAGGCCTCTGCTGCAACAGCCACATTTGTCCTCCATCCCGCTTCTCAATCATCAGTAACGTTATTTCGTGTTAACGACGACCCCGCTAGAGTAAACAATCGTGCAAGAGCACTTCCCGTCGGATAACAGTCGGGGCTCTGCTTTCATCCGCGCCGCCCGAGATCCTTCTCTATTGCATCGCGCGATGGCGCGCATTTCCAAGCAAAAAGCATGCATAGCCTGCACTGAATCCAAGCGCCGCTGCGATAAGGGGCTCCCATCGTGTACACGGTGCGACGATCGGGATGTCGACTGTCACTATCCTGTCACCAAGCGCCGACGGCCCCGGCCCCACGAAGCCGTCGGACTCTCAGAAGCAGCCGTTTCATCTGCGGCGGCGGTAGCATCACCAGACCTCTTCTCTCTTGACTCCGGTCCTCTATCCATCGGACTGGGAAGCAACCCGTGGATCGACTTTGGAAACCTCCCTTCCGACGTGAACACCGCGCAACCCGCCGCCGCACCTGTCAACCCACAAGCATCCGCCCCTCTGCCGCAACAGGCCCCCAACACCACAACCTCAGACACAGACAGAGATCCGGTCGTACGAGACATCGCCCGGAGCAAATGGTTCCTCGCCCCTTCGACATGGCGCATCGACCACTTACCAACGCTCCCACGAAACATCTACCCGACCTCGGTCCTGACAAACTTCACCCGCGGCCTCCAGACTTGGGTCCACCGCTGGGTCCTGCACGGCCACAACCCCTTCATTCATCGTAGCATGTACGCAGAAGGCAACTACTTCCCCTCATGTCTCCAAGACGCCTTCACCTCCGCGTCCATGTACCACCACAAGACACCCCAAAACGAAGCTTTCGTCTACCGAATCCTCGACGAGAGGGTAACAGCCATGATGGCATCCCAGCCCGTCACGGACGAGACATCCCTCTCCGTCCCGCTTCTAGAAACACGAGACCACCTCGCAAGAGTCCAGGCCCTCTTCGTCTACACCGTCCTCCGCCTCTTCGACGGCTCCATAAGCCAACGCGCCGCCGCCGAGGTCCACCTCCCGACCCTGTCCCTCTGGTGCAGACAGCTCTGGGACTCGGCCTCCCTCGACGCCAACGCCCTCTCGGAGAACCTTGTCCCCGTCTCGAAATACTGCAACGACATGTCCGCCCAACGAAACAACCCCCGGGACGAGGACGACACCTACGACTCGGACCTCTCAACCTACAACCTCTGGGTCCTCTCGGAATCCGTCCGCCGCACGTGGCTCATCGTGACGTGCACCGTCGGTGTCTACGCCACCCTCAAAGGAAGCTGGTCAGAGTGCCCCGGCGGAGCTCTCTTCACCGCCCGCGCAGGCCTCTGGGACGCCCCGTCCGCCCCGCGATGGGCGTCTCTCTGCAGAGAGCTGGCCGCGGGGAACAAAGACGCGTACGAGCGTTTGACGCGGGAAGAGACTCAGACTGGTGGTGTTGGCGGGACATGCTGCGATGGGACCTTCTTCGTTCCGTCGTTCCATTCCGAGGGCTTGTTTCGCAACGCTGCTGCCGCCGACGTGGACGAGTTTGCGAGGCACCTGTTCACCATCATCTGGGGTCTTGACCGAGTTGAGAGTTGGGCTTTGAAGACGGCGTCGGCGGGGGAGGTTTGTCTTACTTACTAGAGTATGCCACATGTACAATCAATGACACGGCGTTGGGCGGTTGGCCTTGTAAGGTGTCTCACATCTTCAGAATCAAGAACAAGTAACAATCAACGTATATACATGTACAACTTTTTCATGCCAACAGTGTGACAGGAGATGGCATGGTGCATAAAACAGCTTCCATTTATTTGCAAGGCATGATCATTACCGTCAACGCCCGTCGAGGCAGGACCAGACACTTCGACATCTAGGCCTTTTGCGTTCCCCTTACCTTACTATAATCAAATTTCATTCGAGACAACCGAGCACAGATTTTCCTACTCGTCGTCCTCTTCAGCCTCCTCTTCTTCTTCCGCTTCCTCCTCGGCCTCCTCAGCCTCCTCCTCGGGTTCTGCGGGTGACTCAGTGCCGTTGACCGCCTTGACCTCAGTCACCTCGGTGGCAATGCCGCCCTCCTTCTCGAGCCTCAACCACTCATCCCACTCAGGGAAAAGCTCCTCGTCCTCTACGGGTGCGCCAATCATCTTAGACACGCGACCCTTCTTGCCCTTGTCGAGGCTCTCCTTCCACTCCTTGACAACCTCTGCCGTCAAACTGGGCTTGTATGTTTGCGAGAACAGGACAGCCTCGGCTAAGCGGCCGGTCTTGGTGAGGATCTCCACACAGCCAGCGACATCACCAAGCAGCCATTGACAACTGAAGGCGACGTTGTGAGCACCAGCCTCCTGGGCCTGCTCGGCCAGTTTTGAAAGACCACTGCGGTCGGAAGTAGAGGAGTAGAGCAGGAGGAGGGATCCAAGATCCTTGGCATGAGTAAAGCACTCTTGTGCGACGGCGACCTGCCATCCTGCAAGAGCGGCATCACCGACTGTCTTCCACTTGTGCTCGACGTCAGCTTCCCTGGCGAGCTCAAGAGCGGTGTCAAGCTGGCCCAGACCAAGGGCAAGCTCGAACTTGTGCTCGGGGTCGGTCGCGACCTCCAGTGCCAGCTCCTTGTGGCCCTGGCCCTCCAAGAAGCGCGCAATCTTGTTAAGCTGATCCGCGGGAATTGTTGGCAGAAGCTCCTGTGCCGTCTCCATATCGTCACGGAGGACCAGAGTCTGGTACTCGAGGACGGGCAGGGACAGGGCAAATGAGGTAACGGCAACATCCTTGTCGGCAAGGTAGATCCTTGAGTCGCGCTGAATGTAGCCCAGGATGTACATGGACTGGTCAAAGTGAGAGACGGTGTAGGTCTGATCACCAACGAGGTAGTTCAAACGGTTGGTGCTGTTGGTGTAGAGGAAGCAGTCGCCAACCCACTCTCCGGTGCGGACGCTGTTACCATGTCAGTTAGGATCATTGCCAGTTGAGCGAGCGTCCTACCTCTCGTTGATATCGGTAATGACCTCAAAGGCGGCCTCGACGCCATCCTCATCGGCTTCGCCAGACTGAACGCCCTCGACGTAGGCCTCACGTGAAAAGCGGAGGACGTAGAAGGTGTCTTCGCATGCGAGAGCAACAAGCTCACCACTGTCGGACCAGTACACCTGTGCCTATTAGCATTCGTCCGCAACACGTAAACCATATCCAACATACCTCTCTCGGCTCAACCTCGATTCTTCTCACAAGGCCGCCGGTTTGCCAGTCGAAGAACGAGATACCACCCTGGCCCTTAACACCGAGCAGAACACCGCCGGTGAGGCCGTCGGCCTGGAAGCCAACATCGAGGCCGCCCGACTTCTCAACAAAGTTCTTGTAAACCTTGACGCTCGTCGCCGACTCGCGGATGGCGAAGTCGTTGGTGTTCTCCTTGGCCGCCCAGACGAAGTCCAATGCAGAACCGAAAGCCTTGTTGCGCCATGCCAGGGCTGTGTAGATGATGTACTCGCCGTCACCGCAGACAGCAACAAATCGTCCGTTGGGGTTGTGGAGGAGAGTCGAGGGGTACACTTCGCAAGTGCCCATTTCCTTGACGGGGAGGGAGATGGGCTCGTTGTCCTTGATAGAGGCATCTAGGCTTGTTAGCGACTATTGCAAAGACCAAGAATGGCCATAACCTACCTCCACCCTTGATGATGGCCGAAACGACCTCGTTGTGGCGGGCCCAGATGAGCTTTCCTGAAGCGTCCATGGAGACGGCAGGCTCCTCGCGACCAAGCTTGACGACGACCGCGCCATCATCGAAACCAACAGCGACGCCCTGCTTGCCCTTCTGGTAGGAGACACACCATGCGCGCTCCAGGCCGTAGTTCAGAGATTGCTCGAAACGGTAGGTGTTGGCGTGCCATATCCTAATGGTGCCGTCCTCGGATCCGGAAATGATAACTGGCAATTCGGGGTGGTAGCACGCGAAAGAGACGTTATTCGTGTGGCCCTCGAGGGTGGCGATCAGAGACTTGGTGGTGTAGTCCCAGACCTTGACGGTACGGTCGTCGGACGTTGTCAGGAGGTAGGGCTTGTCGGAGTGAGGGTAGTAGTCGACGTGGTTGACGCCCTTGGCCTCGTGGGCCTCGAGGGTGAAGTTGGGGGTCGCGGAGCCGAGGCTCCAGATCTTGACGGTGCGGTCCAGGGAGGCGGACGCGAAGGTGTTGGTGTCCTTGGGGTTGATGGCCAGGCCCATGACATAGTGGCCGTGGCCCTCGAAAACCTGCACGCACTTCCAGCCCTTCTCCCAGTCCCAAAGCTTGATCGTCATGTCATCGGAGGCGGTCAGGACGAAGGGTTGTGTCGGGTGGACGGCGATGGCTCTGATGTAGTCGGGGTGAGCCTCGAAGGAGGTAATCTTCTCTGAGGTGTTGTAGTTGTATACGCGGATCTGGAAGTCATCGGATCCGCAGACGATCCAGTTCTTTCTTGCGACGAATCGGCCAGCTCGCACAGGGACGTCGGTGAGCTCGAAGGTCTTGACGATCTGCTGGGTCTCGTAGGACCAGATGTAGACATGGCCGCTGTAAAGTGTCGTGAGAATCCATGGCTCCTGGGGGTGGAAGTCAATGCCTTTCACCCGCTCGCTGCGGGCGAACAATTGACGCTGGAGGCCGAGGTCAGTTTTGGAGCTATTCAGGAGATGACAGACTGGCGACAGCTGTGGAGCTATCGCGAACGCTGCCAAGGAGCTGCCATTCCCATGCGACAGAGAAAGCTCTGGGGATTAGATTGAGATGAGACGTACCTTGACGTCGACCTTCATCGTGAACACCTATACAGATACCAGCAAGGGAGGAAGGGAAAGGTGATGCTGTCCTCGAAAGGCGAAGTGGGGTGGGATATGCGGCGCTGATGACGACTCTCACGATGGGCTCATGTGTCGCGTTTCGTGGAAATCGAGTAACCAGTTGGTGTATTAGAGTAGGCTGCTGGAAGCCGGTCGCGGAGGTGGATTGGGAAGCCGCAGGAAGGTGTGTCGTGGGAATTGATGGCTTCCAGAGCTATGGCAGTCGCAATTTTGGCCAGGTCGGTATTTCGAGCTTCAACAGATGTGTCCCTACCGCGAGTTCAGGAGCTGATTGGTGCCTGACTACATGTGGCTTTTGCCTAAGGCAATCACAATCAAGCCACGCACTCCCTCGCTCTGTTCCGCACCAAGAGAGACAGCCCCAGCCACAGCATCTTTGGACGAGCGAGCATCAGCCACACTACCCCCACAGGGTTCAATGTCCGTGCCACTGCCACCACCTGTCCCTGGGCACTTACTTAGTACAGCTGCTCTTTTTCTGTCTTGGGGCGCGGAGTCCGTTTGTGTAATCTCACGATAACTTCACTCAAACACTACCAGTACCATGCATTGGCACACATTTCTACACCGCGAAACATTTGGCTAGGAACATAATGCACTGGTATGATCCACTACAATGAATTACCATCCAGGGAGGCTTAAAAACCTGATGGGTTATTGTCACAAATACAGATAATATTTCGAGATTTTGAAACTCAATTTAGTATTGAACATGCCGAGACCTAATGACTCGGCCTCCAACCTGATGGGTTGTAGTGACTAACAAAGCACATGCAGGGATCTGTATCCCTATATCCCAAAACGCCGCGCCTTTCCCATGATATGCTAAACTCCAAAAGATTCCCGATGCCGTTAATCATAAAGTTGCTTAAAGGTGAGGACCTTGTAGTCACTCCTCACTGTCGGCCTGGACCCTGCGGACAACCTCGACAAGCATGGGGTGAATCTTCTCGCCGGCCTGGATGCCGCAAATCTTGGTGACAACATCCTCAGGACCATTCTCAGACATGATCTGAGCAAGCTCCTTGCTCTCATCGTCTCCCTCGACCTCCTGGAAGCGGAAAGCCATCTCCGCAGCGCGGAGGAGGGCGGAGCAGTCCTGTCCCTTCTCGGCGAGCTCAGCAGCAGGGCCGACAAAACGCTCCTTGCGGCTAAGCTTGCGGAGCGGGGCACGGCCGACACGCTCGACAGCATCTTCGAGATGAGGGTTGCCGATGCGGCGAATGATCTTGGCAGCGTATTCGCGCTGGGCCTTCTCGTCAATGCCGTGCTTGCTGATGATCAGGTTGCTAGTCTCCTCAAGAGCCTTGCGTACCTCGGCCATAATGGCCTTGTCCTGGAGGGCGTCGTAGACAGTACGCTTGCTACGGTTGTAACCGTGGTAAGCAGCAGTAGCATGACCGGTGTTGACGGTGTAGAGCTTGCGCTCGATGAAGGGGGCGAGCTCATCGACCCAGTTGATGCCCTCAATGCTGGGAGTCTGCGCGAAGGGAGTGCGCTCAACAACCCACTCGTAGAACTTCTCAAGGGTAACGTCCAAGCCGGCGTCAGGGTCCTGAGCAGGGACGATACGGTCAATGGCAGAGTTGGCGAAGCGAGCACGCTCGTCGTAGTCCTCAAGGCGGTGGGGTGCGGTGTTTCTGGGGTCCTTGATGTGCTGGGCAAGGGTGTCGGTAGCACCAATGGCGTTTTCGCAAGCAATGACGGCAATGGGAGCCAGGTTGCTGGGTCGCTTGTCAATACCCTTAGCGATGACAGGGGCGATGAACTTCAGGATGTTCGGGCCGACAGAGCAGGTGACAACGTCGGCGGTGGCAATCTCCTCGACCAAATCAGCCTCATGTGATTTTGAATTGATGGCGCGGTAGTTTGTGATGACGTTCTCGTTAGTGCCCTCGGCGCCAACCTCAATCACACGATATGAGGGGGTCTCGTTGAGCTTGTTAATGAGAGCATCGGCGACATCGGCAAAGACCACCTCGTAGCCGGAGTTGTGGAGGAAGCAAGCGACGAATCCACGGCCGATGTTGCCGGCGCCGAAGTGGACGGCCTTCTTGGTTTGTGTTGTTGACGACATGTTGGATATGTGTATAATGTGGTGTTGGGGAAGTAAAGATGTTGGTACAGATAATCCGACTTAGGAGTCTTGTATAGGTGTGTAGAGTTTGTGGTGTTTGGATGAGATCGATGTGAGATCGAATGAAGTTGGATAATGGTCTGATGGGATGCTCAAGACAGAGCAGGAGACTCGGGGGAATCAGGTAAACTTATATTTCGGGAGACTTCGCCTTCACAGAAGGACGCCCACGATGTAATCAAGTGCGAGTGCCTATAAGAAGGCGGCATGGGATGGCCTTGACGTGTGAAAGGCTCATTTACAGTGGGGGCATCGGCTCAAAATGGAAAGCATGAGGGGAGTGGATGCAAAGGAGGGGTGGACCCATGCGATACGTCGCAGTGACAGTACGTATCCATGACCACTACGTAAACGTCAGTGTACGAATACGTACCGGGCAGAAGGAGGGATCAGGGGACGTGAGACTGAAGGGGAGAGAGGGGACCACCCCGGCTCCTTGGCTCCTGACTCCCTGACTCCCTGACTCCTGAGGCAGACACCTCCCTCACTGCTGCGTATCAAGGACAGACCAAGGACGGGATGGCCCAGGGCAATGACATAACGCCGCAGCGCCCCCAGCCATGCCATCATCCCCATTATTTCCTGCCTTTGGCGCGAATAGACAGCGCGCCTCTTCCCCTTCATCCCGTCACCCTGCCCGCCAGTCTCCGCTTCATTGAAACGGACCGGCGTCGAATTAGCTCTCGACTGCGGCCCTTCGCTGAGCAGTAGGGCCAACGAGCATGCAGCATTTCGTCAAAGAGCCTTGCCGTGTCCTCTGAACAGGTCTGTACCGGTACTTTCACCAGTACAGCTCGCCATCTCCACTGAGGGGAGGGGGGTGTCAGCCGGGAAACACACACAATGAAGAGGGGTGCAGCTCCTCCGTTGGTTCGGGATGGGATGGATGTGGATGAATGGGGATGTGGATAAGGCACAAGGGAACCGACGACGTGCTGCCTTTCGTAGGCGCCCCTTCGTACTCTCGTTGGACCAGATTTAGTGGTTGCATTTTGAGTACTGGCAAACGGCTGGAAAGGATATCACAAGCTTTCCGTGTTGATGCCGCAACACGTCTGCTTCTGACGTTCGGTCCTTGCCTCTCTTTTCCTCGCGCCCATTAGTCTGGATGGTGGGATCTCTTCCATCTTCATGCCCGTCAGAAAGTAATGGCTCCACCGGCGCAGAGAGAGAGTAACAGCAATGGCAACCTAGAGAGGCGAGGCAAGCTGAAAAGGGTCACCCGTGAAGAATCACAAGCATGGCATGTGGTGAGCGCTCTAGCAGCTGGTGTGCCTCAAGTGTGTGTGTGAGAGAGTGGTGGTGTGGCACATCGCTTATGACCCCAACAAGGGGCATATGCCAGAACGCCCAAGGCCTTAGCATATCCGCACTATCACTTCAAAATAGACCAGCCGAGACACTGACACTGGCTTATCATCACCGTGATTGAACGCCTGCGTTGCTTGCTTGACCTGCCTGGCCTGTCTGCGGGATGGCTATATCCTTCACTGAAAGGATATACCGTACGCCCGCTCCGAGTACCTCAGCCCCTCTATGTACTGCCCCTCCAGAGGGCCCGTGGTCCGGGTGTTGATGGGTGGGCGGGCGTATGGGTGGATGAAAGCGATGCCGGTTCCGTCCGGTCTGGAACCACGAGGACCCTGAAATGAGTGCAACATGGAACATGTGGTGGCCTGGGCCGCAATGATGACCAGTACCTGATGGCATAGCATGAGTGCCAGCACCACCTCAAGTCTCTCGCGTGGACTTGTCCAAAGCGGGCGGCCAGTGTGTCGAGCAATATCAACGTTGGCTCATGAAGGGGGAATGCCATGGCTGGCGAGTGGCCGAGGTAGAGGTAATTTTTGTGCGTTATCGTGACATCGGATCGGGATGAAAATCAATCGCAATCGTGGATCAGCAGTCTGTTACCGATAGGTCGCACTATTGGGGGTCAGGGACTGGTGCTTCCGTGGCCTGTTCCTGAATCTCCCTGCGCCCGCCTCACGGTGAATGGTCGGACGGAGCGCCGAAGGCGCCGAGATACCATGGTGAAGATTTGAGGCCAAGGCGGCATTGGCAGAGTGTATTTGGAGGACGCAACGTTAAATGACGATCGCGTCCTTTGAACGCTCCTTGCGGTAATTTTCGAAAGGGCCGGCCTGCAACCCGAGCAACAAAATTGGTCCAGAAACAATGCGATGCCACGTCCGTCAATCAAGCGCAAACTTGTCAGAGAATCGCTAAATGCAGTCTGTATACCATTAATCGGAACATGAGCGGGGGTGGCTCGGCTGTCCTGGCCGCCGGGCTGAATGAGCATTGAAGATGGGCTGCGGACAAATCAACATCAACAAGAGCGTGCCATGGATCATGGAGTGATGGGTGTTGCGAATGGTGAAAGGCCCCTCTTCGGTTGATTTTGGCAGACTGCCCCTCATTCTGCTCGGCGTCGCCTTGCTTGCGCCTTGCCCCGCGCCCAGCCCCCCCTGGTCTTCTTCAGTGTCGATCGGTGGTTGCAACTCTGATTTCAGCCATGAAACGGGACGGATTCCCGCGAAGGAGGTTATCTGAGGATTGGGGTGATTACGGCGGCGGTTGTTCGTCGGCTCGCAGGAGCGCTCCGTCAGGGATGGGCGCCACAAACGCTTCGGTTTGATTCGTGGAGGGGACGAGATGGCGCCACTTTGGTGTTTGCTGTCGCGGCGCCCAGGCGAGGAGGCCCCGCAGCTGCTCGCTTTATTGACGCCGACGGTGACGAGACGGGCATGATGCAGCGGAGATTCGGAGAGATGGTGAATAGGCATACCAGGACAGTTGTAGGGCACGTATCCGTAGCGTATCCGTACCGACATGGCTGGACAAGTGGATATGCTGCGGATTCGACCGCAGGTTGTTTGGTGGGTTCAGGTTGTGGGTTGTGGCTCATTGGACTGGTGGTTGACGGGTGTTGAAAAGACGACTTGTGGAATGTCACCGCAGCTGCATTCGACCTGGAAAAACGGGGACGGACGAAGGGGCAAAGTCTGTGAAATTGACGAGCCGACGTGGATGCCGTGGGCGAGGTACATTGTGTGATAGTCTGATAGTGAATGTAGTTCGTTGGTGGAGAGCCTCCGGTTGCTGATTGGGGCACTGTTCGCCGACGAACACCTGCAGGGAGGGTGCAGTTTGCTGCAAGTTCATGACCAAGCAAAGACCACCGACAACAACCAGACAATGAGATTTGGTCCTTGCTGAGCCCGAGATGAGCCTCGATCTGGCGGTATTGCTGCGGCGATGAGTGGTTGGGCTTGCAGGTCAGGGTGCCCCGCGCGGTTGGAAGAGAAGAAATGGCGAAAGGATGATGGGTATTTGCGGCCACTCCCATTCTGCCACAAGATTGTGCATTTGGTGTTGACCCTGGTTTCCGTTGTGTCACCGATACGATGGCGATTGCGTCCCGTCGGCGGGCCTTGAAGCCAGAATTCCAGTTCACGATGCTCCCCATGCTTTTCGGAGGATGAGGTACCTGGCGATGGGCGAGACCTCTCGAAAGTGCTAGAACTTGTACTTCTCCACGTTGCGCAGGGCAGAAGGATACCTCCACCGGACCCAATACTGTGTTCTCGGTGGGGTCCGTGGCCATCGGGTCCAACGTCCGTTTCTCGACCATTCGTCGGGTCGTGGATATGGGTTGTACCTGCCACCCATTTGGTGGAGTGGAGATACAAATCGACGAATAATCGACGTTTTCGAATCGTGAGCAACTTAGCAAGTTCAGTGTGCCCGCGAGACGGTGGCCCGTAATGTCACGCCCACTTGCTGCCTGAGGAACTTTAAGCAGTGGGAAGGAAGGTACGAAGGCAAGGCATTTGGTGCGTGCTTTCCCGACTTCTTCCTGAGACGGCAGGAGGCAGGTGGGACTCGCAGTCTCACGGCGCACCCGAAGCTTCCGTTTGCGGTGCGGTGCGAGGTGTCCACCTTCCAGGCGCAGTTTCCAGTCTCAAGGCCCGAAATTCCCGTCCCCGCCCGCGCCCGCCGACTTTGACTGGGACAAAGACTGCCCGATGAGGAAGGAAATGCCCACCCGCGACTTCCATCGGCGGGACCTGGAAAGTGCCGCTGTCAAACGCATCACCATCGTCTCTCTCCAGTGACACCGGCGAGGCGTCTTGTACGCTTCATCCGAGTCTGACCAGAGCGCACGCCTTATCTCTCCCGTCCACTGCACTTCCAGCCATCGTCTCACCCCAGCATGCAATTGGAACAGTCAGCGCCGTCGTCAAACATGCTTTCCCCCTCAGACGGGAGTAGCCACGGTCAGAACACCACCTTAACCGGCGCCGTGGTGACACGACACCCTCCCTCAACAATCTAACAGCAGGCTGACCGAGTTTCACCACCGTTGATGCTACCCGCAAGGCTTCAAGGCTTCGTTCGTTCGTCCTTGGCACATGGTAAGGCTGCCTTCCCTCCCCCTCGGGCTGACTGTGGCTGCCCTCCTACTGGCCGCCTGCTCGTTTCTCGCAAGGAGGCTCTGGCCTGTCTCTGCATTGCAGATGCCCGCGATTGGCTTTCTTAAGCCTTTTCATCACCACCATCACCACCATCCGCGACACCACCCCAGATCGACCTTCGTTGCCTTGAACTCTTCCCCAGCTTGGGCCTTGAACCTTGTCTACCACGCTTTCTTCCCACCATATTCTGGACCAACCTCAGACGAAATACCTGATTCTTCTGCCTTCCTTTCTTCTCACCACCGCGATGCTCGAGCCTTTCGCTGCGACATGTACGCTGCCTCGATGCCGATGCACGACGGCTGTCACCCTGCAACCTCACTGATGTTCCCTTCGCATCATACCTACAGTGATGGGACGACCAAGTGAGGCACAAACAAACACAACACACGAAGTTTAGGATCCCGCATCGTCGTCATCGCAACCTGTGGCTCGGGCTCTTCTCTCCTCGGGGTCTGGTCCGCCAATCACCAAATCCCCAACCATCCCAAGCAGCGACACCATCAGTAAGAGGTCAGAGAGTTCGGACTCTTGTCAGAGGTTGCGCCGGGCCCTGGCTATTCCCGCCCGCTGGCCGCCGATGACATCGCTCCCGATCGCCATCGGCATGACCACGACAGGTAGTCCCCGCGCCGATCAAGCCTCAGGGTCATCACCTCAACTAGAGCCTCTAGACCGCAGTAGCCTCACCAGCCATCCTGTGCTATATCACGCTTAACCTTGTCCGTCTGAAAACAAGACATGCGTTTTGCACCACGTCCTGCATTGCACTCTGCACTGCACGGCGCCTGTGCTACCAACCCCGGTCCAGTCAAGAGACGTTACTGCAACAATGCAGAGCGAGTCTCGAGCGACGGAATGACGTCGAGATGCTTCCAGAAAGCAGTCTACCGACGCTGAGCTTATGACACGCCGTCTGATGCCCCCTACTAACGTTTGCCGGCCGTCAACCACGACACCCGTGAGCCCCGCGAGAAGCACGATCCCGTGTGTGATGGCCCACGATAGTTGGTCCCGAGATCGTGTTCCTCGAAAAGATAAGGTCTCTCGATCATATTGGCATTGGTAACACTCACCCACAGCCAGATTGGGTAGTTCAAGGTACTGGTCCGATAGTGCTCGACAGTCCACAATTGGGCGCTTCAGGCGCCTTCACCCTGAGCCAATTAACTTGAGCAAACCGGCGCCCAGCGGCAAAGAGGACACATCCCAGCAATCTCACAATCTCACCAAGAAGAGCTTCGTTCATGACCGGCCAATCGAACGCTGTCCCTGACTCCGCCGCACTGCGGTTTCCAGCAGATTACTCCACGAGAAAACGACGTCCGCAGATGTCTCCACGCTTTCTGAATGGCTAGAACTCAAGACGGGGACCCGAGCGGACTCAGCACGATGCAGAGTTCAACACCAAGTCTCTTCACTGGTTTCTTGGCATGCGTCATTTTCATGCACCCGCACCCCAGTCCCATGTCAGGCCCCACGAACCCTTCCCACAAAGACGCCAGCGGAGCATTTTGATTCGCCGATATGGCCTCAACCTCGCTGCACAGGGAAATCCTAGGCACCAAGGGTCTCTTCATTCACCCTCAGCCTCCACTTATGTCGCAGTACTTACGCTACGAAACCCCTGGGTGTGATCTTACTCAAGAGACCCTGGCAGGCCCGTTAGCACTTGGATCACGGTCAGCCAGGTTGAAGTTTGTCAGAAACTGAATGGACCCGTCATTCCTCGACGCAATTCGGCTACGGCAGATGGGGCCTCACGATATGACCAAACAGCCTTCGTCCAGGTAGCACGTCATTGGCAACAAACAGCGCATCAAGCTATCGTGAGTCTGAAAGCTGCGGAGCGGTATGCCCGGTCCCGTCTAAAGCCTGACATCGTTCACCGCAACAACTCACGAACTTGCGTTCCGGTTTCAAAGACCGATTGGTTTCCTCGCGGCTAATCTGCCTCACGGCTGCCACAATCTCCGAGCATTAGGTATCGATGATCACGTCCATGAAAGATATTCAGGAGATACTGCCTCTATCGAATATGTCGGCCATTGTTACGCTTACCCTTCCTCATTCAATCGCGTCTATCCCACATGATAAACGGTGGTCAAAGCATCTGCTTGAGTCGTTGACAACCGCTAGTGGGTAACCCCAGATGTTCCTCAAGATGGTGATGGTGGATTTCATATGAGGACCTGACTAGGAGAAGCCTCGCTGGTCAAGCGACCTCCGAGCTGGGACTGGTGTGGGATACGCGTTTGCCGCGGTCATGGTGGATGCTCCATGTCTGTTGGTTTAGCACATGCATTTTCTTATCATTGCCCATGGCAATTTCACCAGCATCCCCTCCAGATGCTGGATTTTGTCGCTGGCACTGTCAGTTCCGATGCGAGACTCATCTAAGAAGTACCCCGAGGCGGACTTTTGAGGTGCAGATTTCTCCACTGCCATCGACTTGTTGACAGGTTCAGAACGCTGGAGGACTCCTCGCCCGCCTCGCCCGCCTCGCCGAGAGGATATCGGCTGCCTGTTTTGCCACGATTTCATGCGATGCTGCCTTCGAACTTGTATGCTTGAATGGAAATAACACGCGCAGTCGCCGCTTAGGACGGCCCGATAACATAAATGCCTCTTGTTCGGGCAGCGGTACATTATCCGGCAGCGACATTACAAGCTGCAAATCGCTCACTATATTTCGCACACTTGCGTTGGAGGCCTCATTCCCGACACCATTCCCCCGATGGAAGGCTATCCTTCCCGCTGACTGCTTACCACCAGGTTCCCCTTAAATTGCTCCAGAGGCACCCCGTTACTACCCCGTGGGCAGCTGGGAAAAGGTGTGTCAAATGTTGCATTCGTTCGCCCCTTTTGGCAACATACACATACAGTTTCTCCATGGGGTTTCGCATGCACGAGGACGAAAAAGAGAGGTCCATGGACCGTCCGGTGCAGGCCGTGCCGCTATTTCAGGTGGGGCCGATTTTCTCCGACTAACAAAGTGAAGGAAGGTCACGCTCCTGACTTGTTGATCAAGTCGCGGCCAGCACGAGCACACACGCACACACACATGTTGACAAAATGGTCGAACACACAAACTCACTCGGCCATTTGGTCTTGAACACGAAACAGTTCTGTGCCGAACCGAGGTCGACCGTCTCCCAGCTGCTAGCTACTCTGATCGATGATTACACCGTGATGCGAGCCCGGTTTGGCAGCTCAGCTTCTCCATTCTCACCTCAGCTCTAAAACCTACTAAGTAATGGACTTACTTCCCTTGGTGAAGGAAGTACTCCGGCGGCGACATGAAGGATTGGCCGCGCCGATGGCGCCTCTCCTTTTCCTCTGCCACCGACCTCTCGGCGGCAACTTGGCTTTCGTAATCCCGCATAGCGGAGGGCAACACCACCGGCACGAAGGACGGCCGTCTGCGTCGGGTACGCGGCACAATGCTGTCCCTTGGCGATTGATGCGTGCGGCTGGCGGTCGACGGCTACCGCAGGCTCGACGGCGTGCGGCCAGCATGCCGGAGAAATGTTGTCCGGGATTTGACTCCAGAGCGACTATTGGATGGGAATTGCGCATGCAATCCCGAAGGTGATGATGAGCTGGCTGCTTCCACCTGCATCTCAGTTTCTGTGGCTACTGATTGTTTGCGCCCTCGTGTCCGTGGCACTGGTGGTTGTTTGGTGAGCGGGCGTTTTTCGCTGTCGATCACTCAGAGACCCAACGGAAGCGGCTGGATCCAGCCAAATGGCATTGCATTGCGGTAGCGGACGCGACCTTTTCCACCGAGCACCGACTGAGCCAGTAGAGAGGCTACCCAGCTTGAGCCCATTCCGAAGTGCACCGAACGGGCATCTACACAGGCGGCGCCATCGTCAATCAGATCAGAGATACGAGGCACGTTCTTGAGACGTTCGAGTCAAGTATCAATGTTTGGCGAAGCAAACTCCTCTCCACAGCGGCCGGCGCCGGGGCTAGATCCCCAGATCAGCCAATGGATCTGTGAACCAAGTGGATTTTTGATGGACTGTATCCGTGAAGAACTTATCTGCAATGCGAATTCGCGGAGACGGTTGAGGGATGCTCCATTTGTGTGCACCGGTGTCAAGTGGGCGAAAACGCGGCTTCGTGGAGAACAGATCACAGAGCGGTGTCTTTGTCGTTGCTGACAATCAACGGCCACCGCTGCTTCGCTTCAAAAAACCCAAGTGCCTGAACTCCACCTCCGCATCCAAAAATCGGGACTTCGAGAGACCCTTTTTCCAAAGAGATAGAGAAAGCCCAGGCAGGGTAGGCAGGCTCACTTTTTTGTGGAGGTAGGCGTGTTTCGAGGCTCCATGCCGTCCGTGTAGACAAGACGGTGTCGATCGACTCGCGGCAGACCCAGTTTCCTGCAAAGGGAGACCCATGAGACCCAGAGGGGAGTGAGAGCATCGATTCCCACGCTTTGGTGGGTTGGCCCGTTGGATGAAGTTCTGGACCCCGAAAAGGCCGTTGAGATCATCGTCGGTGGTGTGTGCATCATGAATATGTCACCTTCTTGAACGGCCGGTGCCCCTGGCGATCGATCCGTGGGGAATCAGATGAACGAACAGTGGTGGTCCTTCGTCGGGTGACTGGTCTTGATGGGCTTTGCATGCCGGCAAAGGTGGCTTTCTAAGCTTTCGGGGTTTTCGGCCTTTCGGGGGTCGATTTGATATCGATCTCGTGAGATAACGGGCCGTTGATACGTGTGACGATTTTTGGGGTGATTTATTGTTGACAGTATTCTGGGTCTCTATGACGGTCAATTTGCCTTTGACGTTTCGCGCTTACCAATGATCACGATCCAGCCTGACGATCGCCTACTTCTTCTGACGAAGTTTGTTCAGCCGGGCAAATGGTATAGAAAATTGTGCGTACTTGCTGACATTTAATTGTCCGTTGCCAACGCAATCGATCTCACCCTGCGGGAGATTGCATCACGGAGGTAGATAGCTTCTGGCGTCGTTGACGTGGCCCTGGCTTGATCCTGAGAGGGCAGCGATTGGAATTTGTCTTCAATACAACTCTCCATACATCCTCGCTGTAGATGCGACTGGTTTCTATCTTTATGTCCTCTCGACTTGCTCGCGATGTGCGTAACATCTGCTAACGAGAGGAGAGATACAAGCTTGCGCAAATCCGTCTCTTAAGCGTGAGCAGACGCAGCAGGGTGGGTCGCAAAGTCTGTGAATTCAGGACTTCATTACTACAGGACCATGGCCGGCCATCATGTCGGTCTTATCTTTGTAATGCTGAGATCTGCACAGCCCGATCACACTTGCCCATCGTCTGTTTCTTGAGCTGGGCACCTGAGAATGAACGATGTGTTCTCATATGTCGGTCGGAACCCAGGACAACAAAGCCCTGCTCCAATGGGCGAAAGACATGTAGCTCGCAGAGTCGTTGATTTGTTGACACGGGTGGGTTTGAGGTCATCGTATATCTCTTATAGGAGATACCGTGGTTGTCACAATCCTGTGCGAAATCCTTACTATCCCTTAACACACCTACCTCCTCATATGTCAACATTAAGCATTAGGGATGAAGACATATGATACTACATCCAGGTTTAAATCCTACTAGCCATTGATGTTTGGGGGACTGTCAAGGACGTACGACGCTGTCTGTGAGGCTCCGAACTCAATAGTCGTCCTACTACTATAGCGAGTCTACCGGCAGCCCACATAAGTTGTTATCTACAGAGTGCTTCACAGAGGTAGGCACAACTGTTGCAGATGGAGTTTCTTAGTGGAAGGATACATGAACACCTTTTTGTTGACTGGTAAACTTCTTGGAGAAATCATATGATCTCTTTAGCGCTCCAATACTTCCCATCCATGGATCCGCCCTAATGTCGACAATCCTATATTGCCCTTGCTTTATGTGGCTTTCACATCAGTCAAAACCTAATCAAGACTTGCAACTCTGACCGGCCATCAATAGTCTCAGACAGGTACTCTAGTGATGCAAACTTGCTTGCACCCTTTCAATCAGGCGCCTGAGCTGTCTCATCGCACCAAGGGCAGCTATAGCAATTCTTCCCGACGGACTTACATCGAGTTGAGAAGACGAAGTGCGGTCCAGGTTCATCCACGGCGCCCCAACCCGCCGCGAAATGGCCAAGGAAACCACGACGAACTGTGGGCACGGCCAGTTTCGGTCGGATTTGGAGGTGTTCAAGATGCCGAAGACGGGTCGAATGCCTTTCAACACACCTCTTGCCCTCTTAGTTCATCCAATTGTCCCGGGGAAAAGGTAAACATACGTGCAATGACAAATTTGCATCGAAAAGGCTAGCATCGCTCCCAAGCCAACGCAAGAGTGTCCCTAAAGGGCCGCATAGATACCCAACCTATTTTCGATTTCCTTTGGATACAAGTATCTCATGAGCTTCAAATCCAAGGCGTTCACCTCCGAAGCACAAGAATATGAACAGCATTTGGTTGGGCCTCTGGCTTCTTCGCTTTTGGTATTATGATACCAGCCAAACACCATATCGGTTGGTTACTGGGCGAGAACATATTAGAAGTCCCAACCCTTGCGTCAACTGTGCCACTGCAGCTTGATTAGCAGACTGCATTTCACATGTGTGAATATAACATGGGATGGTCCCTGATGATTTATCACACTGGAATGCTGCTCCTTAACAAAGCCTTTCACCAGAGAGCCCTCCATATAAGCACAATCACTGACAATAGCAGATATGGAACTGATCTTCATTTGGCTTTTATTGATATGTGAATCTTTCTTCACACCCTCTTTCCAATTTTAATTAGGTAAGGAAAAGTAACAGCGCCGCGCATTAGTCATTACAGGTTAGAGTACTTCTTGAAGGCGCCAATCAGGCCACCAGTGGAGGCGTCGTGGCCGTCGCCGTTGCCAGGCTCGTCGAGCTCCCTTTGAAATAGTTAGCACTTGATCCACAAGAGAGGTAGCTTTTGTAAAAGACATACTTGAGAATCTTCTTGGCCAGGACCTTGCCCAACTCGACACCCCACTGGTCGAAGGCGTTGATGTCCCAGACAGCGGCCTCAGTGAAGGTGAGGTGCTCGTAGTAGACAATCAGGGCACCCAGCTCGGCAGGGCCAATGTGGCCGCCGACAAGGATGCTGGTGGTAGGGCGGTTGCCCAGGAAGATCTTGTGGGGGACAAGCTCCTCAGGGGCACCCTCGGCGCGGACCTGGTCGGCGGTCTTGCCGACCATCAGGGCCTCAGCCTGGGCGAAGTAGTTGGAGGCCAACATCTTCTGGTGGACGTTGTCGCCGATGGGGTTGTGGCTCTTGGCGGCCAGGATGAAGTCGGCGGGGATCAGCTTGGTGCCCTGGTGGACGAGCTGGAAGAAGGAGTGCTGGGCGTTCGTGCAGGGCTCGCCGAAGAGGATAGGACCTGTGATGGCCGAGCTGTCAGTCTATTTCGAGCTTCTTCAGAGGTCGGCGGATCAGCGGGCCTGCTTACCGGTGGTGTACTTTGCGGGAGAGCCATCCGAGGTGATGGTCTTTCCGTTGGACTCCATGGACAGCTGCTGCAGGTAGGCGGGGAAGCGGTGCAGGTACTGGTCGAAGCTGTGGCACTTGATTAGCTTAACGCCCCTCCCGTTTGTCTTGCGGTTACACTTACGGAGCAACCAGGTGAGTCTGGGCCTGGAAGAAGTCAGAGTACCAGACGCTGAGAAGACCACCAAGGACGGGGATGTTCTCCTTCAGGGGGGTCTCGCGGAAGTGCTTGTCCATGGCGTGGGCACCAGCCAGGAACTTGTGGAAGTTGTCGTAGCCGACGTAGATGGCAACGCTGAGGCCGATGGCACTCCAGACGGAGTAGCGACCGCCGACCCAGCTCTCGAAGCCGAACATGTTCTTGGCGTCAATGCCGAACTTGGTGACCTCCTCCTCGTTGGTAGACAGAGCAACGAAGTGCTTGGCGATCTCGCCCTTGCCGTCGGTCTTCTCGAGGAACCAGGACTTGGCGGTGTTGGCGTTGGTGGTGGTTTCGGCGGTGGTGAAGGTCTTGGAGGCGATCAGGAACAGAGTGGTCTCGGGATCCGAGTTGGCGAGGGCCTCGGCCATGTGGGTGCCGTCAATGTTGGAGACGAAGTGGAGGGTCATGTCCCTGGCGCCGTAGTGCTTGAGAGCCTCGGTGACCATGACGGGGCCGCTTGACGGGGGAGTTAGCGGGCGGCTCGGAGGTGGTGAGGGGTAGGACCGGAGCCGGGAGGTAGGGGGTAGGGGTCGGGGTCGGGGTAGGGGGACTCACAGGTCGGAACCTCCGATACCGACGTTAATGATGGTGGTGAGCTTCTTGCCGGTGAAGCCCTTCCACTCGCCGCTGCGGACCTGCTCGGAGAACTCCTTCATGTGGTTGAGGACGGAGTTGACACCGCCGTCGTTGTTCATGACGTCGACACCGTCGACCTTCATGTCCCAGCCGCCGACGTTGCGGAGGGCAGCGTGGTAGACGGCGCGCTTCTCGGTGAAGTTGATCTTCTCGCCGGCGAACATGGCATCGCGCTTCTTCTCAAGGCCGGCCTGCTCGGCCAGCTTGACGAGGAGGTCGAGGGTCTCATCGGTCAGGAAGTTCTTGGAGAAGTCGAAGAGGATGTCGGTGCCGGAGGCGTCGTTCTTGAAGGTACGGCTGAACTTGGCGAAGCGGTCGGTGTCGTTGGCGAAGGCCTCCTTCAGGACGAAGTTCTTGCCGACGTTGTCGCGGTGAGCCTGGAGCTCGGCCCACGCGGGAAGGCTAGAAGCTTGAGGCATTTTGGGCAGAGGTCGACGATGGTTGGACGGAGGAGGATCGTGGGGTGGTGGTCTTGGGGGGAGCAGGAGACGTTAGCTGGACGTCTCGGAGGTGAGGGCGAGGTCGGGTAGGATATAATATGTATAAGGTAGGATAGAGGATGGATTGGTGGGACAGTTCAGTTGACCCAGAAACAATGTAGAAGGAGAAGGAAAGAAAACAATGCAGCGTGGTGTCGTGGACTGACTGAGTGATGGTGGGTATCAGGTGTGGGAGCAGTGGTTGAGGTCCCAAGGCAAGGTGGGAGGCACCTCACCCTTCCATTACCTAGCACAGTGGAAGTGGGATGGGTGCGGCAAGGTGAGCGGTTCCAGCCAATGACAGGGCCCCGTGGGTGGTGGCATGTCTGGCGTGGAGGGGTAATTGCGTAGAAAAACAGAGCTGGAACGCGGGGCACGGCACGCTGAAGGGAAGCACTGACCTGGGAGCCGGGGGGTCGTGGAATGACGCCCGCTGTAGCACTGGACGCCCAAAGCTTCGACTCAGTCAGTACCTCAGCTTTTGACGCTGGTGCTCAGTAATGGCGCTGCAGAAGATGCTGACGGCGACGGGGTATAATGCCAATTGAATGATGAAAAGCGACGCAACGTGAAATTGAAGAATGGCAAGGTGGGCGGGAAGCAGGCCAGCTTTAGAAGGGCCTCGCTGGATGGCTGGCTAGGCAAGGTACCTCAAGGTAGCTGGAGCATATCCGACGAGAGACGATGGAGCTCTTGCTTTCTCAACCTGTTTCTCCGTCATTCTCGTCTCCCGCCGTCGCCGGGTCAGCTCCGCCGAGCAGTAGGGGAAAAAAAAAAAAAAGCTTTACCTAACGAACCTCGCACCTCGCGACCAGAAAGGCCCGCCGTGGCACCGAGTGTACCAATTCACCTCACTGAATTGGCATCACCGCAACAATCCAAGCCGGTCACGATGACATCTGCCTCCTTCTCTCCTCCGCGGCCCCGCTCCGTCGTCCTCACCTCCAGTCTCCAGTCCTCGTGGCAGTAGTGATTTCTCCCGCCCACTCCAAAAAAGTCCCAAATCGCCGTAAAGGTGCCACTTTGTGACTTTACAACCCCCCGTCTTCTCCGTCTCGCATGGATGCGCTTGTCACACGCACTCTGTTTCTCGCCTGCTTCACTCAATGCTAATCGCCTATCGCCATGTCCCCTCCTCCGTCAGCCGTACCAATTGACGTCCCCAGCCGCCTCTGCTATATCCGACGAAGCGGGCCTGCCCGTCGGATCGGTGCTGAATTGCTGATGAAGCTTTTCCGACCATGATCCATCCCCCCAACCCCGACCCCCACGGCCCACGCATCGCGAGGACATCTCGAATTTTTCAGAAACCGCCCCTCTCTCCGCGCCGCCATCGTGACTTTCTGTCGTCGGTACAATGCTCTACCGGCCATCAGGAAATTCAAATCCCTCATTCGCAAACTTTCTTTAGCCTTCTTCTCGCATGTTGAGGAAGTTTCATAGCCCACCCTATAAGAGGGTCCACAGTAGATAAATCTAGTAAGAGCACTTCAGCTAGTGCTTCGTCTAGTAAGAAGATCGTAGTATATACTTAGAAGCTTAGAATAACTACTTACGCTAAACCTAATTATAGCTACCTATTATAGCTTTTAGTATTATATTAATAATAGCTTTATTATTAGTAAGGTTAATAGCCTTACCTATATAACTTATAGAGATAGCTTTATAAGGTTAGCTATATAAAAGCTTATCTTAGCTATATATTTAAGATATTACTACTTACGCTAAGCTATAAGCTTATTCTTTATCCTATATATAAACTACTTAGATTCTTATAACTTATAAATAAATTACTTAGATTTTTATAACTTTATAATATATTCTATCCTATTTAATCTATAGAGCTTTATACTATAAAGCTTTACTTAAAGTATACTTTAAAATATTATAATTAATACTAACTATAGGGTTAGCTCTATTATAATTAATAAGATAACAATTTTTAATATATAAAGCTTTATAAATAAGATAACTATAGCTATATCCTACTTTATAGTCTTAAAAGCTAATATTATAGCTATAGATTACGCCTATCTAATTTAGTAAATCTTACTAAAAGAGGTAGTTATATTTACTACTAATCTTAGCTATTATACTTACTTTAATAATATCTTTAGTAGGGTAGTATAGCTAGTAAATTAACTAAGCTTAACTATAATATTGAAGATATTACTAATAACTATAGAACTATAAGGATATTAGCTTAGTTAATAGAAATCTTAGACTAAGTATAAGCTATAAAGAAGATAGCTAAGTCTAATAATAGAAAGTGTATATAAGAGTTAGAAAAAAGGTTAAAAAGTTAAAGAAAGTCTATAGTAATTAAACTAAGTCTAAGTTATAAAGTTATTATTAAAGTAACGTTAAAAGTAATAAGATTATAATAGCGCACGTAACTGCGCACGTGGGGGGGAATAGGACTGAAGCTAGAATCGTGTGACTAGTAGGCTGTTAGCTGAAGGGGCAAGTTGGAGGTCGTTGCAGTATAGGTTCTAAGTAAAAATCACAGTAAGTGGCCAGAGGCCGGCCTTCTTCTCGCATACATAAACAGACCCAGTAGACAGGCACTTCTCTCGGTCTCACTCTCAACCCCCCGAGCGGATTCCTTGCCGAGCATCGTGAATCCGACACCGGATCAAAATGGAGGCATACACCGAATGTTAAGACGCGGTGGAACACCTGAGCTTACTAAATCCCGCCTCAACCCGCCCCGGCAGATCCGACGTCCGACGTCAGACACACGTCCCGGCCCGAATCCGCCTCAATGCCATCCCACACACCCGCATTCCCTCCCACCGGAACCTGCTGCTCGACGTCACGGCTTCACAACATCATAGTTAGTCACAATACGTGGTTGAAGCACCACCACCAACGCCGCTGCCGCTGCCGCTGCCGCCGCCGCCACTCCACATTACACACCACATCTGCCGTGAACGATGCTGAGCGATTCTGTGTCTGTCTGCTCAATGATATGTGCCTATCTACATTCCGTTTTCCCCTAGGCTTCATCATGCCCGTTCCAGAACGCCGTACAAAGACGAAGACGCAAGCTGTTGCGTGCGCGAGTCGAGTCGTCGTGTCGAATCGCTTTGCCGTAAGCTGAGGTAACCCGTAAACTGAATCACCAAGTCCACACCACTTCAATGCTTTCTAGTCGACCCTTTCTTTCCTTCCCTGCCTGCCTGCCTGCCTGCTTGCGAAAACCAAAAGAAGACAAGGCGCTTATCGGTCCTGGATGCTGCCCACAAATGACGGGTCCTTGACACTGCCACCCGCATCGCCCAGTCCTGCAATCGGTCGGTTGTAGCTGAAGCCCTGGAACTGGTTCTGCATCGTCTGCGAGAGCATCGGTCCCTCAACGTACGAGTCCTGCGGCGCTTCTGATGTGAATTCGGGATCAAAGTTGGCCGTGTCGAGGGCGTCCACCTGGAAAAAAAAAGTCCACGTTAGTCATGCTTGCCACTGCTGATGCCAGTCACGGTGAGGCCACTTACCACGTTGGGCTTGAACGCCGGCTCATACTTGCGCTGCAGAAGCTTTCGCCAGTCGATGGCGTGGAAGAAGGGGTGCGCCTTGATCTCGGCCGAGCCGTTGGCACCGAGACGCTCCTTAGGGTCACGGTTGAGCAGCTTGGTCAGAAGGTCCTTGGCGGCCGGCGGTACCACGTCGTGGCCGGGGAAGTGGAGGGGTTCCGAGAGAATCTTGCGGTACATCTCATTCGTGTTCTCGTCGTAGAAGGGCGGTAGTCCCGTAAGCATCTCGTACAAGAGGACTCCGAGCGTCCACCAATCCACCGTCTTGTTGTAGCCCTGTCCCATAAGCAGCTCGGGCGCCAGGTACTCGGGAGTACCACAGAAGGTATTGGTGCGGTCCTCGTCCTTCATGTCCAACTTGCAGAGACCGAAATCGCACAGGGCGATGTGGCCTTGGTAGTCGAGCAGAATGTTCTCGGGCTTCAGATCACGGTAGATGACGTTGAAGCCGTGGAGACACTCAAGAGCGCACAGAAGCTCGGCCGTGTAGAACCGCGAGCGGTTGACGTCGAACCTTTGCTCCTTTTGCAGGTGGTGGAACAGCTCACCTCCGTTGACAAAGGCCAAGACGAAGTAGAGCTTCTCGGGAGACTGGAAGGTGAACTTGAGGGGAACGATGAAGGGGTTGTTAATCTGCGCCAGCACTGATCGCTCGGCCAGGGTATGGGCGACTTCAGAACGCGAGATGATGTGTGCCTTGCGGATCGTCTTGAGGGCGTAGATACGGTTTGTGTCCTTCTTGCGCACTTGCATGACCTTGCCGAAACTGCCCTTGCCTACCACCTTGAGCAGCTCAAAGTCCTCAATCTTGAGCTTGCCTGCGCGGTTCTCCACGTACTCGACACCAATCTTGAGCTTTCCGGTGCCGTATTGCACATCTACCCACTCAACGCCGGTGTGGCCAAGAGCACGCTCGCGGGTGGCAAAGTCGGCGGCGGCCTTCTCGCGGTCCTTCTTGCTCGCCTTGGGGTCCTCGGCAAAGGTGTGCTTCTCCTCGAAGCGGGGGTTGATGCGAACGACACCGAGGAAGATATCCTGACTACGACCGGCTCCGGGGGGTGCCATCGGGTTGCGCATGTACAGATGAATGACGAGCTCGGTCACACGGGACACATCGAACTTGTACTGGGTGTTTCCTCCAGCCCACAGGGGGCTCTCCGGCGTGCCCTCGACAGAGTTGACGAAGACCTGCATTTTATCGAAATCCAGCAGGGCATAAGGCATGTACTTGCCAGAAATTCTGCCATGGTTGGTGGGGATGCCGTTGAAGCCACCGCCAGATGTTTGTGGGCGGCCGGAGCCGTTGATGAAGGAGCCGGCGACTCGCTGGGAGGAAGACGGGCGGACGGAGCCAGCGACGCTGAGGGCACCGCCGGAGGATACGGAGCCTTGGTGTGAAGAAGCGAAGGCTTGTCTGTGTTGTTCGGGGAGAGAGAAACCCTGGCCCTCGTGCAGGGTGACGACGAGAATACCGGGCTTCGGAGGGTTGACGACGGGTGCTTGCGCCATTGCCTCGGAGGCAGCTGCAGCGGTCAGTATGGAGCAGACTGCGCCTTTGGGCGACGCTGAAAGGGGCTTGTCACAATGGACGAGTGGGCGTACCGATGGTTCCTTCATTCGAGGGGGGAGCGGCGGCGCCAGGCTGGGCCTTTTCGCTGTTGTCGGTGATGGTAGATGTGGAAGGGGAGCGGGAGAAGGTGTTGGCCAAAGGGCCCAGATGGGTCTCCTTGAGCTTCTTCGTGAGCTTCCACGACATTTTGGAGGAGGAATGGCCGTATGCGCGGCGAGCGAATCGGCGATGGTCGGGGAGTCGAGAGGATCAAGGAGGGCGGGCGGATGGCGATTTTTTTTTTCTCTTTCGTTTTTTTTGTTCCCTCTCTCTCCAGGCGAAACGGGTGAATGATGGGTTTGGCGTAGGATAGGACAGATGAGGTGAGGTGAGGTGAGGTAGATAATGCAAGAGAAGGAGTTGCTAGGGTCTTGATTTGTTGGTGGAGGTTCGAGGTTGCGTATGGAGACGCTCGTTCGCTCGTTCGGTGCAAGAACCCCGCAAAAGACGCCCCCTCTCCTTGGGTCTTGGGCTGAGTTGGTAGACGGACTGGGGGGGACGTGTGTGGTGAGACAGACTGGTGCCGGCCTGTTTTCTGCTTGGCTATCGATAAAAGCACGGCAATGTACGGGTTACACAGGCCACGGCAGCAAAAAGCACTGGGCAGTCTGTCGGAGGAGACAGAGAGATAGAGAACGAAAGAGAGGGGGGATATTGGAGGAGAGCAGCAAAAAGCAAAGGAAGGCCAGTGAAGGGATTCAGAATTGGCTCTGAGAGGTTGGGCGAGTGAGAGTGCTGGCTGACTGGACCTGACTGACCTCCTTTCCTTGTTACGTTGGAAGGGGAAGGGGAAGGGGAGGGGGGGAAGGGGCGACGACGGGATTCAGGGGTTGAGGATCTTGACCTGATCCGCGCGGGCGGCCTGTACTTACGAATAGCACAGTTGACCGTTCGAAAAGCGTGAAAGAAACCCAGCAGTTTACGAGACAGGTGGCTCAGTCCAGCGGTAGTTCCCTCCTTGCGACCAACCTAAATACCGGAGTCTACCTAGTACCTTTACCTCACGTTGGATAAGGTACCTCACCTTAACTTTCTTCACTGTCTGGGCTACGGTAGCGCTGTTAGCAGCAATGCAAGTCGGACTGGATAACCTAGGTAAACGACAGGCGACAGGCGGGAGCCGAGAGGCGGTGCATCTGTATCCATATCGCTCTCACCAGTCTCTGCCACCGGGCCAGCAAGTCTGAGGTTGCTGGCACCGTGAGGGGGAGAAGGGGCAATGATGAAATCACCCAAGGCACTCGCTCCATCACTCACTCCATCGAGTTCTGCCGCCTGCGAGACTGCTGCGCCTGGGGTCGCCCGGTTTCTGACACCCGCACTGTACGGGCAGAGCGACACAAAGTACCTTACCCCAGTTGCGCCCGAAGACCCAGCTGAGGAGACACAGCCAGCCGTCGCACACATAGTGCACAGTGTTCAGGGAGTTTACAACTTCGTATGTTCATGGCAGTGTGGCCTCGGGGGGGCAAATAGGAGAGAGGGGCGGTGGACACGACCTGGCGCAGGTACGAGACAAGGACAGTGCGAAGAGATCCAGACGGCGACAGGCTGCTTATGAAAGCAAGGAAGCCAACTCGGCCAAGCACCCCAGAACCCCTCATTTGCTGCCAAAATTGCCTCGCCCTTTTCCCTGCCTCAGCAGCAGCGCCAATTTAGGGGGGGAGCAGCACCCGCACCTTTAGCGACTACCTTGCCTTGCCTTACCTTACCTTACCTCAAGGTATCCGTAGGCACTAGGGGATCGTACATGCAGCCTAACGCAGTAGGGCACCCAGTTGCTCGGGCTACAAGAGCCCATCAGCTGAAAGGTAACCTTGAAATGTCAAAGTCCATGTTAATATCATCGGAGGCCTGCCTGTCCTCCCGAAATTGGCATTTGCGTTGGGTTTGGTTTTGTCGACAAGGGGAGAGGTGTGTCAAGGCTGCTCTTGGTCTTTGTCAGTACCTGGGTGCTCTACGGATATATTTGATGCTGAAAAGGGATGCCAACCGCAGCATCAGCAACCTGTCTTCTCCTAAACACCATGCAGCGAGTTACATGCTTCCGGGTGAGCACTTCGTAATGCTGACCACCGGCCGAAACCCATCAGTTGGGGATACAGCGTTAGAACCAAGCAGCATACCCCAAAATCCAGCCCAATGCCCCATCGGCCGTTGACCCAATTCAGCCTTTTCCTCGTCAATCCGGCGGCTGATTGTCAAACAGCCCTGACCGTCCCCTCGGCAGCCCCGTAGCAGCAACCCGACAAGATAATGCAACAAGCCTGCCCTCCTGCAGACTGCTGCAGTCGACGAGAACCGAAGAGACGGGTGCCCTGCGTCGATCCGTTACAGCGCCGGCACGTGAGCAAGGGGTCCCCATCCATCGTGAGGGAGCTGCACTGTGTTTGAGGAACACCAAATTAAACAGCAGGGAGATCTCCCTCGACATCTCACTGTGTGAAACCCCAGATCCTGAAGGCCGTTCTGTTCTGCTATTCGCTCGGCCCAGGCTGTCTTCTTCTTTTTCTGCTGTTCTTCGTGCAGATGCACAACCACGATGCAATGCACCGCTGCGAAGACACGGTATTCGCATAATATGGCATTGCTTTTGCTAGGTAGCGCTAATTCTGGCTTCTTCAGCCCACCGCACCGGGGCGGACGGGAGCGGATGCTCGGACTTGCCTGCCCTCAGCTCGCAATGCAAGTCTGAGGACACGGGGAAGGATGGAAGAGGAAGCCGGCCTTGACAAGCTGCACCTGGCTACCGGACAAGTCACGTGACGGAAGATATGAGCTCTTACTCATCCTATGACACGTGACCGGATGATTACATAACTCCTCATCATCCCGAAATGGGAAGAGCTTGGGCTCTGATGGAAGCAATTCACCATGCTCCCCGTGCTTACCCGGAGCTTGCGCAGGTTTTGAGCCTCAAGTGAGCCAGACATGAACCTCGTGGCTGGACTGAAAGCTGGCAAGCTTTGCGACTGCTATACAAACCAAAATCGGCTTCTCCTGGGTGAAGAGGCAATCGGCAGAAGAGCCTGGCAAGTCTTTCCCGGGAAAAGCAGCCATCCCTCACGGGATCTTCTCGTCCACTCCTACTTATTCCGCCCTTACAGCCAGCCATCCAACGTACGATGGTGCACACCACATTTGACGCAAGAATCTTTTGACTTTCAGTAGACATGTGTCGTTGCAGTAAATGCCCAAATCTACGTCAAGGAGCATGCTCATGCGTCGATGGGTGCGTCGACAGAGACCTCGGCTGCACCCATCATACCACATCAAATGATCCAAAGCCCGATGCAAAGGCCGTCCAAATTCCGCTTCAGAGGCCGCTACAGATATACTGCACCATCGCCCACTCTCTCCAAATCACCGAGTTCATCATATCGTCCTTGGAGCGACACGAGCGCATTGCTTCCTATTCATCACACCATGGCGGCCCTCCGTCATTTTGCGGTTCTTCAGGCCCATCCTGAGTTGAATGTCGAGTGTTGGACGGTGCAGTTTACATGTTCACGAGGACATAGTCCTTCTGCTACATCTACAGAGCTGCTTCCAGGTGAGGTATCAACTTGCAGCAACCTATTCCTGCGTTCTCTGTGCATCACTGACTAACACCAACCCCAGTTTCTTCGCCATCATCGCCCAGAGTGGCCCAGTCTTGACCACATCACGCGACTTTCCGACGTTGACTACAAGTCCCGGTTGGCATATGGATTGCAGCTTGTTCTCGTCCACGGTCTGATTGTCAGAAACGTGGCGCTGCCGTCCTATATTCCGAATGGCAGCACGCATCTCGGTCTTCGACGTAGGCCCCTTGGTCTCTGTGGTAAGGCGTAACTCTGCTTACGTTGGTACGCGGAAAGGTTGCTGAGCTGGTTCTATTCCATCCTGTCGTAGGTAATTCAGTTTCGGGGCCAACTCTCAGAAGCGACTGCGCTCATGCAAGCTAGAAATGCATTTATGATTGCGCAGGTACGTTAATCACATTTTCGCAATGCCATGACCAGTCCTCAAGTTTCCGCAACTCAGCTCAGCTAGTATGGCATCAGCCGCTACAGCCGGATGTGCCCTCTGCAGGCCGATGGGGTTTCCGAGCACCGGACGCGGGGCACGTCAGCCAAGCATGCGGGACAAGCTGACCAAGACCTCCGTGGCCCGTCCAGTTCACAACAAAGCTATTGCTGGTCACTCGAGGCCGGCTCAAGATATCCGTTGCGCGGCAGATGGACATTTCTATGGCTGGGGTCGACGGCTTCCTCGTTTTGGCCCTCCCTGCATGCCAACCCGTCGTCGGCGAGTCCCTGTACCCACAGCAGCCCGTATTTGCATTGTGACGGATGTGCGATCGACACAATGTCCAGCTATTGTGAGCCTGTTCTCCAATTTTGCTGCACTGCGGGGGCACAGCTCATATGTTCTTGGAATCGTGCATAGGTTCTCCCTCGATGAAAGCCTTGATCGCCCTTTGTACGGTTTCCAGGCCCTAGATGGACTCGACCCCTCACTTGCCGTCCAGAGATCTTCCTCTGCAACAGCTGCCACTGGCGCTCTGGACGGCGAGCAGATAATCCGCATCTTTGTCTTCGGCACAGCCATGTAACTTCTCAGCAATACCATCATCCACGAGTCCAATGACAAGGCGCTTCCTGAGCTTCGGGTGCAACGGTTGGATTTGGCTTTGGTACCGCCTTTGTGACACATCTCTTGTGTGTCTCCTCGTTGACTGGGCGGGCCTAGATATGCATCACCTCGCAGCTGTCATGCAAGTTCATGGCGAATCATCAAGGTCAGTTCGCTGGGCGCCACGGCACAGACCTGAAAAATTGGGGTTAACCATTGGCTTGGCCGTGGGAGGTGTTGTTTCTTCGTTGAACATGTCGTCTCACATTGGAACTGGGACTGATTCGTTTACACAGAGGCTGCTCTCCACGACACACCTCGCTGTCTCATTACCGACATACCTTACCCCCGCAGAAATGCAAGCGATTTCCAACTTGGTCCAATTCGTCGAGCCTTTGCCCCGGAGGAGAGGATTGCCGTATGCTCCGCCGTTTACGAGGGTTACAACGACTAGCTGCGGTACATGGTCTTCATCAGCACCATCGTACTTCTCTCCGTGAGCCTGATGTTTGTGCGAAACCTTAAACGGTCTCGTGACATGAAAAGGGTATCGATCGGGTCCGATATTGGGTTGTCTCAACTTCTGGTATGCCAAATACGACACGAACCTCGGCCAAGCTTTGGGACGGAGCAGCCCATGGGAAGCTTCATTTGCCGTGAACACCCCTTCTCGGTTGAAGAATTTGGAGAAACAAGTGAGGAACACTACGCAGGGGACCAGACGCCTGGGCTCAGCACAGTTTGGGGGCTCTTTGGACGATGCAGAGAATAAGTACGGATGCCCGGGGGATCGATGCTACGTTGGCTGGATGTTCGAAACGCTCAGCAGTCACAAGCTCTCCCGGGAACGTGCTCCGAATGGCGGAAAGCCCCCCACCATCAGTGGGTAACCTCGAGGGGCATCACCACGCAGTGTGGTGGAGTTTGCATGCAGCTTCCTGCATTATGATGGGAAGCCGGCGACATAGCTGCAGCAACGATTCGTTGTCCTGCAACACTTCGGCGCGCGCAGCTATTTTGATTGCCTCAACTTGTCTGACATGAAGACAAACAATGCCCGGAACGTTGGAGGGAGGTGGAGAAGCGGCTGGGCGTGTCGAAAAGCCTCCAATGGAGAGCCACGATCTAGCCAAGATTCGGCACAGCAAGCTTAGACTTCAACTCTGCGACCAACGATTCGGGGATATTTCGGTGAGTGAGCTTGACGTCAGGATCTCCTGACTCGTCTTTTCCTATTCTTGAACCTACCTTCTCCTCATTCTCGAGCTGAGGGTAGGGACTTGGCTTGCAGAAATGCGGTTGGGGGGTTGGAGGAGCAGACCAACGAGCTAGACGGCCCCCATTCCTACCCCGGACTTTGAATTGCGGGGTGCAGAACGCGGGGGGCGGCAGTCAACCTATCCCCGGATAATGTCCATGCGGCAACGTCGGGTCCAGTGTGAGGCCGGCGCCAGGCCGGTGAGGGGAAAGGGTATGCACCTCAACCAAAAGAACGAGTATTGGGCAACTGAAGTGAGCTCCGATGTGGAGTGACCCTGAGCTATCCTCTGCGTTAAGTCTCCTTGGGCGTGAAGCTCGCGGCTTGAGACAGGCTGGAGCTCCCAAAACGGCACACGGCGCATTTTTAATGCAGGGTTTTCCGTGCGGCTCAATGTAGCAGGAAACATTGGGGGCGTTGTGAGGTTCTTGGCGACCGCCTTACTTACGAGGCAAACGTCTACGATATGATCGTCATCAGCAATGCGCAATTGCAATGGGCGTGTTAGCTAGAGTGGCACCGGACAAAGCCACTCTCGGACTTGCGGAAGCATGCAAGCTGGGAGAACCGGCAGTGGGCTTCTTCATCTCCTCATTCTCGTTGCTGTCCAATATGTGCCAACGGCGTAAATTTGCCGCATGAAAGCTGCCTGTCTTGCAGCTTCGAGGGCGTGCGGGGAAGCTAGGAAGCGTGTTGATCGAGGCACAGCCATGCTGCCATGCATTGGCTTTGGGTGATACACTTCACAGACGCGCGTCGATGATAGGTCACGACCAAACAACACCGGATGACACGGACGCTGCATGCTTTGGACCAAATCAGACCCCAGAACCTCGCGAATCCTGAAGGGATGCTCCATGGCTTCCCCTCATCTTCTCCCTCCCTGCCGGATCTTGGGTCTGAGATCCTGGAGGGTCTGGAGTAAAGTCGGGGTCGAGAACCATCCTGCCCAGACCAAACGGCGGGGAAGACTTCTACAGATGGCCTTAAGCGCAGCTGTCCTCCCATCTATTTAACGACCGTCCCGACCGGCGGAATCGAACTCGTCTAGAACACTTCATCTCAGCGAGCGCATTAGCAGTGTTGCAGTTGACCTGACACGGTGTTCATGCCGCTTTGACAATTGCTGCTCATCTTCAAGCCAGATATTTGAATACTTTGTTTTGATTCCCCGTCGTTGACAACGTCACCATGAGCGGCGCTCTTCCCGACGAGTTTGATATCATTGTGTGTGGTGGTGGCAGCACAGGATGTGTTGTGGCTGGACGGTTAGTCCCATCCCTCCAGAAAGAATGCTTCCAGAAAAAGACTAACACACAGACAGGTTGGCCAACTTGGACCATAACCTCACCGTCCTCCTAATTGAGGGCGGTGAGAACAATCTCAACAACCCATGGGTCTTCCGCCCGGGTATCTACCCCCGGAACATGAAGTTGGACTCCAAGACTGCCACGTTTTATGAGTCACGACCTTCGAAACATCTGGCCGGTCGATCCGCCATCGTGCCCTGCGCCAACATTTTGGGCGGAGGTTCCTCGATCAACTTTATGGTAAACGCAGTCTCTGTGCAGTGCAGGGGTGGCACAACTAACAAGACCACCAGATGTACACCCGAGCGTCGGCTTCTGACTACGATGACTTCCAGGCCAAGGGATGGTCTACGAAGGAGCTGCTTCCACTTATGAAGAAGCACGAGACATATCAGCGGGCCTCTCACAACCGGTAAGCGCACGCGTGATCGGTTGGACTCTCGCAAACTCTGTTCAACTAACCATGTGACAGAGATCTGCACGGATTCGAGGGCCCAATCAAGGTTTCCTTCGGCAACTAGTAGGTTCAGCCTAACCGCAGGGTTCAATTATAAATACATCGAAAACTTACAATTGCTTTCAGCACCTACCCAATTAAGGAAGACTTCCTCCGCGCTGCGGAATCGCAGGGCATCCCTACCGTCGATGATCTGCAGGATCTGTCAACGGGCCACGGAGCTGAGCACTGGCTTAAGTGGATTAACCGAGACGTGAGCTTATTCCCGTTCTCGCGTTCCAGATCAAACAACTGACTCAATATACTACAGACGGGCCGCCGCAGCGACAGTGCCCACGCGTACATTCATGCGACCCGTGCCGTCCACTCCAACTTATACCTTGCCTGCAACACTAAGGTTGACAAGGTCATCATTGAGAACGGCCGAGCCGTCGGCGTCAAGACCATGTGAGTGACAGAATCTTCAGGCCACTCGAACAAGACTGACAGAAACTAGCCCGACGAAGCCTCTTCACCCTAATGAGCTCAAGGGACGCACCTTCAAAGCTCGCAAGCAGATCGTTGTGTCGGGTGGCACGTTGTCCTCTCCGCTTATCCTCCAGCGCTCGGGTGTTGGCGACCCCAAGAAGCTTCGCGCAGCTGGCGTCGAGCCCATCGTCGACCTCCCCGGAGTCGGTCTGAACTTCCAGGACCACTACCTCACATTCTCCGTCTACCGCGCAAAGCCTGGCGTCGAGAGTTTTGACGACTTTGTTCGTGGCGATCCTGAGGTCCAGAAGCGTAAGTGAAGTCAATCACTTTTTCCCACATGTATACTCACCGCGTGCCAGGTGTCTTCGATGAATGGAACATCAAGGGAACTGGCCCCCTCGCCACCAACGGTATCGACGCCGGCGTCAAGATCCGGCCGACTGCCGAGGAGCTGAAGGAGTTCGAGAGATGGCCTACCCCGCACTTCAAGGATGGCTGGAAGTCGTACTTTGAGAACAAGCCTGACAAGCCAGTGATGCACTACTCGGTCATTGCTGGTTGGTTCGGTGACCACATGGTCATGTAAGTTGCATAATCAGCCCAAAGACTTCCCATACTGACAAGACCACAGGCCCCCTGGCAAGTTCTTCACCATGTTCCACTTCCTCGAGTATCCCTTCTCTCGTGGATCCACCCACATCACCTCGCCCAACCCGTACGACGCCCCCGACTTCGACGCCGGCTTCATGAACGATGAGCGCGACATGGTTCCCATGGTCTGGGGTTACATCAAGTCTCGTGAGACTGCTCGCCGCATGGACGCATACGCTGGAGAGGTCGCCAACATGCACCCCTTCTTCGCGTACGACTCCTCTGCCCGCGCCAGGGATCTGGACCTGCCAACCACCAACCAGTACGCCCTTGCTGGTAACCTGTCCGCGGGTATCCAGCACGGCAGCTGGACCCAGCCCCTCAATGAGGCAGACCGGAAGAGCGACATCAAGAAGACCGTGTCAAGCAACCGCGTTGAACTTCGCGACGACTTGAAGTACAGTGATGACGACATCAAGGCTGTCGAGGAATGGGTGAAGCGCCACGTTGAGACCACCTGGCACAGCCTCGGAGTAAGTACAATGGTTCTTCGCACAGATTCACGCAAGCTGACGTGGGATATAGACCTGTTCCATGGCACCCAGAGAGGGCAACAGCATCGTCAAGCACGGTGTTCTGGACGAGCGCCTGAACGTTCACGGCGTCAAGGGCCTCAAGGTCGCCGATCTTTCCATCTGCCCCGACAACGTCGGCTGCAACACCTACTCGACCGCTCTGCTCATTGGTGAGAAGGCTGCAACGCTCGTCGCCGAGGATCTTGGCTACTCTGGCGCCGCCCTGGAGATGAGGGTGCCCAACTACCACGCGCCCGGAGAGTTTATCCAACCCACCGCCCGCCTCTAATTTGTGACGGCATGACCTTTTCCTTCCTGTCACTACCTCCTTTACTTGGATGTATGTTAGGAGACCAGAATGCCTCTTGTCAAGCGTATTAGTTGAGCTACTTGCTGTTAGCCTATTGTCAAATGAATTATGATGCTAGTATAATCACAAGCCGATGATTAGTGAAACCACTCGCAGATCGGACTACATAGTATTTGTCATAAAGGAATGAATCTGCGGTTACTGTGTGAACCCTATTTCGTCCTAGGGCTGTCTCAATCGATGGCGGGATTGCGTGCATGACTCTTTGACCGATCCGAACTTGTACTCCAAACACAATAGAAAAATTCTAGAACGATTCTGGAATTGCAAGTTCCGTTGAGCCGCGAAGCTTATCCCAAATGTCGGCACAGACGGCCGGTTCTGTGGAACCATGGCGTAGTTCGGATCATGAGCTACAGGTTACGTCATGACCCCTGACCTTGATGATCGCCGGACACTGGTTCGAGAGGTGAACTGCTCTCATATTACGATGTTAATGCCGGCATTAAAACAGGCGGATCGTTACTCCCCAAGCTTTCGAAAGTCGAATAGTCGCGAAGTACAAGTTTGATAATATCAAAGTCGTCGTCATGTCGGACCCCAACTCTCCTCATATCAAGAACCGCGACACGCCATCATGGGGATTGTACCAGCGCGAGAACTTCTGGAAGTTGAACGACGACGATGTTCCTCTTTTCAACACCCGTAAGTTCGTAGACGCACGATTGATTACACAAGCTAATATCGCCTAGATCCTGACAAGTTGGAAGAACTTGCACAGAAGAAGTTGACCCAGAACGGCTGGTACATCTCACTCCCTTCTTATGCAGAATGATATGATCTAACAACCCCAGGTTCTATGCCTCATCAAACGCAGGGCTTTCCCATACCCATCTCGCAAACCGCCAGGCCTTCTTCCGGCACAAGATCGTGCCTCGTCAGCTGGTCGACACCAACGAGCGCTCCACGCGCACCAAGATCTTTGGCCATGAGGTTTCTGCCCCGTTCGGAATCGCTCCCGTTGGCATCAACAAGATCTACCACCCCCAGGGCGAGGTCCCTGTTGCCAAAGTTGCAGGCGAACTGGGGATCCCGTATAGCCTGTCAACGGCGGGATCCTGCACCATCGAGGAAGTCGCGCAGGCGAATGATGCAGGGCGCGAGTCTGCGATCAACGCACAGTCGGCGGACAAGTCAAAGATTCCACAGGGGCCACGGTTCTTTCAGCTATACATGCCACACGATGACGAGCTGACAGTTTCGTTGCTGAAGAGAGCGCATGAGAGCGGTTTCACAGCCTGCATTCTCACGACGGACACCTGGCAGCTCGGTTGGCGGCATGACGATGTCGCCACATCAAACTATGCCTTCTACCGCGGCATCGGCGCAGACCTGGGCCTCGCAGACCCTGTCTTCCAGAAACGACTGGCCGAGAAGGGGATCGATCCAAAGACCCAACCCGAGCAGGCCGCTGCGTTCTGGATCGACAATGTCTGGCACGGTCGGGCATGGAGCTGGGAGAAGGCCGTGTGGGCCAGGGAGAAGTGGCAGGAGATCAGCGGGGGCAAGCCGTTCCTCATCAAGGGCATCCAGAGGGTCGACGACGCGGAGAAGGCTGCCGATCTCGGATTCGAGGGCATTGTCGTGAGCAATCATGCCGGACGCCAGGTTGACGGCGCCATTGCCAGTCTTGATGCGCTCGAGAAGATTGCGGAGAAGGTGGGTGATCGGATTGTTGTCACGTTTGATAGCGGAGTGAGGGGTGCGGCGGACGTTGTCAAAGCACTTGCTTTAGGAGCCAAGTTCGTCTTCATCGGACGGCTCTGGATTTGGGGGCTGAGCATTATGGGAGAGCATGGGGTTAGACACGTGTTAAGGGGGCTGTTGGCTGATCTGGATATCTTGATGAACGTTGCCGGGGTAAGGAGCGTTGATGAGATTGATAAGGATCTGTTGGAGGCATTGCCCAAATCTTATACTCTCATCTCTGAGAAGAGTAAGTTGTGAATTGTCAAAGTCAGGGGAGGGCATCATATGTAAGAAATAGAGAAGATTGGCCGCCTCAAATGCAGCATTTCTTTTTAGCCGCAGTAGTAAAGGAGTATGTACACTTAAATCCAAAGCCTTTTACACGAAAGAGATGACGGATTGGTGGGGCCTCGCCTGGCCTCCTAAGCGCAGTAGCAGGTGTCGTCGAAGCAGTCGTATTGTCTGGTTCCGCACTATCAAGGCATAACGTTAGCAATTGAACCATGCAAATAGCGAGATCGTGGTTCACGTACCTACTTGATGCACTCGTTCACTTTGGCAAGACTGCAAGACGCCTGAGGAACAGGGTTGGGGGCGGCCATGGCGAGTGACACAGCGGCGAGAACGGCAAAGAAGCTGAGCTGCATGGTTGCGGTGGTAAGATGAACAAGTAGATTTTCTTGGGGTATTTGCAAGAGGAGTTTGAAGTAGTTTGTCCGTGAGCTGTTGAGGTGGGTTTCTGCTGTGGTGCGATCTCAGACTGCTTCTTATATTGTTCACGGTGAGTCCGCCCAGCTCGGTCTCGCGACTAAGCCGTTAGACCTCGCCATGCATACGTATAACTTCGGTACCGACTGTTTCCTCATACGGAAGCCCGAATCTTTGCCAACCGTGTTAGGAGTCAGATTGATTTGCGGGTTGGCATCTCGAAGCTATGTCCTAGGAATCAGGTTCGAAAGTCTGATAGATTGTAAAGAATAAAGTACGGTCTTGGCGGCTCTGTGGGGACATTTGGTCTGATGTTCGCCCAATCTGTCGACGCACTCCGTTTCATGTAAAATCTGCCCACCAATTTGCTAACAACGTGCTGAGCAGTTCATCCGCGATCGCCTTTTCATTTGATTCTGACGTCTCAAACATCAGAAACCGCGACCGTGGTGCCGGTGTTTGTCTGATCAATACCCCATCTGCCCACGGGGCAAGTCGACTATGGGCCAACATGTGGGAAATGATCTCCAAATCATGACTCGGCGACTCTATCACCGTCTCATGTTCCGAGTGGATCGCAATCAGTCTCTACCGATAAATTGACGTCTCAAATGAGCAGGACTCACAGCGGATGTCTTGGATAGACCAAAGCTGGCATTTACTCACATGCCAAGACCTAAGCCGCAGGAGAGCTACTAACTGAGGTGATATTGAGCCGACGTCTTGGATTGGAGTTAAGTTCGCCGGCTTGACGGAAGATCTTTCGTTACCGAAACTTCCATGGGATCCCTGTCATAGTTCACCATTATGAACACAGAGGAACTTCGATCGAAAGTTTGATAGATTATGAGCTTATTTTTGTAGGACTGGGCATAGCGTTTGAGTATGTACACTATACTCTTGACAATACGTTGTATTTTGACGAAGTGTATAACCCAACGTAATATTAACTATAGATCTAAGCTGAAAATAGTACTTTCTAGCGCTTAAACCCCTATTTATTCTACTTAGGCGTTAAAATAAAGTAAAACTAACTTAGACGCTTCTTCTTACTATAATAGGTGTCACGGTCTATGGACCGATATGAAGCTTCGGCTAGACCCTCAGCTATGGAATACTTTGGAAGGTTACACAATATCGTGGAAGGTTATGAGAACCTTGTCGGCCCTTACTCAATGGAAGCTTCTGGAAGAAGACTCACATGTATTTAAAGATGAGAAGGGCACCACTCTTTCCCAGAATGGTTCTTCTTTCCTCCAGCTTGGAATGCTCGTAGTAGTAGGCTAGACCAATGGCACCGACCATGTCCTAGACCCTTACACCCTCAGCCACGACTCATTGGACCCACCAAATCCAATGGCGCATTTGCTAGAAGGTTTCAGGAATATCGACAAGGTCAATGGCAAGGTTATAAGAATGCCCAGGAAATAGGGAGGATACGGTTCTGTTTCCTGTTCTTCAAGAAGATTTATTGTACTCGTAGTAGTAGGCTAGACCAATGGCATCGACCTTGTCCTAGACCCTTACACTACTTATATATATAGCGCCTCTTTTTAAAGCTTAGCTTATTAATCTAGTTAAACCTTAATAAAAGCTTAATAGAGGCTTAGTAATAGCCTAGCGCTAGCGCTATAGCTAGAATCCTAATTCTCTTATAAAAGTTAAAGGAAAAAGAAAGGTTTAAAAAAGTAAAAAGATTATTAATATACCTCTATATCTTATATATCTTTACTAACTAATATAGCTAAATAGTGTTCCTCTAAGTATATACTTTATAAATATATTTAGTTACTTAACTTATTAAAAGAATTTATTATACATTCTTAAGCTTAAATTATATTACTTCTTCTTTTGAACCTCTTCCTTAACCTTAAAACTTATAAAGTTATTAAATCAGCTTGATATTAAAGCTAGACTAAGTATAATTTATAACAGCATTATTATTAGAGCTGCGACTTAGATAGCTGAGTAGCGCTAATATGAGACTATTCTAAGAGGGCAGGAGGTCTTCTGAGGGCAGGCGTAAGAGCAGCATAGCAGGCAAGAGAACTACGCCCTGGAGTTTAGCTAAGGGCTCAGCGTATTTGGGAATACCCGAACTTATATTTCCTATCTGCACGAAAGCAGACTTCACATGAAACAACCAAAGACCAGAGCCTCTTGCCATTGACACCTTAGATGACTGGAGAGTCTAATTGCCGCCGCAAGACGAGCTTGATTTTGAAAATGCACCTTCCTCATTGGTGGTGAAGTTTGGACATCCCAAAAGCCATCCCTCGTCTTTGAGAAAACCCCCCCGAACCTGCTACTTACGTCCACGGTCTTGCTTGAAAGGTTTCCAATACCACGTGGATAATCATCTACAGCAACAATTCAAAATCAGGTACACTTTGTGAAACGCAAATCGGTCAAAACTGCATCATCTACCTCGGCTTAGAGAATAAGACACGCCTCACTCCGCGGTGCTATTCATCGCTGGTCTCACTAAGAAGGGCAGGCACCACTCGACACCACATACCACTGAACCTTCTCTCAGTGTATTTCAACCACGAAATGCAGAATACCAGAGACTCCAGTGTCGTGACAAACAGTCGGTTCACTCCAATATTCATTCATTTGTGCGGCACTAATGTGAATCAGGAGCCTCGGAGGCCGAACTTGCGATCTCCGCCCTTCATCGAGAGACGATGGTGATTTTGACGGCAGTCACCAACTCTCAGCAGCGTAAAAGAGATCTTCAACGCAGAGGTTAGTTGTCAAATTTGCATATCATAGCTCCAGGGCCTAAAAGGACTGATTGCTCTTCCCTAACAGGTCCAGCCCTGATCCCGGGGTCCGTGACCCGAAAGTGGTACGCTTTAGACACACAAATCACTGCCTACATGCGCGATGATGCGCACGAGCCTCGGTTGAATGATGAGATTACGGAGTGCCAGAGACGGATTTCGAATCACATGTCGCTCAGTCGATATCCTGAGGCGAACAATGTGGACATTGGCCAGTTGTATCTGCTGCTTGCGACGAAGCTGGCTCTCGCTGAGCTGAGAAGAGCTGCTGCTATTTGAGATTCAGCTTAGAATATTTTGGCATCGAAAGCCCCTTGATACCCATTCACATTCAAACAAGCATGCTAAAAAATAGCTCGGTTTTTACACAACTCATGGAGTGTGTGTGTGTGTGTATTTAGTTAACGTCTGTGGTGCCTCGGAACCGAGTAAAAGACGCTCCGGTGTCTATCTATTCCAAGCAAGCATAACAACTCATGGAGTAGCGAATGCAATGGCTCACATGGTCATGTCTGCTTCGAAACAGCAGCTCTTTGATCAGAGACCAGTCAGCTTGGCGAGGGCTGCTATTGAGAAAGACAAGGGAACGTAATTGGGGGCTGCGGACGGACTGACAAGCGCTTCGCATTGTCAAAGGGAGAGGTTCCCTGGCTTCAAAGTTCGTACTGGAAACTCTGTCGTGCCCGAGGGCAAGAGCTTCATCAAGCCAGAGAAGCAATATATTTCTGTTTCGTGTCAGAAGTTTCATAGATTATTTGACATGCATGCAACCAGCATTGGTAATTGTTTAATGTTTCCCGTGGATATTGGAACATAACATGTGATTTCTGAAGTGATGTCGTTTGTGCTGTCCGCTTGATGTTAGCTGCCGAGCTCTTGGAAAGAAGAAAGTGTCGGTAGGATCATATTCGTGACTGTTCTTGGGCGTTTGTCATGGACAAGCAGGCATTGGACAAGGAATGAGCTGTGCATTGGAGACGGCGATAAACTGGTCTCCAGAGCAGGCCGTGTCATTCGCGCGGGCATAGCGGGAGAGCCGATCCCTTAGCGTGTTTAGATCCCATACTAGAGGATGTAAAGGCCTTTTCTCATCCTAGTTCCTGTGCCAGATGTGTTATATCTCTACATACAGGGAGCTGAATCTGGGCAGGCAAACAAATTGAACCTTCCGACAGCCGGCAGGGAACCCAAAAGCTCCAGCGACGCCTCCGAGATCGACTGATGACATGCATCTGAAGTGACTATTTTGAAAATTCCAATCAGATAGTCGCGCTTCGGCCAAGATTTTCCCTCGTCGGCCAGGGTCCGCGGACTAATCGCGTCTCAGCTAAACCATGCCGACTGATGCGTGCCGTCTCGAGCTGGCACATTATGAACCCCAACCCCTTTCTGAGCTAGAGGAGATGAGGCGGCCAAATGAACTTTAGGTCGCCCGCACGCGCAACGCGCTCAGTTCTCAGCCTGTTGAGCAATTCATGATCATCATCTCCTGCACTGTCCCACAGTGACAAGCTGGGTGACATCTACGCCTGGTACTTTGAAACATGTCTTGAAGCAGTATTCGGTTTGCCTATACAATTGCTTGTTGTAAGGGGCTGGCCCCTAGGCTTGTTCAACGTAGAGGTGCCGTCGATTGACTATTCTAAGCTGAAGAAGGAAGAAAGGACTTTACAAGGGTAGGCACCTAACAGCGGTGAAGCAGGCCGGGTTAGGCGGCGTACTGCGG